>NC_081853.1:32720595-33030454 GCF_963259705.1 Myotis daubentonii | reverse complement strand
ATTCAACATCTGTACACAGTGATCACCACCAAAGTCCAGTTACTACCCACCACCACACAGTTGACCCTTTCGCTCATATCGCCCACCCCCTAAACCCTCTCCCCTTCTGTTAACCAACAACCTGTTTTCTGTGTCTGTGAGATCGGTTTTCTTGGTTTGTTTTTTGGGAGGTTATTTTTTTAGATTTTGACATATAAGTGAAATCATATGGTATTTGTCTTTCTCCATCTGGCTTATTTCACTTAGCACCATGCCCTCAAGGTCTATCCATGTTGTTGCAAATGGCGAGAATTTGTTCTTTCCTGTGGCTGATTCATATTCCATTCTATATCGATTCACCCATAGATAGACACTTAGGCTGCTTCCTTATCTTGGCTATTGTAAATAATGCTGCCGTGAACATGAGGGTGCACATATCCTTTCGAATTAGTGTTTTCATATTCTTTAGATAAATACCCCGAAGTAAAATAGCTAGAAGATATGGTAGTTCTAGTCTTCTTTTTTTTAAATATATATTTATTTCAGAGAGGAAGGGAGAGGGAGAGATAGAAACATCAATGATGAAAGAGAATCATCAATCGGCTGCCTCCTGCACACCCCACACTGGGGAGCCCACAACCCGGGCATGTGCCCTGACTGGTAATCAAACCGTGACCTCCTGGTTCCTAGGTTGATGCTCAACCACTGAGCCACACAAGCTGGGCATCTTCCTCTTCTTTGGTCTCCAGCATGTGCCTGGTACATGTCGTAGACCTTCAGTAAGTGTAGTCGAGCATGTTGCTGGGTATAAAAAGCCACGTCAGAGAGGATAGAGGGGTGACTGAGAAGTTGTCCCTGCACAGAGGGTACTCACAATCTGATGTGGAAGTTGGCTGGGCTGCAGGCGGGAGGCAATGGAGAGAAAGACCACCTTCCACAAGGCAGGAAGGGATGTGCGGTGAAAGCAGTGCCGGCAAAGCATGGAGTGAGCACTTTCCAGGTGCCAGGCCGTGAGCTAAGTCCTTGATAGGTGTTTCCTCATATAATCTTCTCAATGACATAGGATTGTGATTTTACCCATTTTTTAGAGGAAGGAACTGAGGCACAGGGAGGTTCAGTAACTGACCCAAGTAGCCGAGCTATGATTCAAACCATGCTTTCTTACTGTTGACATAGAATGTCCAAGCCTATAGGAAAAAAGAAAGTATGAGTTTATTTGAGCCAAACTGAGGACCTCCCCAAAAGCAAGATCTCAACGGACTGAGGAAATGCTATGGAAATGGCAGTATTGCAGTTCTTTTTATGCATTTGAACCAAAGAAGGGAAATAAGGAGGATTCCATGAAATCCACTGATGGTAGATTAAGGAGGCTGGAGAAGGCAAGGTGGGGAAATCTCTATGGTTCGATAAAAAGAAAAATGGAGAGATACATAGTACTTCTTCTACATTACCTCAGGCTGCCTCTGTAACCTTTGTTAAGAAAGGGTTTTTACAGCCATCATCAAATGGAATAACATGGAATGGATGTAGCATTAAAAATAATGCTCGTTAACCTTGAACATGTACTGCAAATAGTGAAGGTGTATAAGGATGCAACAAGATCGTGTGCCCCCGAGGGGGTCTGGAAAAGAGGATTCCTTTGGCATCTCAAAGGGCTGTTAACCTAGATGAGCAAGAACAATGGACAGGGCTCAGAACAAAGACAAACCTTTTATTAAAGGAGTTACACGCCTGGGGTGTGACTACCACCATGACCTGCTCAGTTAGGAATTTATGACCAAATCATCCCGCAAGGCTACTTCCGTCACTGAGCCTGTCAGATTCACTATATAGCCGCTCCCTGAACTGACACCCTCACTGCCAGGCTGGCCTACACAGATTACGTGGAGTGGGGAACAATGATTCGTTTTCTTAATGAACAAACGTGCCCTGTCTGGGTCAATGGTCAGTGCACCAAAGGGTCATGGGTTTGATTACGGGCCCTGCTTGCTCAGATCTCTCTCTCTCTCTCTCTCTCTCTCTCTCTCTCTCTCTCTCTCTCTCTCTCTCCATGTCCTCAGTTGAGGATTAAAAGAATAAAGCAGGGGTCCTCAAACTTTTTAAACAGGGGGCCAGTTCACTGTCCCTCAGACCGTTGGAGGGCTGGACTATAGTTTTAAAAAAAACTATGAACAAATTCCTATGCACACTGCACATATCTTATTTTGAAGTAAAAAAACAAAACGGGAACAAATACAATATCTGTATTTGGCCGTAGTGTGAGGACCCCTGGAATAAAAAGACAAGCAGTGACATCTTGTAGAATATCCGAGGAGCTACATGCCTATGGCGGGCTCTGTGAGGATCTTTCCAAACCAAGGCCTGTGCCTTCCGAGGGATACTGGTGCTCTGTGATACTAGACTGGGAACGGGTACCCCCAGGGCTCCATTGCCTTGCCTTTCTCCAGGACAATGAATATAACGAGGCTACTATGATCCTGGGAGGCCAAGACTCTTAGAACAAAGCAGTCAGTTGTGCTCTGCAGCAGAGCGTGGCTGTTTTCACCGTGACAAAACCCAGAGAACTTCCGAATCCCGCACAGCGCCTGCTCAGGGCAAGGCAGGACACACACGTTTCAGCCCCTGCCCGTGCAGCCTGTGTACGTGCTGCTGAGCACACACCTGCCTCGTGCCTCTCCACTCTGCCTCCTCCAAGCTCCCCCCTCCCCTCACACTGCACAGTGGCATTTCTGCCGCCTCCAGGTCATTGCCAAGGACGTTTTGGGAAATGGCAGTGCTACTCCGCAAAGTGGGTTGGGTTTGGAGATGGCTTTCCCCCCTCCATTTGGAGACTCTCACCTGCTCCATTCTGACTCACTCGAAAGCATGCTGCCTTTCTTCTCTCGCATCCATCCTTCCCAGGCAGCGACATGAAAATGTAATTGAAATTTTTTTTTAATTTGAAGTTTTTTCCCATATTTCAAAATGTCCACATGCTCTCCTGCCCCCAGAAATATAGACAGAGTGCAACCACGGGCAGCCCAGCTCCTGTGCGGTGGGGCCAAGATTTCAAGCTGGTTTGAAGGCCTGGGGACCAACATATTTGAATCTCATTACACATCCTAGCAACTGCACCGAGCAACAAAACTGCCCTGCCTTCCTAGCCTCAGGGTCTGGAATCGCACACCTACTGTGTGGTCTGCGAGGAGAAATCCGGAGGCACTGGGTTGAAACGGAAATAGAAATAGACTTATTGCAATAACTAGAAAGCATAAATCTAAAACGCCACTGGAGAAGGACATGTAATGCTTCTAGGTGAGTTCCAGCGCTTAACTGTTCCCAGATGAAGGGTGAGGATGTGGGAAGCGGGTTTCAGAAGGCAGGAGGCATGATGTAAAATGGCACTGACACCCATAGTGATCAAATTAATTTCTTTTTCTCTTTCAATCTTAAGTAAACTGCATAAGGAAGTGTCCTTTGGTGCTGGCGGGCCATTATCACTTCTCATATACTTGTTAATCTCGCCTCTCAACAAAGAGAAAGCCGGCTCTGGGATTCAGCTGCTTGGCAGGCAGTATTTGCTAGAATAAAATAATATTGATTTGGGTGGGGTTTGGTTGTTGTTGTTTTCGTTTGGGTGGTTTTTTTCACTTTTAAATATATTTTTTAGCCCTAACTGGTTTGGCTTAGTGGATAGAGCGTCGGCCTGTGGACTGAGGGGTCCCAGGTTCGATTCCAGTCAAGGGCATGTACCTCGGTTGCAGGCACATCCCCGGTGGGGGGTGTGCAGGAAGCAGCTGATTGATGTTTCTCTCTCATTGGTGTTTCTGACTCTCTATCCCTCTCCCTTCCTCTCTGTTAAAAAATCAATAAAATATATAGAATAAATAAATAAATAAATAAATAAATAAATAAATAAATAAATAATATATTTTTTATTGCTGATAGTATTACAGATATCTCCCATCCCCCTCTCCCCTCTCCCTCCTCCCAGCCCCTACCCACCCCTCCAGGTGATTTGTTTTAAGATTATGAGCTGTTTCAGTTACCTTCTATGTATGGCGAGTAGAGCAGTCCTGTCGGTTTCTGTGGGGATCTTCACATTTGCCTCCATGGACCAGGCATCACATGGCAGTTTTACATGAAGATTCCTGGGCCCCTCAGGGTCTCCAGCATCGGGACTTGGGTTTTACACGATCCCCCAGATGGTGCCGATGCACATTAGAATTCGAGAACAGATTTACAATTTCCATGTTATACACGTTTACTTACAAAGAAAAAGTGAAGCCCTGGCCAGGTAGCTCCGTTGGTTAGAGCGTCATCCCAACACGCCCAGGCTGTTGTGGGTTTGATCCCCCGTCAGGGCACATACAAGGATCGGCCAACGAATGCATATATAAGTGGAACAACAAATCGATGTTTCTCTCTCTCTCTTTCTTTTTCTCTCTTCCCCCACCCCTTCCTCTTTCTCGCTCTCAAATCCATAAATAAAAATTAAAAGAAAAAGTAAATTGGGAAAAAAAAGTGAATTGGTTAAAATAAAAACAGTTTAATTAGCATTCAGATGTATGAAAAACGATGCTGGTTGTCCAGGAATGTTTGGGAAACAGGTGGGTACAGCATCTTGCTAGTGGCACTAAGACATAGGGATCCAACCCTCCAGACACCAGTACATACCACTGCAGACAAGCCACTCATTGTCTGGGCTGAGAGGAGGGACAGATCATATGGGTTCTGTGGCTATGGCCTTGGCCAGCAGCTCTAGCCCAGACCTGCCCATCAGGGCTTTGAAACATGCCCTCCATGGAGCTTGGCCTCCACTCATGCCCGGCTCTCACCCATGGTGTCTTGGCAACCTTTCACACCTGCTCTCAGGGGGTGGGGGGGGCAATGTAAGCATATGTATTTACATGCCAATCAAATTCACAATATCACTTAAAGGTGGCAAAAGATTTTGGTTCATGTTTTATTTATCTAATTTTAGTAATAACATACATTTTAAGATAAAATACTTTGCTTTCCCATTTACACCTGTAACTTCAATGTGGCTTGCTATTTCTTACAAAACCCGCCAACTGTTTTTATAGTTATATCATCAGCAATAGTATCATAAAATCAGACTACAGAAAAATGTTTGATTATTAATATCCGATTATACAAAAAGTCACTCACAACAATGATGAATGAGGACAGCTCTGATGCGAATTTTGGTTGATATTTTCATTAACCTTAATGAGTTCATTTGTCAATGATGAAATTTCTTTTCTTTTTAATATAGGAAGGAAGAAGGAGAGAGAGATAGAAACATCAATGATGAGAGAGAGCCATTGATCAGCTGCCTCCTGTACACCCTCCACTGGGGATCAAGCCCGCAACCCAGGCATGTGCCCAACTGGGAATCAGACCGCAACCTCCTGGTTCATAGGTAGATGCTCAACCACTGATCCACACCAGCTGGGCAATAATGTAACTTCTTTATGAATCAGATAATAGTTTTCAAATATTGGAAAAATAGTCTTGCTAATTTTTGTGCTATTCCCAATGCAACAGCTACCGACAGGACCCACTTTTAAGTTTAATCTGCACTATTAATATTTTATGCATCCCTTTTTAAAATCTAGACAGTCCATAAAATAGTAATTCAATCTCTGATTTGTGGAGTTTGCCAATTTCCATGGTGTCAATACTCTCACCCTTATTTCAAACTAATAACATGATGTGAATGAGTCAGGAAGAGTTGGGCAGGAACACACCATTGACTCCCACCACACAGGTACCATCAATGTAGATAAACCTCAGTTGCACAGATAATGATAAAATGTAAATAATTAGCAAGTAATGTGTTTTGAGTATTTATTACCATTTTTAAAATACATTTTTATTGATTTTGAGAGAGAGGGATAGAGAGATAGAAACATCGATGAGAGAGGAAGTCATCCATTGGCTGCCTCCTGCACGACCCCCACCAGGGATCGAGCCAACAACCGGGCATGTGCCTTGACTGGGTATCGAACAGGCGACCTCTTGGTTCTTGGGTTGACGCTCAACCACTGAGCCACACAAGCCAGGTACCATTTTTTTTAATATAACTTATTTAATTGTGAGCTGATATGATTTAATTTTTAATAATGGCTGTGTTTAACAACTGGCTTATAAAATTCCTGAAAATTTAACCATCAGCTCTTGTATACTGTTAGGAACTGGCTCCAGCTCACACTGCCCAGGCCTCTCTGTGTAGCCGTGTTACCTGATTCCATTTGTCTGTCAGGACATCCCCTCTCCCGCCTCCCACCCTCCCACACAGCCCATCTGGCCAGGGCCAACCCCAAAGAGAAAAGGAAGAACAGAGCTACTGATCCCAGGAAGACAATGAGGATATTTTAGAGTGACCCACCTTCACTTTGGGGAAGACAACCCCAATTTCAGGGTCTTAAGTTGATGAATTGGTGGCAGCGGCAGCATTAAGCTCTGGTTAAGGGCACAGCTCTGGGGCCTGAGGCTGCGCTTGAGTCCCGGCTCTGCCCCTCTTAGGCCATATGATCTGGAATAAAAAACTCAATCTCTCTGTGCCTCAGTTTCCTCATATAAAATGGGAACAATAATGACACTTGCTTCATAGGGTTGTAAAGATTAAAGGAGATCACGGACTAAAAGTTGTTCACAGAGTTTTGGCACCAAGTAAGAGCTTCACACACGTTAGTTATCATTAGTAGTAGTCAAGTCGTCAAGTCGTAGTGGCTTGTACAAACTCCTGTATTAGCTAATACTACTTTTCACAGGTAGAAAACATATGCAGCCCGGCCAGTGTAACTCAGTGAATTGAGCATCGTCCCATGAACCAGTTCAATTCCCATCAGGACACATGCCTGGTTTGGGGCTTGATCTCCACTAGGGGGCGTACAGGAAGCAGCCGATCAATGTTTCTCTCTAATAAATGTTTCTCTCTCTCCCTCCCTCTCTACTTAGAAAAATCAATAAAAACATATGTAAAGAAAACATATACAGCCAATATTTGCATGCTTTTAAGGTTCTAAAGGCTTCTACATGCATAACCTGTTAGAAGCCTCAAGTGATTCAGGAGACAGTCATCATGTGGTTATCATTCTCCACTCGTCACTGCATTCTGTGGGCAGGGACTGGGACTCAAGAGAGGCTGAATCATGGCGCAGGGACACACAGCCAAGGGGCAACCAGTCGGAGCTGGGCCCACGGCTTCAGTTCTCCTTTAGCAGATCCCAGGCCTTTAATGGGCATTTTCGTTGAACTCCTCACGGCCCTTAAACAGCAAGAACTGGAAGAACTACTACTGAGATATGAGCCTTTTGACTCGGGTTTCTTAGCCAGTAAACTAGATCGGACTATTTTTGCACAATTCTATAAATAAGTACTCATATGTAGTAAAAATGGTCAATCAAAAGAGCCAGTAACCTAGGAGACAAAACAGATTTTTCTCCTACATCACAGGCTTGGTGACATGCCACGAGGCTTGGCTTGACGTGAGAGATGTGGGTGATCTCTCATTTTTTTTCCCTTTTCCCCTGCAAAGAGCAGAGTAACAATGACCTGCTCCCTGAACGTATGGGAGGAATCACAATATGTCCATCTCGCTCAGGGAGAAGGTTCAAAACCCAGACTGGCCCCTTGATAGTCACAGGTGTGACCAGACATGTTTTTTTTTTTCCCAAGGAAACGTATCAGGTCAAGTTGGCTAACGATTAATCTGCCTTGCAGTGCTGGGAGGGGTTACAAACTCCCTGGAAGGCAATTTGGCAACATTTATCAAAATTGCAAAGCCTGCCTGTTTGACTCAGCAATTCCACAAGAGGAATTTACCCCCAGAGATATTCCCATGTGATCAAGATGAGGGATGTAGGTGATGCTTTGCACCATTGACTGTAACAGGCAAAGACTGGAAGCCACCTCAGTGTCCATGGATGGGGGATTCTGAGTAAGGCAATACTTACGTGGCCGTTAAAAAGAATCCCATCTAACTGGGGGGGGGGGGGCGGCTAGAAGGGGTCAGTGGTGGGGGGAGGGGGGGACGGGGACATATGTAATGCTTTCAACAATAAAGATTTTTTTTTCAAAGAATGTAACTGACGGATATATGCTGATATGCTAGAATAATTTCTAAGATATAATAAGGACCAAAGCAAGGGGGAAGGTCGTACATATTTGAAGTAGTTCTGGAAGGAGGTATCAAACACTGGAAACAGGAGGGCTGGGTAATTAGCGCACAGGGAGAAAAGGACTCTATATACTTCCTACCGTATAGTCTTTGGAAAATCTTTTGAATTGCATTCTATTTGCATACGTCACGTGTTAAAACTGAATAAATGTCTGTATACGAGCTGGTGTGGGCGCCTATAGAAAAAGAGGAATTTTTAAATCCCGTGGCCGGTTCCTCGGAGCCTGAAGCAGCGGGGAGGGCGTTAGAAAGGGGGAGGGGGAGGACGGGTCAGAGGCTCACGGCTCCAGCTCACCCGAGACTCCCTGTCCGCAGCTGCAGGCGGAGGCCCGCGGGGCGCAGAGTCTGGAGGAGGAGGAGCGGCTGGCTGCTGCCCGCAGGGCGGAGCTGCACAGCACCTCGCGCCAAGTGCAGAGCCTGCAGGCGGAGACCGAGTCCTTGCGAGCCCTGGTGAGTGGGCCAGGAGCCACCTGGCATTTCTTGGGACAATTTTAACTCTCAGCGGTTGAACTGTCGCCACACCGGTCACGGTGTGCCAGGGCCTTTCATCTCCCAGCGTAGGAGTCTGAGGCCTGGGAGGACGATCCGATACCGGATCACAAGGGTGGTGGATCCCGCGAGTGCCCGCGAGTGCCCGGCCGGGATACGCCTCACCCGCCGCTGCTGTGGCCACTCATGCCCACAGATGCCCCTTCCCAGCTGCCCCTCTTCTGCAGAGAATGACCCTCAGGCAATCAGAAGACACGGGGGGGGGGGGGGGGGGGGGAGACGGGTAGGCGGTGGAAGGTGGGAAGTGGGGGGGGGGGGGAGGTCAGGCCAGCCCACCTTCCCAGCCAATGACCGACTCACAGGGGCTTTAAAAGCCCAGCTCACTTGCTTCAAAGTGGAACCAGGCCTCTGGGGTAATTCACTCGAGGGGGGGGGGCGGTTCGTGGGGTCAGGCTGCAGCCAGACTCGGCTGAGACCCCCTCCTGGCTTAGCACCTCCCCTGCCCAGCCCTGCCCTGCTTCCCTTGCGCCCCCTTTCCTGGGAACAGCTCCTTAATTATCCCCACGCACCAGGACCCCTGTCAGGCTCTGCTTCTGGGGCACCAATCCTAAGACACCTGGTAAGCTCCTCAGACTCACTGTGGTTTGTGGGCAGATCTCTCGCGTCATTAATTATTATTATTAATTTAAATGATTAATAATACAGCAGTCCACCTCTGCTCTCTGGGGTGCCCTAAAGTTCTATTAGGTTGTCAAGCACAGCTCCTCCTGGATGCCCTCCAGGGGCCACGTGTACCAGGTCAACCACAGTGAGTTGTACACACCAACGCGCACGAAGGGGTTGGTTCCTGTGACGCTGGCGTAGCTGAGGTGGTCCAGTCCACTGAGGCCCAAGAAGCCCTCTCTCCCATCAGCCTCAAGTCCTCGGTCTGATCAGATACCACCGCTGATGCCTCTTTCTCCCACCACACCCCATAAACCTGCATCTCAATTTTGCCACCCAAATCGGCTCCATCTTCAAGCCACCAGTCACACCTGCCATGAAGTTAGCTCAGGCATTTATCCTAGTCGTTTCCCTCAGGAACAGCTTTATCTCTGCCTGTTGCCAAGAGCATCCCATCACCTCCGGGTCCTTCAGTTCACTTGGGCCCATTGTCCTCCGGCCAACAAGGTCACACGGCACCCAGCCAGCTCAGGAAGGTGCTCAGTCTTCCTGCCACAACATGACATGCATCTCATTGCTCCACTTCTCTTTTATTGATTGACTGACTTATAGAGAGAGAGGAAGGCAGAGAGAGAGAGATCTGTTGTTCCACTTATTAATGTCGTCATTGGTGCTTCTTGTATGTGCCCTGATCAGGGATCCAACCTGCAACCTTGGCTCTAACCCACTGAGCTACCCGGCCAGTGCCATCATTACTCCTCTTCTGTCCCTCTCATTCTCTGATGGGATCTGGGTCAGGGCAAGGGGGTGTGAGTAAAGGATCTGAGGTGAGAGAAATCAGGAAACTACAGTTTAAAGGAATGCTACTTTCACATTCAAACAACAACAAAAAAAAACATCTAAAAGCAATGGCATTGTTTACTCAGAGGTAGGTGAATGTTATGCTAATCAGTTTTATTCGCCTGCCATAACCCTTGATAAACACCCTAATATTAGGGGTGCTGCCTCTCACCTCTGTTGCTTTAGGCACAGTGAAGAGACTGCCATTCCTTGCCCAGATGTCCTTGTGGCTGCCAAAAGTGTCACTCTTCTGGCGACAGAAAGTTCCAGGCAAAAGGTTGAGGACATATTCTCAAGTCAACATCATAAAAAAAAAAAAAAAAAGGCCCAGATGAATGACTCCTCAGTGGCAGGTGGCCCATCACTCAGCACACATTCCACACACGTATACTGGGTGCCTGCGATGTGCAAGGCAAGGCCTTCCCTTGGCCCCTGGGGAGGCAAATCTGAATTGGATAGTGCCTGTCCTCTAAAAGCTCACAACTTGATTGAAAACCTGTGCACAAATGACTGAACAAAGCAGAGGGGACCTGTGTTCCCCAGCAGCTGCTCCCTCCAGCCTCTGTTCTCAGCAAGCCCCCGGCACCCCGCCCCTCCGCCCCTCAGCAGGTGCTGTCACCTGTATTATTCTGCAGATAAAGTTAAGGTCCCCCAACATGGTTTCCATTTCCCACTTCAAAAGATCTCAGAAGCTTTATCCCCCGCCTCTTTCCTTCACAGACTCCCCCTGTCTCATGCTGCACCATCTGGACATGCCTCTACCTACTGCCTCCTCTATTCTGCATTTTCAGGGTCCAAACCCCTGGAATGGCCTGAGCTTGGCTTACAACAGAAAGCCCTCCTTTGCCAGATCTTCATGTCAATGTTCAGATTTCGTCCTTTCCTTTCCTGCCTTGAGCCCTTAATGTGTTCTTCCCATGGCTGGAAGGAGACTCCTCCCCTCAAGTCTGCCCGCCTCCACCTGCTCCCCATGCCAAACCCTTGGCACAGGTGAGGTGAAAACACAGAAATGCGACACCCCCCGAGGAACCTAGCTCCTGACTCCCACAGCTGGGTGATCCCCCCACCCGCCACGCACTCACGTTCAGAGTGGTCCGCGAGCTGAAATCAGCTCTTCCACCAAAGTCACATTAACTCCTTGAGGGCAGGACCCAGGCTTCATTACTTTTATGTCCCCAAATTGCTTGGTACAGTGCCCAAATTTCCTCAAAGTGACACTGATAGTAAAAACATGCTCATATGCACTCTCTCATCGCATCCTCGGAGAAACATTGAGAAGTGGGCAGGACCGTGACTGCCATCTCATTCTGCAAATGAGAAATCTGTGGCTCAGGGATTTTCCCGTTAGCATAGTAATCAGTGCAGGAGCCAAGCCCTTCTGGCTCTATCTCTGCCCTCGACCACAGCCAGCCTATGGCGTTGGGGGTTGGCGCTCAGGCTCTGCAATCAAATCCTGCTTCCTCTATTCACAAGCCAAGTGACGCTCTAAAATTCCACTTCCTCTCTTTCACTTGAGGACCTACCTTGGTCGTCCTATTTATCTGCTGTGTTACTGGCCCTCAGTCTGAGCAACCTGTGCACACACAAGGCCCCCACAGCCGAGCTGATGAGACGTTCAGCTGCCTTTTCCAACAAAATACCGTATCTGAGCAGCCAGGCACCAATAATGGCGCTTGAGGCCTACAGAGCTCTTTGTTCAGTCAGATCAGGAATTCAAGACCAGGAATCACAGATCACTATTTTACTTTCTGGAGAGTCTATCATTCAAGGGCATCCCTTCCAATTTCCATTAGCTGGGGAGTAAGCATGCTGCTGTGACCACAGTATGCTCGCTGGTGCTATCCATGTCCCCTCGCAGGCCAGGGCTGGGACACCCACAGCAGTGGCCTCATCATAGTCACTCAGCTCAGGAGTCTCTGTGGGAACCAGGCCAGGATGTCAGGACTTAGGGGGGAGATCTGGGGCTTGGGCAGTGGGTCCTGAGTCATCAAAGGACCCTCAGCCTCATGGAGGAGTCACCTGTGAACCTGGAGCCAAACCTGTAAACAGATGACCCAGCCATGGCTCTGTAAAATATTTTTCCAAATCACAGGTGTTACAGGTCCAATGTCAACAATCACTATTCACAAACCAAGCTGGGCCAGTCATGGGTGCCATGTTAGGGACCCTGGAGAGCTTGGGGATGCGGTTAAAGCAGAGGGGATACCGGCCCAGAGTTGGACTTTAGACAGAGCACCGGAGCTTCCATGTGGGGAAGGCAGCCCAAGGAGGAACTAGAGGCAGAAAGACGAGCTAAGAGGCCACTGAGGTCCCCCTTGAGGAGAGGCGATGCGCATCCATCCTGGGCACTGGTGGCTGGAGAAGAGAGGGCACACATGTGAAAACTTTTCTGAATATGTGAGGGGCGGGATTCGGTAATGACTGAGTTTGGGAGAGAAGCAAGAAGACCAGGGGTGTGTCCTTCCCCAGTTTCTAGTTCTCAGTTCACCTGCTGAAGTGCAGGATAGGAAAGATCAACAGGTCGGTTTTGCACGCCTTGATTTGAGGTGCGCTGGACTGCACATATTTCCAGTAGGAAGTTCAGTAGTGGGTCGGGGCTTGGAGAGAGGAGAGAAGTCTGTGCTCAAAGAATCACTGCAGGAGCCACTGAAAGAGAGACTGGGAAAATAGTGAGTGTGGGAGAGACTAACTAACAGGCCCGGGAAACACAGCTCAGAGAGTAACAGGTTCAGGATGGGCGGTGGGGAACCAGAGGAAGAGGAATTAGCCCAAATGGGCACCTAGAAAACTAAAGAAACAACTGCTGAGTACAGAACAGCCAGAAACGTCCATTGTCATTCTGATCATCTGGGGAAGGGTGCAGAGGAGACAGCATTTTAGCTGAATGATGGGTGGGGTTTCGGCAGTGGAGGGGATAGGGCGCCCCAGGGGGTGAGAAAACTATCAAAAAAGGCCCAGAGGCAGCTCAGAGAGCAGGGTTTCTTTGAAGAAACACCTGCAGACTGCTTCTCTGTGTGTGTCAGTTTCTCTTTCATTTTTTTCCTCTCTCATTTTCTCACTCATCTCTCATTCTTATATCTCATCTCTCTCCCTCTCCCTGTCCTTCCGCCTTCTCTTCCTCCCCTCCATCCCACACACCCACCCATGTCTCCCACACACACATCCACCCCCCTGGCCCCCATCAGAAGGATCAGTGAATTAGACTAAACAAGAGTCTGGCCTCCTGAGGATTCATGATTTACGCACCAAGCCACGTAAACCTAGCAACCGACCAGACCAATGCCAGCCCCTCCCAGTGCCCTGCACACCTCCCTCTCCAAGGGCCCTGCCCGTTGGCCTTGAGTTTGGACGTGTTCCCTCTTTTGCAGAAACGAGGCCTGGAGAACACTTTGCAGGACGCCAAGCACTGGCATGACCTGGAGCTGCAGAATCTGGGCGCCGTGGTCCGCAGGCTGGAGGCGGAGCTCCAGGAGATGCGTGCGGAGGCGGAGCAGCAGCAGCAGACCCGCGAGCAGCTGCTGGCGCACAGGTGCCAGCTGCAGAGGGCCGTGGCTTCCTACCACGTCCTGCTGGACAGGGAGGAGAGCCGGTAGGTCTCTTCTTACTTCATTATAAAAGGAGCACAACTCATCGTTTAAAATATTTATTTTCAAACACTATAGAAGTAATTAAGATAGAAGAAATCACCCCCAAACTCCCCAACACACACACACACACACACACACACACACTCCCATAGCCTCACTCTGTCCTTCCACAAATACATAAACAAATATACATTATAAATGTGCATGTATACATAAATGTGTTACACCTGTTTATAACCATATAAACAGATACACACATACACACATAGACATGCCTATAAATGTTAAAACATACCTAGTGCAGCAGGTTCTCCAATAAGGTCATTTAGTTCAACATCATTTCATTATAACATTGATGACATGCCATAGGAATTTAACGCTTGTTTATATAAATTATTCTGTAGTAAAACTGGCTTCCTTATACATCCTTTCATCATAGTTCCCAGAACCTACTGACAATGTTACGTGAGGACTTACTGTGCATACATCTTATCTGTTAGGAATGCTTTCAGCTGCGTGTAATAGAGCCTAATTAATGGGGCTATCCACCAGTGCACCTGAAGTTGAATGTGCACCCAAAACCTGGGCAGGTCAGGCCTATCCTGCCGGCCCACAGACCACCCTGGGAACAGCGAGGACATAAACCACGTTTATCTGAGAGTCCCAGAAATGAGGTGGTCTAGGCTTCTCAATGATTTCATTAGGTCCCGATGAAATACCATCTGACATACCATCCCCGGTATATTGGCTTTTTGTCTTCATCTTTGTCCCACATGGTGGCCAAATGCCTACCACAGCTCCCAACATCAGGTCCTCACTCATGGCAAGAAGAAGAAGGAAGGAAGAGAGGGCAGCAAGGAAGGCCTTTCCCTGGGCAACCTCTTTATCAGTCAGTGAAAGAAAAATGTTTTGAGAAGTCCTCTAATGGACTTTGCCTGTTTTCTCATTGACCAGATGTGCTCACATGACCATACCCACCTGCAAGTGGTTCTGGGAAAGCAATTTTTTCCAGCCTCTACACTGGAGAGAGGCAAGTGTAGGAATGACATATAGTATATGTCTAAGTATGTATGTGAATGTATGCATGTGTATATATGCACATATATACCTCGATGTATATATGTAGTCTTATTTAACGGGTGAGGATTACAGGAGCATATGCATGAGTTTGGGGACTAGTTCCTTGCCAGCTCTTTAAGGAAATCCAAGCCTTTGTTTGATCATAATTCTATATCTTCATATCTCCCTCCAAGGCCCCATCCATGGCATACATTGAATAAGGAATAGAATATCAGTTCTAAGAGATAACTTAGCAATTATATAGTCCAACCCCCATGATCCCAGCAAAACTACAAAGGCCCAGAACAGAAAAGCGGTTTTCTGTGATCACACGAGGGGGTAGAGCCAGAGCCGGGACTCTGTAACATCCCTTTCTTCAGAAACAAGACAGCCACAGGGAAGCAACCAGCCCTTCCTCCTTTCAAGTGGAAAACGTGCCATCCAGCTCCTTCCCAACTGTCTTGTTATTGGGTTCATTTCTGTGGACTATAAAAGCCGGATGTTTCTAACCAAGCTCATTTTTTCATATGCCTATGAGCATCTGAATAAATGCACGAATTTGTTTTAAATATAAAAAAGTGGTGAATTAAGCTGAATATTCTTCAAGAATGTAAGAATACCATTTAGTGAGTGCCTGCTGTGTGCCAGCACAATGTTAGGTTCTCTGTTCTTTTCATTTCCCCTGAAACCCTGCTAGGACTACATCATTATCTCCATTTTACAGATAAGAAACAAAGCCTCAGAGAGCTTCAGCCATTTGCTCAAGGTAACTCAGCTAATCCCTATGGAGCAGGGATTTGAAACCCAAGGTGGCCTTGGCCAGGTAGCTCAGTTGCTTACAGCATCTTCCTGATTCAATTTCTGGTCAAGGCACATGCAAGAAGCAACCAATCCTATCTAATAAAAGCCTAATAGGCTAAGTGTCCAGTCGGCCAGTCAGCCGTTCAACCAATCAAAGCATAATATGCTAATGATATGTTAAGGCTGCTCAACCACTCACTATGACATGTACTGACCACCAGGGGGCAGACGCTCCAACCGGTAGGTTAGCTTGTTGCTGGGGTCCAGCCGATCAGGACTGAGTGAGACAGGCTGGACACGCCCTGGAGCCCTCCTGTGGTCCCTCCCTGGCTGGCCAACCTCCCATGTCCCTCCTGGCCCCAATTATGCACCTGTGGGATCCTTCGGCCTGGCCTGCTCCCTCTCGCAATCTGGGACCCCTCGGGGGATGTCAGAGAACCAGTTTTGGCCCGATGGCAGAACGACCAGTCGCTATGACGTGCACTGACCACCAGGGTGCAGATGCTCAATGCAGAAGCTGCCCCCTGGTGGTCAGTGCATTCCCGTAGGGGGAGCACCGCTCAGCCAGAAGCCAGGCTCACAGCTAGTGAGCGTAGCAGCAGTGTCAGGAGCCTCTCCCACCTCCGCAGCCACGCTGGGGATGTCCGACTGATGGCTTAGGCCTGCTCCCTGTGGGGGGCAGGCCTAAGCCATCAGTCAGACATCCCCCGAAGGCTCACAGACTACAAGAGAGCTCAGGCTGGGCTGAGGCGCTCCCCATCCCCAAGTGCACGAAGGCAAGGTGGGGAAATCTCTAGTCTATATATATATAAAAGGCTAATGTGCAAAGTGTCCCCTCAGGAGTTTGACTGGGAGGCTGGGAGTTCAATCGCTAGCTATGATGTGCGCTGGCCACCAGGGGACGGCGTGGAACGAAGGGAGGCCCCAAGTTGCAGTCAGAAGGAAGGCCCCAGCCAGCAGCTGGAAGGCCCATATCAGCCCTGATCGCCAGCCAAGCCTAGGGACCCTACCGGTGCATAAATTCCATGCACCGGGCCTCTAGTGAATGTATAAATAAGTGGAACAACAAATCGATGTTTCTCTCTCTCTCTCTCTTCCTCTCTTTCAAATCTATAAAAAAGAAGAAGAAACCCAAGTTGTCTTATTTCAAAGGCCAACTTCTTTCCATGAGATTCCTACCTTTCCTATAATCTTATTGTGATCTCTTTACCAATTTTCAATCATCCATAGCTTCTCTCACTCAAATGTGTTTTTGTTGATTTGTTTCAGCTAGTGGAGAAACTTCTTTTCATGAAGAAAATGCTGCCTTCTCACCAAGTGGTCAATGAAGTTCCTTGAGGAGTCTTCTCCTCTGCTCCCACATCTACCCCAAACAGCCTCCCATCCCCCACCCTCCTGGAGCTGGATTCCCTGCTAGATTCCCTTGAGCTGAAAAGCTTCCTAGAAGTGGAGAGGGTCCTTTGGCCTTAAACTGAAGTAGTCTGTGGCTTGGGCAACCTCCCTGTCCCTCTGCAAATAAATGCTTTGTGTGCAGCTGCCAGTCTGACCACCTGTTCAACTCACTACCGGGTAGAGATGGACGTCACCTTACCTGCCTGGCCTTTGCTTGTGGAGCTATTCTTGAAGGCTCTGGAAAGTTCCCTGAGCATGATGCCATCTGCCTCTCCACCTAAGGATCAGCTGCTTAGGCAAGCACCGTGCTCAAGGCTTGGTGCAAGTTCACCATGGTTTGGGGCAAAAACAGCACTCTTGTTAGAGAGGGGAGTGGCGTGGCGCTGTAGTGCATGCACCATCATTACAGGCATCATGAAGCATCAGACCTCTTTAATGTGCTCAGCACGGGTGTTTATGTGCAGACACACACATTTCACTGCTGTTGACGGAGGGCCTCTCAATCAGTTTAAAGGGAACTTCACTGTAAGTCTATGGGGGGTTAATTAGACTGTGGTTGCTTGCTTCACTTCTAGTCTCAGAATTTGCTTCCACAGTGGGAGCCGAGCCAGCCAAATATAGTTCCTGAATCTGCCACCTACCCAGGCAAGGCTCCCTGCCTTCTGATTAAAATTGAAACCAGCACCTGTGTCCACGCACCAGCTCTCAGTGCCTCCCAACACCGCCCCCCCCCCTCCTCCCCCGGCCACACACATACACACAGCCCAACCTCAATTTCTTAATTCTCCCCTCATGCTTGTGTCAGTCCACCTGTCACACAGAATCCCAGACACAGAATCCAAGCTGAGTCTTTGTCCTCATCAAGTGCTGACCCAGACAGGGGGCCGTGTCCACTGTGGGCCCATTTGAGGGCGCCCTCCCCCCAGTACCTGCACTTCCAAACCCTCAAGGCCAACACAAACAAGAGAAACCTTGTTTCCTCTGCAGGAAGCCTGAAAGAGAAGCAAAGTAAGAAAGGGGGTCTCCTGGTTGAAATGGCTTCAGCCGGGTTTTCTGTTTGCCTTCCAGGGCAGCCAAAGGGATCATATTAATGAGTCACTTGGGCAGGACAGCTACTGAGTTTGCATGAGACCTCCACATAATTCTGTTTGTGGTTTGAGGCACAGAAATAGGCAAGACCCCACCTAATGCTACATTTCAGCAAAGCACCAATCCCTCCCGGGCTGCACACTGCGGGGAACAGCGGGGGAGAGGGGGCCTGTAATTAACCACTGGGTGCAAGGGCCTCCCCACAAGACACAGTGTGCAGCCAGCCTAGGTCTGTTATATGCTCCCAACACTAAGCTGTTTCTTTTCTTTCTTGTTGGGATTAATGTTTTGGCCCCCAGCCAAGGCTGAAATCCCTGACTTAAACACAGTTGGAGGGCCCCGAAAGGTCAGCCATTCAGAGGCACGTCTGTGTCGCCTGGAAGCTGTTTGAGCCGCTGCAAGAAGGGGAGAGTGGACTTGCACCCCTCCTGGGCCGGGCGGCACACCGGCCTCCTCTGCTCTGTAATGTCAAGAAGCAGCCGCCGTCAATCATTACATTCATCAGCCTTTGGCAGCGAGAGCCGAGGCTGGCAGGTGCTTCCAGTTCTCAGCACAGGTTCTCGCTGTTTCTAATGAGGCTTCATTACCAGGTAAGAAAAGGCTCTGCTGGCCCTCCTGACTCCGCCTCCGCCAGGGCCTCGTCTAACTCGGGCTTCCCTGCAAAACGCGCGGTGCAATTACACTCTGGCGGGGCCCAGCGACAGGCGGCTGGACGCTGCGGCTGTGGGGCGGCAAGGACGGCGCGTTTGCTCTGGAGCCAGCCGACCGACCGGCCGGAGAAGGCTGCGGTGGACTCCTCCGAAAGCAGGTAACGCCCCTGGCCTCCCGCCCCGCTCCCAGTGAGATTGCCAGAACATTCCTGGGCTTTCAGACCAAGGCGCTCAGTCTCACCTGCATTATCATCTGTAACACTCCTGAGCACCTACGGGTGCCCAGACATTCTGCTGGGCGTGGGGATTGCAGCATAAAAGGGAGACACGCAAGCAGGTCCAACTCGCGACCGGCGGGCCGCATGCCTGTCAGACTCACCTGGGAGTGCACATACAAGCAGGCACAGAGCAAAGAAGGCCGAGCAGCACACTGCAGTGTGCACGACCCCATCCGTGCATCACAGGCGGCACGAAACAGACATCCCGTCAGATCTTTGTTGATGTTGAGTATGGTTATTCAGCAAGAATCATCAAGCACCGTGCTGGCCTCGGATTGTCTCTATACCCTGCAAAGAGTCTACATTTTTCCAGGTTTATTGAGATAGAATTGACATTCGGCACTGTATAAGTTTAAGTACATTGTGAAATGATTACACAGTAAGTTAGCATTCATCATCTCATATAGATAAAAAAAATTTTTTTTGCCTTGTGATGAGAACTTTTTTTTTCTTTTTGGTGTGATGAGAACTGTTAGGATTTACTCTGTTAATAGCTTTCCTATGTACCATACAGCAGTGTTAACTGTAGTCATCACGTGTACATTACATGCCCAGTACATGTGCATCTTCTCACTGGAACTTTGTACCTTTTGACCTCCTTCCCCCAACTCCCCCTCTCCTCCTCCACACCCAGCCCTGCTTCTGGTAACCACAAATCTGGCCTTTTTTCCCCCCATGAGTTTGAGTTTTGTTTTTAAGATTCCACTGTCTGACTTATTTTATTTAACATAATACCCTCAAAGTCCACCTATGCACCCAACTTGTTTCAAATGACAGGATTTCCTCCTTTTATGGTTGAATAAACATCCAGTGTGTGTGTGAATACATACACAAATATACATAAAATAACACAACTTCTTTATCCATTCATCCGTTGATGCAACACTTAGATTGTTAACATGTCTTGGTCATTGTAAATAATACTGCTTAATGCTGCTATGGACATGGGGGTACAGATATCTCTTTCACATAATGTTTTTATTTCCTTGGGATATGTTCCCAGAAGTGGAATTGCTGGAGAATGTGGTAGTTATAGTTTTGATTTTTTGAGGAAATTCATACTGTTTGCCATAGTGGCTATACCAGTGTACAATCCTCCCCCCCCCCCCCCACACACACACGCAGTGCATAAGAGTTCTCTTTTCTGCATGTCATTGCCATCACTTATCTCTTATCTTTTTGATGATAGCAATTCTAACTGATGTGAGGTGATGGCTCATTGTGGTTTCATTTAGATTCCTTTGATAAATGAGTGATATTGAGCACCTTTTTATGTACCTTTTGGTCATTTGGATATCTTCTTTGGAAAAATGCACCCATTTTTTAATGGGATTGCAGTTTACCCTCAATTCAGGTTAGGGGTGCTGACCATCCCTTGCTGTGCAATCAAAAGTCCACATATAAGTTTTGACTCCCCCAAAACTCAACTAGTTGGCCCTCAGTATCTGCAGGGGATTGGTTCTGGGACTCTCGTCGTATACTAAAATTTGTGGATGCTCAAGTGTCTTATATAAAATGGTGTAGCGCCCTAGCTGGTTTGGCTCAGGGATAGAGCATCGGCCTGTGGACTAAAGGGTCCCCGGTTCGATTCTGGCCAGGGCATATGCCTGGGTTGTGTGCTCAATTCCCAGTGTGGGGCATGCAGGAGGCAGCCGATCAATGATTCTCTCTCATCATTGATATTTCTATCTATCTCTCTCTCTCTCTCCCTTGCTCTCTGAAATCAATAAAAATATTTTTTTAAAAAAGAAAAGATCATGAAACTGTTAGGAAGTTGGAATATCATGCATTCCTTTTAAATGCATGTTTCAGTTTTATAGAGTATCAATTGTGTCTATACTAAAAAAACAATTATTAGCACAGTTATACTTTTTCCCTTTTTCTCTCCCTCTAAATATTTTTATCCTATCATTTTTACTGTATCAAGGTTTTTTTTCACTTTCTTTTCTGCAACCCATAATTCATGTTGTTGTTCAGCCTTAGTCTATATGTAGTTAAACGAACTTCTATTTAAATGGATACTTTTTCCCCAGCAATATCATTCCTGGATTCTTATTTTGAATTCATCTCTTGTTTAAATACATTTGCCTTTAAGGAGTTTTCCAAGAGTTGATGGCTGATAGGTACTTTACCTCCTGACTTCTTTCATGTTTGAGGTGACTGTTTCTGTTTTATTTTATGAAGAACTTGACTGGGCACAAAGTTCCTGGGTCATACATTGCTTCCCTCAGAACTTGGCAGATATTGCTTCATAGTTTCTTGGATCGACTATTGTGAAAAAGTCCAAGGCCGATCTAACTCTTTACCCCCTCTCTTCTTCCTGGAGACCTGAATGCTTTTCTTCCTGCTTCAGGTTCTTAAAGAAATCAGAATATTGATTGCTCTCATTCCTAATCAGCTTTTCCAATTATGTGATATGTTGTCTCTGCCTGAAAAGTCTATTATTCTTTGATTTCAGGACAACTTTTTTGTATCATGTCTTTGAGTAGTTTTTCTGTTCCATTTGTTCACGTCTTTATTTCAAAGCCATCAAAGGATCATCTTTGCTCTCTTCTATGTCTTTCGTCTTCTCTCTAGTTTTTAAAATCTTTCTCTCTCTTTTCTCTGCATTTATTGTGACTATCTCAGGCCTCTCCACCAAAATTTGACTTCCAGCCATGTCTACTCATAACTACAGAATGGGGCGAAAGTAAGTTTACAGTTGTGAGTACATAAAACCAGTTTATTCTTGTATATTATTTCTTTATTATTGTATTATTTTCTTTTCTATCTTTCTTCCTTTTGTTTTTTTAGAGAGAGAGAGAGTGGAAGAGAGAGGGGAAGATAGGGAAATATTGATGTGAGAGAGAGACATCAATTGGTTGCCTCCAATCAGAGCCCGGGCCAGGGCGGAGTCTGCAATCAAGGTACATGCCTTGGACCAGAATTGAACCCGGGACCCTTCAGTCCACAGGCTGATGCTTTATCCACGGAGCCAAACTGGCTAGGGCAATGGTCAGCAAACCGCGGCTCGTGAGCCACGTGCGGCTCTTTGGCCCCTTGAGTGTGGCTCTTCCACAAAATACCACGTGCAGGCGCGCACATACAGTGCGATTGAAACTTCGTGGCCCATGCGAAGAAGTCGGTTTTCGGCCTGGGCGAGTCTATTTTGAAGAAGTGGCGTTAGAAGAAGTGGAGGGGTGGACATATAGAGAGGATGAATGAAAGGAGATAGACGAAACAAGTATACAAGACGAGTGTGGATGGGAGAGTTGGAAGGGGTCGACCTCAGCAAACGTACCTCAATCAGACTGAGGACGTTTTTAGCAAAGGCCAGCTTGGGAGTGCCCTAATTAAGTTAATAACAATGTACCTACCTATATAGTTTAAGTTTAAAAAATTTGGCTCTCAAAAGAAATTTCAATCCTTGTACTGTTGATATTTGGCTCTGTTGACTAATGAGTTTGCTGACCACTGGACTAGGGATATTATTGTATTACTAGAGGCCTGGTGCACAAATTTGTGCACGGGTGGGGTCTCTTGGCCTGGCCAGTGATCGAGGCCTATCGGGGTGCCGACTGGCCAGGGGGAGGAACCATAGGAGGTTGGCCAGCCAGGAGGGTCGGGGGTGGGAAGAGGCCACGGGAGGATGGCTGTGGGAACACATTGACTACTAGAGGGCAGCTCCTGCATTGAGCATCTGCCCCCTGGTGGTCAGTGCGCATCATAGCGATCGGTCAACCCGATGTAACTGTCACTTAGGCTTTTATGTATATAGATTTTCCATACAAACAACTGTAAACCTACTTTTGTCCCACCCTATATATTGAGTTTATTAGATACCTAATAGTATTAAACTTTTCTTTCACTCTGCAATTTCCTATTCAACCCATTCTGTTGTCTTAGCTTATTATCTTACTAGGGCCCCGGTGCATGAAATTCGTGCACTGAGTGTGTGTGTGTGTGTGGGGGGGGGGGGGAGTGTCCCTCAGCCCAGCCTGCCCCCTCTCACATACTGGGAGCCCTCAGGCGTTGACCCCCATCACCCTCCAATCGCAGGATCGGCCCCTTGCCCAGGCCTGACGCCTCTGACAGAGGTGTCAGGCCTGGGCAGGGGACCCTCATTTCCCCCCATCACTGGTTCTGCCCCAAGCCCAGGCCTGATGCCTCTGGCCCAGGCATCAGGCCTGGGCAGGGGACCCCCATCACCCTCCGATTGCTGGCTCTGCCCCTTGCCCAGGCCTGACGCCTCTGCCAGAGGTGTCAGGCTTGGACAGGGGACCCCCATCTCCCCCCGATCACTGGCTCTGGCCCCCGCCCAGGCCTGAGGCCTCTGGCCCAGGAATCATGCCTGGGCAGGGGACCCCCATCTCCCTCTGATCGCTTGCTCCACCCCCCGCCCAAGCCTGACGCCTCTGACCCAGGCT
Organism: Myotis daubentonii; assembly: GCF_963259705.1. Lineage (NCBI taxonomy): Eukaryota > Metazoa > Chordata > Mammalia > Chiroptera > Vespertilionidae > Myotis > Myotis daubentonii. The sequence goes on along the minus strand of NC_081853.1, from coordinate 33,007,054 downwards.
TCAGGCCTGGGCAAGGGGACCATCATATCCCCCCAATCCCCGGCTCAGCCCCCTGCCCAGGCCTGATGCCTCTTCCAGAGGAGTTGACCCTCATCACCCTCCGATCACCAATCACCGGATCGGCCCCTTGACCAGGCCTGAGGCCTCCGGCAGAGGTGTCAGGCCTGGGCAGGGGACCCCCAGCTCCCCGCGGTTGCAGGCTCCACCCCTGCCCAGGCCTAACGCCTCTGGCTGAGGCGTCAGGCCCGGGCAGCGGGGACCCGCAGCTGCAGCGGCCCCGCGATTGTGGGCTCCGCTTTAGGCCCAGGCAAGGGACCGCTAGCTCCCGGGACTGCCAGCTTCGACTGTGTCCAGCTCCCATCGCTGGCTCCACCCCTACTTCCTGCTATCACTGGCCAGGGCGGAAAAGGCGCCTGATTCTCCGATCATGGCTGGGGGGCAGGGCAAAGGCGGCCCCAGGGCCACCTTTGCCCTGCCCCCCAGCTCTTAGCTCCCCCCTGGGTTTCCGATCACTGTCAGTGGCAGGGGTCTTCTTCCTGCTTTCCCTTTCGCCTCCCTGCATTGTGCCTACGTATGCAAATTAACCGCCATCTTGTTGGCAGTTAACTGCCAATCTTAGTTGGCAGTTAACTGCCAATCTTAGTTGGCAGTTAACTGCCAATCATAGTTGGCAGTTAATTTGCATATAGCCCTGATTAGCCAATGAAAAGGGTATCGTCGTACGCCAATTACCATTTTTCTCTTTTATTAGTGTAGATAGATCTTATTGTTTGATTATTGCAAATATTTAAATATTTAAATGCTTATTGGTGCAGGGAGGTGCAGGGAGGTTAAATACTAAATTACACACATTTAGTATTTCTTATTAAATATTTAAATGCTTATTGGCATTTTTTAAATGCCAATTTAAGTCTGCACCCATTTATCCTATGGCTTTGAAAGCCCCAACTTCATAATATTCTACATGCTCATGTTCTTATAATACAAAGCACTTATGGAGAATATGCCTATTTCCCTGCGGTATTTTCATCTGTACTGGTACCTTTGTATGCCATTTGTATTCTAATCATTTGCTCAACATATTTTTGAATAGCTTCTACTGCAAGACAATGTTTTGGTTTGGTCTGGCGATACCACAAAACAAAATAAGTTTTTACTTTCATTGTGCTTACAGTGTGTGTGTGTGTGTGTGTGTGTGTGTGTGTGTGTGTGTGTGTGTTGTGTATACATAGTATATGTGTTTTTGGAGTTTGCAATGATATGTTTATACAATTACTGTGTCATTTCTTGACATTTTTCTGTTAGTTAAAACTGGCTTGTGCTGCCCAGATATTTCATTTCTCTAATAAAGTGAGATTGAATTTTCCTTGACATTTATTTTTTCACATCATCTGTAACCAGTTTTAATCCCCTTCAGGGCTTCAGATTAAATTATCCAACTTGCGTTTAATCCACTTTTCTGTAGCCCGAGAATAGAGTTGTTGTGATTAAATTTATGGACTTCAACCTTTACAAATGGGAATTCAGTTTGTTGTCATAACAAACTCCTCTTTATAAATTTAATTTCTAATTGCAAATTATATAACTACATTTTCAAGAAGTTTTAAAAAGGAATAAAGTCACCTATATATGATTCTATTGGAAAATAGTTTTTGTGACTTTTTTTTTAGTAACTGGACCATTACCTAAAAATGAAAACGCTGAGGAACATTAGAACAAGCCCAAGGTTCCTATGGTAACCTGTAAACACATCCATCATATGACTCTGAAAACTCTTTATTGACTGTTGAGAAGCAAACTACTAAGCTTTTCCTAACAGTTCCATACAAATGAGCCATCCTGAAGGTGTTCCATATCTTAGTTGTATATCATGACAAAAAATAACCATTTTTAATGTTCATGTACAAGTGTGATTTCATTTGTGTCCAAATGAAATATGGCCTCCACCTGCTCCTTTGTCTTCCTCTCGGACATAGATTATGTTGCTTTCTTGGGTGGAATGGAAAGGACTGTTGTCAAATATGAGAAATAAACTATTTCCTCTGTAGATTGTCTCCAAAACCAAAGGAGAAGGCAAGAGGCAGGACCTTTAGCAAATTCAATAGGCAAAATGGCCTCAAGCATCTGCAAAGAAACTTTTCAAAGAGGGCTTACAGACTCTCAACGGAGCCAAGTACAAAATGATGACACCCATTCGGACTAAAGAACACTCCTGAACACAAGCAAAACAAAAAATAAAAAATATCTCTAGTTTCCTGGCAACCAGGGCAAGAAGGAAAATAAAATAGGTGTCATACTTCTTTTTGTCTCATAAATGAATGTTTCCAAACTCTTGGAAGACTCAAAATTTCTTCCCATCTTTGAACCCTGCAAGGAGAATTTTTACATGGATCTTTATGTATTGGATCACGGACTATGGAATACACAACATTCTCAGTAATCGTTTTAACAAATAAACAAGGAGAGATCTATGTATCACTCTTTCCTCTATGACCCCAGATATGAAGACAATAAAGCAAGATGTAGTTTTATAAAGTCAGTGCTACAAAAGGAATTTGTAGGAGTCCTGTCTACATTAATGAATCCATTGTGCGACTTTGTTCTCACTCAGTGTTCTATTTCCCACTGCCTGCCTTTGTACGTTTTCTCTGATTCTGTTTCTCTCTTGGGGATGTAAGCATCATCTGTTACAGGCCATTGTTCCCTGCACCATTTTGACAGCCAGAGCAGAATGAGGAAGCTGTTGTCAGAGGCAGGCCTGGTGAGAGCAGGAAGCAGAAACCGGTTTTCCTTTGATGCTCTCTCCCCTCTCATGACCTTTACATCCCCCCTCCTCTGCGTCCTCACTGCTCTCTGAGCTCACAGCTTCCCAGGCCACGTCCTATCCAGGCTTCCCTTTCCAAATATTGCCACGGCTTTGAGGTGACCTCCTCTTTTTATTTTCTAACAACTCCTCTCTTTCTTCAGGGATGAGTGCAGCAGCAAAATGAAGTTATGGCCCTGGCCAGTTTGGCTCAGGGTCCCAGGTTCAATTCCAGTCAAGGCCTCAATCCCCAGGAGGGGGCGTGCAGGAGGCAGCCAATCAATGATTTTCTCTCTCATCATTGATGTTTCTCTCTCTCTCCCTTCCTCTCTGAAATCAATTAAAAAATATACTTCTATTTTAAAAAAGGAAATTATGGTTATCAATCCAGGTTCAATCAGAGACAAGGAACCACAATGAGCTCTGGGATAAGGGGTTTGGAATTAGGCCTTACACCGTGATGGGAGGAGCCGGGAAGAGGCAGTAGGGAGGATGGAGGGAGATCAGAGAGTCAGCCTGACAGTCTGTACATCTGCTGTCGAGGTGGGATGCTAAGGGAAAGCGGGTAGAGGAAGCCATGGGGAGCTGTTGCCGGCATTGGCTGTGGGTCCACAGCCAGGCATCCTGGGATGGGCCAGGGCTGCTGTTGGTCATCGGGATCAGTTCTTGCTAGAAGACCTGGTCTCAGAGTACAGGAGGGCCAGGACAGGCCGGCACCGCTGGCACCTCTGTGTGTCACTGCCTCTAACCGGGAAGACATTCTGAGACCAATGGCTGCTACTTCTCTTCCGTCACCCGAATTTCATGCGAGTTCCTCTTTTGGCCAGCTCTCCCCTGCAGCCATACCAGAAGGGGATTCTGGAAACGCAGTTTCCAGTTTAACCAAGTTAGCACTAGAACAGGGGTGGGCAAACTTTTTGACTCGAGGGCCACAATGGGTTCTTAAACTGGACCGGAGGGCCGGAACAAAAGCATGGATGGAGTGTTTGTGTGAACTAATATAAATTCAAAGTAAACATCATTACATAAAAGGGTACGGTCTTTTTTTTTTTTTAGTTTTATTCATTTCAAGCGGGCCGGATCCGGCCCGCGGGCCGTAGTTTGCCCACGGCTGCACTAGAACAACTCAGTGGAGTCTGTTTGGGGAAATTCATAGAGTGACAAATGCCTGATGTTCTCTGCGGACTCCCCTCAGAAGGATGCTTTACAGTGAAGAAGAAACTTACTGATTCAAAGGGGTCCCAGGCCCTGGCGGGCCAGCCAGGAATATATTGGGAGGGACATAAGGTCCCTGCTGCCCTTGTTACTTAACTCCAGGCTTTGCAACTTTTCCACCAGCAAACCCCTAATCACAGAGGGCAGTCCATGCAGACTCCAGAGGACTGAGCTCATAGCCCAAAGGGGCCCACCACAAGCTCACAATTTATCTGAAGTCTTCTATGCTATCTTCATCATTCCTGCAAATCTTGTGCCTTCCTTTGGAACATAACTGTACTTGTTTTGGTATCCAGATAAATTTTAAGCTGCTTGGGAAATATATTTCTTAACTTCTGCTCCCCTCACCATTCGGTTGCATGAAAAAAAGCTGCATCCATTTATCCTATGGCTTTGAAAGCCCCAACCTCATCAGCATGGGTCCCCTGGAAAGGGCAAACCCAAGACTAAGAAACATGGACGTTCCCTTGACGCTGAAGCCATCAGCCACGCCCCTCCAAACATTCAAAGGGTCCGACTACTCTAATCATTAGATGGGACAAGGGTCTCAAGGTCTGGGCAGTCCTAAAAGTTATTTGTTGCTAAATGTTGCATAGTATTCTGTAAATGCAGCTGGAAACAGAATGAGCTGACAGGAACTCAACCAATGAAGGAGCCAACTGCAAAGAAGAAATCAACCTGCAATTGACCTAACAATGTATATCAGCAATGACTAAGCCTCCAGGGAGACAGAGCTTTGGACAAGAATCCCATCTCCTTTGCTCCTGCAAAGTAACTGGAACTACCTTGTAGCTGTTTCTGAATAGAGCGTCCCAAGCTTCAAACCCCTTCAGTGCCATAACATCAGGGTCGAGTCCAAGCTCCCTACCCCAGCATCCAAGGCTCCATGATCTGGGCTCACCTAGCTCTGTCTGGTTTCCTGTCACTGTCACTCATCACGCACTCTCACCTCCGGAAGTCTCCCTTCCAGCACACTCCGGTGAGCCCCTGACCACCTGTGCTCTTGCTTCCATACCCTTCCTTGTGCTATTGGTTCCCTCCTCCTCCACTCCTTTGCCTGAAGAAACCTTCCTCAATCCTCAAGACCCAACTCACATGCCTGTAACAGCCCTGGAGCACCCCCCTCACTTTTATTTGTACCATTAGTGCAGCCCTTTCCACTCCGTAATACCTGCTTGTAGTGTTTTGCCTGGTTTCCCAGGTAGCCTGTGAGCTCTCAGTGGCAGACACTGTCAGAAGCCTACCCGAAGGCCATTTTCCCCTTCATACTTGCAATTGGATTTGGAGGAATCGCAGGAAAAACCAGCCGTGGTGACTCTACTGTCCTCTGCCAGTGAGTGATACAAGATTGGACGCATGACTCAATTCAGGTCATGAGGATGTACAGACTATGCACCAGGAAGCTGAACCATAGATTTCATGTAACAATACCTACCCTCACTACATATAATTCACATTGATGTTTTCTATTCTATTTCATTTGGTTCTATTTCCATTTTTTTTTAAATGCCAGTTGTAGCCCAACAGAGCTCATGAACCATCAATATCTTGTGACTCATAGCTTGAAAAAGCCTGCACTCCACTCTCATACTGCTTAATGAATATTTGTTGAATGATGGCTTTGGGTATAGAGACAGGAGAGGGACATCACCCAACACAAATAGATTCAGTCAGATATCTATCAGTTTCATCTGTCTCTTTAACAGCTGAAATAACATGAAAAGGAAACGTGTTGTTTTAGCAAGATGCCGCCCGTGGTTTATTGAATATTTTAACGTATCAGTTTCCTAGAAAGAATGTGGTACAAGCTTTGATTTTACATTGTTTTGTCTTGAATAAGTCTTAACATTCCATCCTTCTTCGGCAGTTCTTACAGACAGGGCATGAAAGATAGCATGCTCCAGAAACCTATGAGCCCAGCGGCTAAAATGAGACAGCTCAATCTCAGGTCTGTGTTGACTCTTTCCTCCTCAATTAATCAGCCATGAGCCTTTCTCGGGGCTTCCTTAACTGTGTGCTAGGGGAAAATGTGAATTTCAGGCTGGTTAGATAGGTAAATGGTGGCTACCAAATTAGTCCCCAAATGCAGATCAGGCGATGTAAGTATGCTATTGTGTGGATTTAGCATCATTCTGAAGCCTGTAGGCTTCTGAGCACCTAAACAAAGATGCTAATTCATAATTGGATCTTCTCAAATGACACTGAGTGGCTGGCTGTCCTGTCCGTCTACATTTGGGGACCAGTCTTGATAATGAAAAACCTTTGTTCACTAGGAGCCTCTGATAACCAACAGTGCACTCAATGTACATTCAGCTGGCACCACACAGCCCTTGGTCAATGATGGATGAATAAAGGCCCGCAGGGAGGGAGGGAGGGAGGGAGGGAGGGAGGGAGAGAGGGAGGGAGGGAGGGAGGGAGGGAGGGAAAGAGGGAAAGAGGGAAGGAGAGAGGGAAAGAGGGAGGGAGGGAGGGAGGGAGGGAGAGAGGGAGGGAGAGAGGGAGGGAGGGAGGGAGTATTGGTGTGATCTCGAACTAAGGAAGAAGCTAGGAAAGCCAAGCTCTCAGAGTAGCGCTCAGAAAAGGAGGGGAAGCAAGAAGAGGAAGGGCAAAGAACAGCTGAGGATATAGGACCATGGTGTAGTGGGAAGGGCTCTGAACTGGCAGGTGGAGGGTATAGGTTCTGTCAATCTTGGTGTCTGATCAATGATTCTCTCTCATCATTGATATTACTATGTTTCTATCCTCCCTCTCTCTGAAATCAATAAAAACAGTTTTTAAAAAGCATACCATGAATAAGGGGGGAGGGACTACTGTAGTATAAAAAAGAATATCTGCAACTATGGGGGGGGGACCTATTAAAACGCTCCTCCTTTTAAAATTACATATGTGTGTGAAGCTGGCATTTCCTTATGCAAAGGCAGATGAAAAAGAACCTAAGGACCACCACACATCAGGACAGTTGGTGCCATTGTCTGAGTTCATCCTGAGGTGCCACCATTGCTTGGCACCATCAGCGTAAACACAAACACAGTGAAAAAGGAAAATAAAGTCTTCGTATTAAAATGAGAAAAGTCTAACCTCACACATTCCCTTAAATAAGTGGGGATGCACTCCACTCCCCAGAGTTCCTGGGCCCATACTTTGAGAACCACTCAGGAGAGGCTGGGCAGCCTTCATCTCACACACTTTCTCTCTCTCTCTCTCTCTCTCTCTCCATTTCTCATTGGTTGTTTCAGGTTAGTCATTGGCAGACCCTGAAAAAATAGATTCAAGGTAACACATTGGGCTTCCTTTGATATCTTTAGAAGAAATGCTGAAAATATAACCCAGAATTATAACAACTATATTTATCTTTCTCTGATGACCTAGTCTATAAAAATGATACATTTTGGTATATTTTAGTCCTATTTTATGAAGTCTCTTTTTCCTTTCTCTTCTTTGTCTGCCGTTTTTAAATGTCCTTGTATTAGTAAGAATAGTGTTGCCCAAAATTATCAGGATTCCTGAACTTCATAACAGAAATTCCAGCAGTCCCAAAGCCTTCTGGGAAATTCTTGCCCTGAAAGGGAAAGGAAATTCCCTTCTCCGGGAAAGCCGCCTATTTCCATCTGATTAAAATGGCCACATACAGCTCCGTCACAAGAAAACAAAGCCCCACAGATGGGGGTTCCAGGCCTTCTATTCCTCTGTCCCCCCACAGACACCTGGAGATGGGTCATTTTCTCTTTTTTCTGCTCTTTTCCTACTCCCAGCTTTCAAACTGCTTTCTGACCCTGGAATTTGATTCTCTCTCCACTTTCTTGGTTAAACTGACTATGGAAATTTCCCAAGATTCTGTTACTTAATCCTCTGGTATGTGCCATCTAATCTTCGTTTTTATTGAATTTATTGGGGTGACACTGGTTAATAAAATTACACAGGTTTCAGGTGTACTGTTCTGTAATACATCATCTGCATATTGTATTGGGAGTTCACCACCGCGAGTCAAGTCTCCTCCCATCATCATTTATCCCCTTTACCTCCTTCTCCCTCCCCTGCCCCTTTCCCTCTGGTACTCACGCCACTGTTGTCGGTGTCCATGGGTTTGTTTGTTGGTTGGTTTTGGCCTAACCCCTTCACCTTTTTCATCCAGTCCCCCCAACCCTTCCTGTTCAGTTATTCCTGTTGGTTTGTGAATTTGACTTAGACCTGTGGTATTGGCTACCCTTCACCTCCTATGCCGCCAGTTTTCTTAAGTGACCTAAAAATTAAAAGCCTTCATCAGCTCCTCACCCTTGCACATGTGGGAGACACTTTCCGTAGTGTCAGCCTGGCTCACCCCACCCCTTTCTGAGACGGCCTCTACCACCCTCAGGAATGGGGCCTGGCAGCCAGTTTTCATCAGCGACTTTGCCCTCGCTGACCGTAGCTGTTCGGGCCAAGGGTGGACCCCTGACTCAAGATGGTCAATCCCAAGAACACGGAATCGGGCCTACTATGAATGAGTCGGGTTCTTTTGGCTCTTGACTGAAAGATGGGCCAGCTCAGGAGCTGGGGGTGGGCAGAAAAATCTAGACGCTGACCTGCTGTGGAGAAGAAGGAAGCAGGCGTGCAGAGGGGAGAGACAGAGACCCTGACGCTCTGGAGAGTCAGAGGAAATCTCTACCTCGGTTCCCAGTCTCTCCAGCTCCTTGCCCCAGGCCTGGGGAGATCCTGTTTCCTGTGGGTTTCAGAAAAGCCCCTGTGTGCTCCAGAAAACTCCCCCTTTTGCTTAAACTGGCTCCAATTTGACCAAAACCCACATTTACCCCTGCTGTCCTTCAAGACCAGGCACAAATGACCCTGCTCTGGGAAGACTTCCCTGACCCTTTCAGACACAGTGACCATTTCCTGTCCAATATTCCTATACTACCACATTCCCCTGCACCAGCACAATCAGCCTGCAGTACCACAGTCCCCCTATAAGCTACCACATCTCTCCTATACTGCCACATCCCCCTTATCCTGCCACAGTCACACTCCCATCACTGCCCTTGGGCCCATGAGCATTATCTATTTTCTCACCTGACTTGAGCCCTCCCATGATAGAGGCAATGTCCCATTCAAACCCCTTCTCTTATGCTTAGAACAGCACCTAGTAGGTGCTAAGTAGATCTTTTTGAATGAATGAATCGGTGAGAGAGTGAATCAGTGAATGGGGAAATCACCTGACTATTATTCTCTCACTCAAAACTGCAAGTTTGACATTTTTGTAGCTGCTTATGAGAATTAGAACACAAGCTCCATGAGATCAGGCAGTCGTCCGGTCACCGGTGTGGCCCCAGCACCCAACACAGCTCCCAGCAGAGCAGGCAAATGTTTATTGAAAGAATGAATCCGTTAGTAGGTATTCGAGGAAAGAGAAGGAGAGGGTGCTCAGGCGGCAAAAAATCTAACTCTTCACCTGCTGGAAGTCCTCGCCCGTGGATGGTAATTTTCTAAATACACTCCGTAATTCTTGCCCTATTATCTGCATTCCTTTTTAAAGAAACCCTGCAGAGGAAATGAAGAGTTATAGACCCCGGGTTGCCCCACTCCCACCCCTGTTACTGCATTCCTGAGCAAGACAGATGCTCACACACACACACACACACACACACACACACACACACACACACACACTGCTGTTAGTCCTTCCTCTTCCTCATCGCAGGAAAAATGCATTTCTCCAACAGTAATTCACCTTTCCTGCTAAGGCGCTCTCTCTCTTTCTCTCTCTCTCTCTCTCTCTCTCTCTCTCTCTCTCTCTCTCTCTCTTTCTCTCTCTCTCTCTCTCTCTTCCTCCCTCTCTCGCTGTACTCTTTCCTTCTGATGAGTCTGGGCCCTGAAATCCCTTCCCCCACCTCTCACCATCCATTCTGACTGGGAGCCCCTGGTTCTTTGCCTGGCGCTGGCTGAGGTGGGAGAAAGAAGTGTGATTCTATTCATTCTCATAACAGACGTTTACTGAGTGTTACTAAGTGTCCAATGCGTCCTGCATATTCAGGAGTTACTGGGACTATACACTGAGATGCCACAGTTCCTGTCGTCAAATGACTTAGTTTTATGGTGAAAATAAATATTTAAATCCCATGGAATTAAGAGCAACACCCTTCCTCCAAAGAGGAGGCTAAATGGAATTTTAAAGAGATCTCTCAAGGAGTTATGAATATATTCACAGAGCTAGATAAATTTAGACTAACCTAGAATGCTTGGAATAACACGTATATGGATATTAGATTGCTAGGGCTGCCATACAAAATACCACAGCCTGGCAGACTACGTGGCCTAAACCACAGAAATGCATTTCGTCCCCGTTCTGGAGGCTGGGAGTCCATGATCTGACGGTTGGCAGATTTGGTTTCTTCTGCGACCTCCCTCCTTGGCTTGCCACCTTCTCCCTGTGTCCTCACATGGTCTTTCCTCCATTCGCAAACATCCCTGTGACTTTGTGTCCAGATCCCCCCTTCTTATAAGGAGACCAGCCAGACTGGATTAGGGCACACCCTAACAGAACCATTTAACTTGATCACTTCTTTAAAGGCCCCGTGTCCAGCCCTGGCCAGTTTGGTTCAGTGGATAGTGTCAGCCTGTGGACTGAAGGGTTCCAGTCAAGGGCACATGCCCGGGTTGTGGGCTTGATCCCAATGAGGGGCATACAGGAGGCAGCCAAGGAATGATTCTCTCTCATCATTAATGTTTCTGTCTCTCTCCTTTTCCCTTCCTCTCTGAACTCAATAAAAATATATTAAATAGCCATAACCAGTTTGGCTCACTGGATAGAGCGTCGGTCTGCGGACTGAAGGGTCCCAGGTTCGATTCCGGTCAAGGGCATGTACCTTGGTTGCGGGCACATCCCCAGTAGGGGTTGTGCAGGAGGCAGCTGATCGATGTTTCTCTCTCATTGATGTTTCTAACTCTCTATCCCTCTTCCTTCCTCTCTGTAAAGAAATCAATAAAATATATTTTAAAAAAAAAAATATATATATATATATAATAAATAAATGACTCGTTCAAATACAGTCACATTCTGAAATGCTGGGAGTTATGGCTTCAATATATACATTTTAGGGGTACACAATGCAACCATTACAGTATATAATAACAAGCACATTAGAACCAACAAGAATCCTATATAATAAAAGGGTAATATGCAAATTGATCCTAACAGCAGAATGACTGGTCACTATGATGTGCACTGACCACCAGGGAGCAGACGCTCAACGCAGGTGGTCAGTGTGCTACCACAGGGGGAGCACCACTCAGCCACAGCCCAGGCTGATGGCTGCGAGCATGGTGGCAGTGGCGGGAGCCTCTCCCACCTCCTTAGCAGCACTAAGGATGTCCAACTGTGGCTAAGCAGTCAGTTGGACATCCCCTGAGGGCTCTGGGACTGCGAGAGGGCGCAGGCCTGGCTGAGGGACCTCCACACACACAGTGCATGAATTTTTGTGCATTGGGCCTCTAGTATCTGATAATCAGATAATGATTTAACTCATCCAAGAAATAGATACTGAGTGTTCACAGCGCCAGGTGCTGACACACTGGGTGTTGATTCCTGTCCACAGTAGAGTGAGGGCAGGGGGTTAGCAGACAAATCGTAAGAGAGTCAGGCTAGCATGGTGCATCCATGCACAGGCTCTGTAAGCAGACTTCCTTTTTTATGAAATTGCGAACTGGATGACTGTTGCCAACTGTTTTAACCTCCCTGAACCTCAGTTTCCTCATTTGTAAAATGAGATTAATAATGGCACATACCTCCTAGGCCTGTTTTGAGAATTAAATAGTTGTAAAGCACTTAGAACAGTAGCTGGCACATAGAACTATGTGAGTGGTAAATAAATAGATCTGTGAACCTCTAGAAGTCAGGCATTGAAAATGAGCTTTGAGTCCTGGCCAGTGTTCTCAGTGGTTAGAGCAGACGGCCTCTGCACTGAAGGATCATGGGTTGATTCCGTTCAAGGGCATGTACCTGGGTTGCAGCTTCAATCCTGAGAGCAGGAGGCAACCAATTGATATGTCTTTCTCACATCCATTTTTCCTCCTTTCCTTCCCTCCCCTCCCCTCCCCTTTCCATTGATGGAAGAAATATCTTCGTGTGAGGATTAACAAAGAAAATGAGCTTTGTGAAAATTCCACTAAATGAATCATTTTACCTAAAGTTTGATTTTGCACTAAGAAAATAATTTTCCATCAAACAAGTTGATAGTTCATTCAGTCAACCAATCCCTCATTCAAATAGTCATTTATTCAATGAACATTCAGCCATCACCTACTACTACAACTAGTAATGATCTGGTGATATTGCTTATTGATGCTGGATAAATAAAAGCTAAGGTCGCCATGCTTAGAATGTTACTGGCACTATCTCATTCACTTCTCACAACAGTCCTGTAGGGTAGGTCTTAACGGGTCTTGGCTTTAGGTATTTCCTAAACCATAAAGTGCTATGCAAATAAAATTGCATTTTTTTCAAACAAAAGAATTTTATATAGGCTTTAAATTTTTCATTATGTATTGGCCTTCCCTTTCCTGGTGAGGTTTTAGTACATCTCTTCTTTAATCGGGCCCCACTCTAGGACATTGCTCAGGCTTTTATGTTTATTGAGGTTGAAGTGGCACTTGGGTGACACTGGGAGGAAGACATTACACTCCCAGCATCCCTGGTGTCAGAGGTAGATTGGTATTCACGCCAGGCACACACTGAACACTTCATCTTCCAGGCACACCATTGAGCCAAGGTGCTATATAAGTCAAATAAATAAGAAAACCACGGAAAAGCCCAGGGCAGTCCTGTCCTTATTTGGCACATGGAAATATAGTTAACTTTCTCTGAGTCCCTACTGAATGCTAACACCAGGAACTGGGAAGAGAAAGGAAGAAAGAAGAGACAGAGAAAGGCTATCTTGACTCGAAGTGTTTAATTAATATGAGAGCCAAGAAGAAGCAGAAAAATATAGGGTGTCCCCCCAAAATGTATATACTCTTTGATTAATTATTAATTTCAATGGGTTAAACCTGAAAAGAAATAAACATCAATTGAGCTATCAGCTGTTAAGTGTGTATGCATTTTTTGGGACACCCTTTAGTTATCAAGAAAGTATAAATAAAAGGGAAAAGCTAGCATTTCTTGAGCTTCTACCAGGCGCTAAGGAATGTGCTAGTCCAGTGGTTCTCAAACTTGGCCAGCCATCAGAATCACCTCGATAGGGGGTTTGCTGCAACACAGATTGCTGGGCCCGCCTGGAGTGGCTCGGTGGTTGAGTGTCGACCTATGAACCAGGAGATCATGGTTTGATTAGCGGTCAGGGCACATGCCCGGGTTGTGGGCTCGATCCCCAGTGTGGGGCGTATAGGAGGCAGCTGATCAATGATTTTCTCTCATCATTGATGTTTCTATCTCTCTCTCCCTCTCCCTTCCTCTCTGAAATCAATAAAAATGTTTTGTTTGTTTTTTAAAGAAAGAGACATAGATTGCTGGGCCCCACCCCCTGAGTTTCTGAGTCAGTAAGTCTGGAATAGAGCTCAATATTTTACTTTTTTTTTTTTTTTACAGGGCTATCTGAGGATTTATTATAGGTGGATTGGCCATAAAAGTATAAACTGTCATTTTTAGCTCTGTTACTTTTTTACTATTGATACACTTAACTACAAAAAACTTTAGAAGATATGGATCTCCAATGATGGTGTATATATCAGAAGGTTAGTAAGAACTACTACTCAACGCAAATCTGTGGAAAAGCTTTCTAATGAACACAATTTTAATATCATTCTGAACAGATTTAAATTATATTCATTCTGGAACTAGTAGCACAGTCCTTTGCTGGTGGCTGACTATAAGATATCATACTAAAATCTGTAAACTAAGCAAATATTTCTTATGATATGTATTATTCTTCCCGTTGGCATGTTCGTCCAGAGGTTTCCTTATGCAGTTCTTTAATTCATCAATTCCTTCTCCACTAATTGCAGAGGTGGGGATGATATGTTGTAACTCCACAGTCCTCTCTGGAATCTTTTTTTTTTTTTTCCAAATAAATGCAGCAAATCTGTAGGATTCTGGAGTTGGTTCACCAGTACATGGAATTTATCTTAGATGTCTAACAAGTCCATTGTATCAACAGCAGAAAGGCAGGTTTTGTCTGAATTTTCTCTTTGTACAACACCAACTCTTCCGTAAGCAGTAATATCGTTTCAAAGGAAGTTCTGTATTGATTTAGGGATGAGAGCTGAAATCCAGAAATATCGACAAAAGCAAAAGCAGTAGCTTAGTTCTTTCTATGTGCCTGAGGAATGTGTGGCCCATTCCTTTGTTTATAGGTGCTCCTTCCATTAAGCCAGGAAGATCGGCTACTGTTATCTGTTTGAAGTCTTTATACATCTTTCCAAGTTCAGGCTTCACTGCTGTAAATGCATAATCTATAATGGCAGGTTTTGCATGAGACATCTGACTTAGCAAAAAGGATTTCCCAACATTTGGGGACCCCACTAGGCCTGCATCAGCTGTAAGTTTTAAATCGAGGTGAATTATTTGTTTCTGGCCTTTCGAGGGCAAGACACTTATAATTTACCACCAAGACTTCCTTCAGCTACTAAAATTCTGTCTCTCTCATTATTGAGTCCTCCTATAATGTTAGCCTTTCCATCAGTTACGGACATACCCACAGGTACAGGAATTTCACAATCTCTTCCTTTGGAACCCGTTAGGGCACTATTCTAACTGCTTGCTCCTTCTCCAGCCACAAACCATTTCTGAGCATATTTGTCTTTAAATCATTTTAAAGTCATTCCCTTATGAGCTGCCACACAGACATCACCACCTTTTCCACCTCCCACCAAATAAGGGGCACCACCCCGCTCCTGCCTCCCCTGATGAAGTCACGTTATCGACGAAGTTTCCATACTGTCCGAACAAGCACAACTGCTGTGCACGGGGCTGCGATGGGCCAGGACTCCACGAATCACATTTTCAGAGTGTCCAGGTGGCGCTGATGCTGCGGGTGCAGGAACCACACTTTGAGGTCCATGCGAAGTTGATCATCTCTGCTAGAGGCATATATTATCTCATTTAAACATCTCAGAGCAGCGTGAAGTAGGTATCATTATCCCCATTTTGTACATGAGGAAAGTAGAATCCAGAGAACTTTCAGAGCTTGCCTGAGACCACAGCTGGTGAATGCCAAAGCCAAACCATGCATTTAAATCTAACTCCAAAGTTCAGTTTTCTTGCTATTTCACCACACACACACACAGACACACACACACACATACCACCACCACCACCACCACCCCCCCACACACACACACACATCCTGGAAAAGGAGACCTAGAATATTATCTGAACTGGTCAATGTTGTCAGAATCTTTAGGTTTGACAGATGTTAGTTAAAATCCTATATAATAAAAGGCTAATATGCAAATAGACCGAACGGCCGATCGCTATGACGCGCACTGACCACCAGGGGGCAGACGCTCAGTGCAGGAGCTGCCCCCTGGTGGTCAGTGCGTTCCCACAGAGGGAGCGACACTCAGCCAGAAGCTGGGCTCATGGCTGGTGTGGGAGCCTCTCCCGCCTCCGTGGCAGCGCTAAGGGCCCCTCAGGGGATGTCCACCTGCTGGCTTAGTCCTGCTCCCCACCCCGCAAGGGGTCCCAGACTATGAGAGGGCGCAGCTGGGCTGAGGGATGCCCTCCCGCCCCCCCCCCCCACCCCAGTGCACAAATGTCGTGCACCAGGCCTCTAGTGCCTATATGTTGATATTGTGAGTGTTGTTCTTAAGAGTTCTTTGTGACCTAGCGGAGATGGAACGTCTCTTTGTAAGCTCTGTAAATTCCAGTGATGATCCTGAACCAGGATCTGCACTGTTCACCAGTCACCTTAGTAAATAACTGTGGAAAACAGGCCTCCAGGGTGTCAGAGTAAACAGGCACGGGGACATCGTTTCAGATCACATGCTACTAAAGTAATAGATGGTTAACAATGTTTTCCAAAGGGTCCAGAATGGAGGAGTCAGTGATCCTGACCAAAGCTTCCCCATCCTTTGACTCTACCTCAGAAGGCAAAAAACTCCTAGGTGGCCTGCCACCTCTACTTCCTCTACTTCCTCCTTTCATAATGATGGAACCTTGTTACAAATCAGAGTTTCATCTGATCGTCCCTCTTCGCCTTCCCATAAACCTCCTGCTGCATGGGAAGTAATTCTATTAAAATGTATAGCCCTAAAATAAAAATGTATAACTCTAGCTGGTTTGGCTCAGTGGCTAGAGCGTGGGCCTACAGACTGAAGGGTCCGGCTTAAATTCCAGCCAAGGACACATGCGGGCTTGGTCCCCAGTGGGGGGCGTGCAGGAGGCAGCCAATCAATGATTCTCTCTCACCATTGATGTTTCTATCTCTCTCTCCCTCTCCCTTCCTCTCTGAAATCAATTATATATATATTATATATATATATTTGTTTTTAATATATAAAAGCAAACACTTCAAGCTTAAGTAGGTTTTCTCATGTGAACAAAGGAACCCTATCTTCCCGTTGAATTTTTGTTATCTAAAAGACTTTAATTCATACACAAATTACCAATTTAAGGAATTGGAGGGAAGGTATTACTATAGATTCTATGGAGGTTAAAAGGATGATAAGGGAAATTTATGAACAGCTTTGTACTAATACATTTGACAACTTTGATAATATGGACAAATTCCCTAAAAGACACAAACTATCAAAGCTCACTGAAGAACAAAGAGATAACCTGTATATCTATCAAAGAAATTTAATTTATAGTTTAAGACCTTCCCACAAAGAAAACTCTAGGTCCGGATATCTTTGCAGGTGAATTCTACCAAACATGTAAGGAAGAAATAATGCCAGTTCTACACAAATTCTTTCGGAAATTGAAGTTACTCCTAAGTAACTCTTGAAGCTAAAATTACATTGAAATTAAAATACTTTAGTTCAAGTTGAGATCAGAGACTGCAGGCACTGAAAGGGAGAAAGATGTCTTTAATCCATTTTTGTTGTTGTGAATGGTGTAAGATAGTGTCCAGTTCCATTCCTCTGCATGTTGTCCAATATCCCCAGCACCGTTTATGGAAGAGGCTGTCCTTTCCCCACTGTATATTCTTGACTCTTTTGTTATAAATTAATGAACCATACCTGGGTGGGTTTATTTCTGGGCTCTCTAATCCGTTCCATGGATCTATGTGTCTGTTTTCATGCCAATACCAGGCTGTTTTAATTACTATAGTTTCGTGCTAGACTTCGAAATCAGGGGGCATGATGCCTCCAACATTGTTCTTTCTCAAAATTGCTTTGGCTTTTCAAGGTCTTTTATGGTTCCATACAAATTTTATGATTTTTGTTCTATTTCTGGGGGGGGGAAATGCCAGTGGAATTTTTATAGGGATTGCCTTGCATCTATACGTTACTTTGGGTAATAGGGACATTTTAACAATATCAATTCTTCTTATTTGTGGAATATCTTTCTACTTACTTGTGTATTTTTTATTTGTTTTCATTAATGTTTTGTAGTTTTCAGTGTACAGGTCTTCCACTTTCTTGGTTAAATTTTTTCCTGGGTATTTTTTATGCAATTATAAATGGCATTGTTTTCTTTCTCTTTCTGATAATTCATTATTAATGTATAAAAATTCAACAGATTTTTGCATATTGATTTTTACCCTGCACCTTTGCTGAATTAATTGGTTTTTTTGGTTCTAACAATTTTTTGATGGAGTCTCCAAGGTTTTCATGTTCTCTGCAAAAGTGACAGTTTGCTTCCTTCTAGGATTGATTACTGATGTCTGACATGGGCGTGATGGGCCAGTGATAGTACTCTCTATCCTAATCTCTTTATCCCCTCTTTTAAAAATGAAGGCTCAATAGGAAGAAATAAGATCATTTAGTGTGGGTTAGGGACAGAGTGTTGAATATGATTATGGAGTCAGGGCAGGTTCAGAATCAAAGTGGTTATTTTTCTTGTCTTGTCTTTAATAATCATTCCCAGTGTTGACAATATGCAAGAAAATGACACTCTCAGACACTGTTTTTGAGAAAGTGAGTTGCCACAACTTTCCTGAAGGACAGTTTGACAATATGTAATAAAAGGCCTTAATAGTTTTCACACCCTTTGACCTAGAAATTTTACTGCCGGAAATTTATCCCAGGGATATGCATGGAGACTTAGCAAAGGTTGTTCATGGCAAGTCTGTAATAATAGAATATTGGAGACAACTTAGGGGCTTGCCTATAAGGGATTAGCTAAATTCGTGTGCTATTCAATCAATGACCTGCAGTCATTTGATTATTACAGAATGCATAAGGGCTTAGAGTGATGTTCATGAAAAAGTCTGAAAGTAGTATATTCAGTAAGTCTCATTGTCTATTTTTTCCCCCAAAAGAAATTTATGCATGTCAATATAGACATGGAAAAAAGGTCACAGTAGGTATAGCAAAATGGTAACAACATTAAAATATTAATATTACCTGAGGGTAAAATTACTTTATATTTTCTTCCTTTTGCTGATCTGATTTTTCAAAATTTTCTCTAAGTAATTCATATTTTTTAAAGGAAGAGGTTTTAATAACAAGTACTTTTAATCCAGGTGGCCAGATAAAATACACCATGGGACATATTTATACTACAACCTTATTCATTGTTTCTCTGACATGTAAATATTAGTGGGTGTCCCTTCCTTATTTTTATTTGCTAAATCTGGCAAGCCTCCTTTTAATGCAAAGTCATCAAAGGAGAGATCAGGTTCTGGGCCCCGATGTGCTGGCTCCTTTGAGGATCGGGGAGGAATTGATTGATCCAAGTCTTATAAACCAGGAAATAGGCTAGATGGACTAGGAAAGAAAGATCAGTTTGGGAGCCACACAGCCCTTACCTCCAATCTGGACTCGACCACCACCGCCCTCCCGTCCCCCTGCCCCACTCGCGGCTCCACAATCCGGATGTCCTGGGCAGGCTCCGTGTCTCCCCTGCGCCTCAGTAATGCCTCCAAGGATCAAATGAGAACATGTGGGTGAACGCACTTTGCAAATTGCAAACTGCCGAGCAGCACGTTATTATCATGTTAGTAAATTACACGCCCATGGACATGTCGAACAGGAACAAAACAGCGCCGCAGACAACCGCGGAACTGTTCCTCGCAGCAGATTTTTGATGGCTCTCTGAGGTCAAAACAACTCAAGGTTGAGTCGCTTCAGGACTGAACCCATAAATTAGCATCTATCCAAATTGTCTTTACGAGCCTATTTATAGATGCACTGATCATTAAATATTGTTGGAACGCTTTGCCTGTCACAAGCCGGTGGTTAAATTGCTTGGCAAGCAGCGTGGGATGAGCGGCTCCGAGGAAGCCCGCGTGGTGTGGAGCTTGGCAGCTCATAACTCCAGGCCCTCACCTTATCCTCACACGCGGGCGCTGGTCACCTTGGAAACTGCCCTGTTCTAGATGCAGAGCACGGAACGCCCCAGCTGACAGGGAATTCAGCAGCCGCCGCCGCCTTCTCTGCTGGTCTCTGTTACTCAACACCCGCCCGTGCCTCTCAGGCCACTTCAGGGAGGATCCATGTGGGGCTTCAAGGATCTTTTAAGGAGGAAATTAACACAGGAGGTTGGGGAATATTAAACACAAAATAAAATGAGGGAGAAGGAAAGCGAAAGGAGGGAAGAAGAAGAAGAAAATGTAAAAATCAGAAAGAAGAAAATGAGAATATTATCCTATTTTATAGATGGGAAAACTGAGGCCCCGAGGTCCAAGGTCACATAACCAGGATATGCCAGAGCTGAATTTCAAATCCAAGAAAAATAAAATTCCTGAATGAGGAAACAGTTCCCCTGCCCCCACAAAGAAACTGGAATTTCCCGATGTCCAGACAGTTCTTCATGGGAATCAGGCATCCTGGAAACAAAATGCAACTTGTTAGTGAGGTGGAATGTCACAGTGGAGAGACACAGCCAGAGACAGCCATCTGCAAGCCAGGAAGAGGGCCCTCACCAAGAACCTCACCCTGCCCTAGCTGGTTGCTCAGTGGTTAGAGCTCCACTCCTCAGACTGAAGGTTCCTGGGTTCAATTCCAGTCAAGGGCATGTACTTCGGTGGCAGGCGTGCAGTAGGCAATCAATCAATGTGACTCTATCACATCGGTTTGTTTCTCTCTGTCCCCCTCCCTTCCACTCTCTAAAAAAATCAATGGAGAAAAATATCCTCGGGTGAGGATTAACAACAGCAAAAGAAGAACCTAACCCTGATCTTGGACTTCCCAGCCTCCCGAACGGTGAGGAAAAAAATGCTTGTTGTATTTAAGCCACCCAGTTTACGGTATTGGTTACAGCAGCTTGAGCAGACTGAGACGTATGCTAATTCTATGTTTAATTTATGACGGATCCGCCGAACTCCTTTGCACAGTGGCCGCACCGTTTCCCATCCCACCATCAGTGTTTGAAGAGAGAGAATAGCGGTGTGGAGTCCCAGCGCCCGCAGCCTGAATCTTGGTTCTGCCACGGACTTAACCGAGTGACATCCTCCCGTAACCTGGGTTTCAGTTTCTCATTAGTCAAATGGGGATGAGAGAGCGGAGAGGGGATTACAGAGATGACATGAAACGCTCCTAGCACCGGGTCCCCAGGAAATGCCAGTGGCTTCCTGGTTGGTGTGGAGAGAGTCACAAAATCCCAGTGTGGGAAGGAGCTTGACAGGTACAGCAAATGAGTTCCTGGATTACCATGGCAGGATTCCACCTCGTGTGTCACGCCCAAACGTCCCCATCACTGCTCTCCGTAGGGCAATGGGAGCCAGAACCCACTGTGCTGGGCATCAGGATGGCATTTCCCAAGCGTGTTCTCAGAAAATCGGCTTTCATAGGGTACACCTGGCGGGTGTCGAGGGGAAGAATTCTGAAGGCAAATAACTTTGTGAGACACTAGCTTAATAACACCAAAGCAGGACTTCTCAGAGCACTGAACAGAGTTATGCACTTTAATATCTCCAATGAGAGCTCTAACCGGTTTGGCTCAGTGGATAGAGCGTCGGCCTGCGGACTGAAAGGTCCCAGGCTCAGTTCCAGTCAAGGGCATGTACCTTGGTTGCGGGCACATCCCCAGTAGGAGGTGTGCAGGAGGCAGCTGGTCGATGTTTCTCTCTCATCAAAGTTTCTAACTCTCTATCCCTCTCCCTTCCTCTCTGTAAAAAATCAATAAAGTACATTTTTAAAAAAAATCTCCAATGAGATATGGAGTCTGTAGCGTTTCCTAAACCTCTCCATCTTGGGAGACCGTCCCCAGCTGGGAAGGCTATGTCCAGAAATGGGGCCTCTGTCCACACAGCAAGGAGACCACAGACAACAACCTAAGGTGGCCTCGGCCTAGAGTTCTAAATACCCCGGACTGCTGCATTGTAGACATGCTTTCCTTTCCTGCTTCATCCCAAATGGCACCTTACAGACTGCAGCCACTGCTCTCGGTAGTCTCCCTCAGTGTCCCCACTCAACCCTGCTGCGTGGAGTCAATCTCCAAGTTCAAGTTCAAGGCGTTACATAATCTGAGGCTGAGGGAAGGGTCACCTCATCAGCACTGAGGAAACTGGCCCTTCCACTCCCACCCTGAAGCAGGTCCTGAACACAGTTGGCCGAGCCAGGTCTCCCCGCCGCGGAGTGCAGTAAATTCCAGAGAGCTGACCTTCTTGGGTCCTGCGATTACCCTTTTGTATGTTAGTGTAATTAAAAAAAAAAATCCATGATAAATTTGGAGGCTGTCACTAAAGGCTTAAGGAAAGGCTAGGATCTGGGACAGACCAAAAGCCTTAGCAGTTTCCTGAGACGCAGGGCAAGGGGCTGGGGCCTTGTTCCAGAAGAACTGACCTGCAGGTCCACAGGTAATGCAGATGCAAGCGAGTTCTGTGCTTCTGCTGCCACGTCCGGCGACGGTGAATAATTTCACCTCAGATGGTGACCAGACAGTAAAGTGATGCTCACTTCACATACACGCACACCCGGAATGGTTTATCCTCGGGGCCCTGTGGAAACGGAACGCTTTGAACTAGAATGAAGAAGAGAATCCCAGGATGACCCTAAGACAGTAACCACGGGAGCCAACAAGTCTTGATTGTAAGCACCTACTGTGTGACAGATACATTTGTCCAACAGGCAGAGAGAAGGGCCAGCTGCACACAAGTGCGTGGGGCTGGGGTTAATCCTAGCCAACCCCGGACCACCACCAGCCTCCACAGGCTGCTTGTTCAGCTGGACTCGGGGAAACTGAGCAATGTCTGCAATGTCAGGAATGTGATCCACCCGGCCTTGCCCGCCCTGTCAGAAGGCTGCAGCTGCGTTGAGGCCCTGGGAAGATTCACTCAAGTATAAAGTTAGATGTGGATTTGCTTTTCTTTCTGTCCTTTTTTTTTTTAAAAATTTCGTATGTTCCCAGATTCTTACAAAATAATGACCCAAAGGTGAACTGGTAAGTAATTACATTTCATCTCTCTACCTTCAAGAAAATTGTTCCTGTATCCTCTCCCCCCTCCCCATATACCAAATGATATCCAAGATTTTTTTTTTGTCTCTGAAATTAGATGTTCTTATTTCTTGTTTGAAATTTTTATTTTTATTTAATTCTTTTTTATTACATTTATTGGGGTGTGGCATTGGTTAATAAAATTATACAAGTTTGCCCTGGCCAGTGTGGCTCAGTTGGTTGGGCACCATCCCATACATGGAAAGGGTTGCTGGTTTGATTCCCAGTCAGGGCACATGCCTGGATTGTAGGCTTGATCCTCAGTTGAAGGTGAGCAAGAGGCAGTCTATCGATGTTTCCTTCTCACATCGATGTTTCTCTCCCTCTCCCTTCCTCTCTCTCTAAAAAAAAAAATCAATTTAAAAAACTTTTTAAAAAATTATATAGGTTTCAGATACACAGTTCTACAATACGTCATCTGTATACCAGTACTGTGTGTGTATTTGTTTTTCATCAACATATTTGAAGGGAGCAGGCACTGCAGATGGCAGAAGGAAGTCTGGCGGAGAGCTCACCTACAGTTGATGGGCCTCCTCCTGCACGCCCCCTACTGGGGATTGAACCCACAACTCAGGCATGTGCCCTCACCGGGAATCAAATTGTGACCTCCGGGTTCATAGGTCGACACTCAACCACTGAGCCACGCCGGCCGGACCGGAAGGCTTTTTTGTTGCAGTAAAATTCACATAACAAAAATTTGTCATTACTGACCTTTAGCACATTCCCCAAATTGTGCAACCATTACCACTATCGAGTTCTAGGACATTTCATCATTCCCAAAAGAAGCCCCATACCCATTAAGCAGTCACTTCCCGTTACCCCTCCCCGTAGCCCTTGGCAACCACTAATCTGCTCTCTGGCTCTATGAATTTTCCTATTCTGGATATTTCATATAAATGAAATCATACAAATATGTGGCCTTTTGTGACTGGCTTCTTTCTCGTCCATGGTTGAGGGAAGGCCTGGGCTCACAGTGCTCTTCAGGATGTGCTGTGGGGTCCGTCTGTGGAAGAATCATGTGGTTCTTGTTAAAATGAAAGTTGTGGTTTCAACCCCAGACTTATAGAATGGGAATCTTTTGTGGAGAAACTCTGGAATTTTTATTTTTAAAACACTTTCCAAACAATCTTGATGACCCCAAATTTGAGAATCACTGAACGGGACTAAAAGAAAGGTGAGCGATAGGAGAGCAAATGCCTGAGGTTGTTGAGGCCAAAGAGCCACCCTCATGCTGAACTGCTGTCAGCTTTCTCCTCTGCTCTTTAAGGGGGAAGCAGGGGTTAGGTTTTGCTTTGGGATCCAAGTGCCAAATGGGGTCACCCTCAGGTCGATTGGCACCACCTCCTCCTACAGGACTGAGAACTTCTAAACGATAAGGATACTTTTATGACCCTTGGGGACCCGTGCAGTGGTTAAGAATTTCCACGCGCTGTTTGTTTTTGACTGACGGTTGTTGTTTTGAAATTTGAAAGTATAACAAATCAGCCATAAAGCAATGACTGTTTATGTGCATTTTTCACAGCATTAAGCAATGCTTCTTCGTGCTGAGAATCAACATTATTTACTTTGGGAATCTTTCCCAGATTTCTGTTAACTCATTCACACATCGTTTCTCCTCCCAGCCTTGTGACTCCGTGAATTTTTCCCCAGCTGGGGCCGGCAACAAGGAAACTGTCATGTACAGACCCAGACTAGTACACTACACTCATAGGGACCGTGGAAGACCACCCTGCTCCAGGTACACCCCCAGATCAGCAGTTCCCTCTTCAGGCTCTGCGGGGACTCATCTAAGAATGAGTAGCTCCCCACCTGTTTTGGTTCTCATGTATCAAGTCTCACCAAACCTTAGTGACGTAACACAACACCATTTTTTTAAGTTTTCACCGCTCTTTGGCTTGACTGAGCCCAGTTGAGCAGTCCTGTTCCATGAGACGCCATATGGGGCTACAGCCATCCGGGGGCTCAACTGGTCTAAAGAGTCCAAACGGACTCGCTCCGTGGCTGGTAGCTGATGCTGGGAGCTTAGCTGGGGCCGTTGACAGAAATATCTACTCATGGCCTCTTCAGGTTGCCTGGGCTTCCCACACTATGGCAGCTGGGCTAGGAGAGGGGATAGCCTCAGAGCAAGGGTTCCAAGGGGGAGCAAGTGGTTCAAAGAACTGATTTGGGGTTAGACCCTAGTTCTAAGGCCTTGGATACATTTCTTAATCTCTTGGAACCTAAGCTTCTTCATCTACTAAATGAAGACAGTGCCTTCCTCATCAGATAGCTGTGAGGGTGAAGCGAGATAATGTATGCAAAGCCTTATACACAGTGCCTTGTAAACAGGTCTGGATTATGAGCATGGACACACTGACCCCTCATCCTGAATGTAGGTGCTCAATCTCTCCATTCCTTTTCCCAGGCTCCTATGGATTCCTAAATTGCCACCCCTGCCCTGAAAATAAAAAGCGGGGTGGGGGTGGGGGGGGTTGCCCTTTCTAATGGGATCCTTCAGAACTAAATGCAGAAATCAGAAACTATGACATGACTCTTTGGAATTTACCTTAAGGGGGGGAAAAATCTTACAAGTGTTGAAAGATATTTGTAGAAAGATTTTTTTTTTTTTTGCAACAGTGTGAATAACACGTTATTAATAGCATGTTATCAACCTAAACATCTATCCAGAGGGGACAGGACCTGATACATCCATATTCTATTGGGTATTGACTGCTTTCAGAGTGTGGAGCATCTGATCCGCCTCCTCCTGGGGGGAAATTCTAAGACAGTAAAGCAGCACCCCTGCTTCCCTCTACAGAAGTGGGACAAAGGCAGCCACGCCCACCCCCTGCTCCCTGGACGGTAAAGCACAGGCATGTGAGCCGAGTGTGGCCAGTGAGATGCTCCTGCCTAAGGCCTTGCCCACAAAGGCACAGAAATAGTTAGTGATTGCCAAGTTGGCAGTGGGGCCTAGATGCCATCCGTGTCTGGTGGAGCAGAGCCACCTCAGTGACCTAGACTGCGCACCTTGGAACTGTTTTCTGCAAGAGAAATACACTTCTGTGTTCATGGAATCACAAAGTTTTCTTTGTTACAGCAGCTCAGCTTACCCTACTTGTGGCGATTTTAAAACATGGCCACAGATTCCTCGGCACTCCGCCCATGGGGAGGCACAGCCCCTGTCCACTCCCCTCGAATTGGGGGGCAGGCTGATGACTACATGGTCAGTGACTGTGGTGGAAGTGACTGTTCAGGCGAGGTCATGAGAGGCACACCGCTCCCTCCCTGCTCGCTGGGACACTAGCTAGCTCCTGGGGCGCTGAACTTCCTCATAAGAGGCCACCACACTGTGAGGAAGACCAAACCACATGGAGAGGCCAGCTATGGGCAGTCCTGCCAACTGTCCCAGCTCAGCCCAGGGTTCAAGTCATCCCAGCCCAATCTCTAAGCATGTGAACGAAGAAACCTCCAGTTAATTCCATTACCCCAACCCCACCCCAGCCTTCACCTCACTCCCACTTTGAGTTTTTCCAACAGAAGTTGCAGCTGTTGGGGCATCATCCCTGCTGTGCCGTGGGAGTTCCTGCCCCACAGAATTCATGAGCATATTAAAATGGTGGAGGCTTTATTCCACTAAGTGTTGTGGCTTGTGCCACTGTCACAGCTCCTGAAGCGCTAACTATCATATCATAGACCTCTGAGTTATCCAGTACTCTCCCAAAAAACTCCTCTTTGCTGATTACATTAACCAGAGTTGGTTTCTGCTGCTGCAATCAAGAATCTTGACAATGAAACACTACACAACCCTTAAACTGATACAACTCACCCAACTAGTGTGGCTCAGTGGTTGAGCATGGACCTGTGAACCAGGAGGTCACGGTTTGGTTCCCAGTCAGGACACATGCCTGGGTTGTGGGCTTGATCCCGAATAGGTGGCATGCAGGAGGCGTCTGATCAATGATTCTCTCTCATCATTGCTATGTCTATCCCTTTCCTTCTCCCTCTCTGAAATCAATAAAAATATATATTTTTTAAAATTGGTATAGTGCTATATAAA
Source organism: Myotis daubentonii (assembly GCF_963259705.1). Lineage (NCBI taxonomy): Eukaryota > Metazoa > Chordata > Mammalia > Chiroptera > Vespertilionidae > Myotis > Myotis daubentonii. Next base: position 32,980,492 of record NC_081853.1, on the reverse strand, counting down.
CTGTCACGAAAAGATGCTCATGGTTTAGTTTTAAGTGAAAATGGCATGTTCTAACATAGCAAGTACAGAATTGTCCCATTTTTGTAAAATAAAATTATTACTTTTCCATAGAATAAATTCTAGGATGCTATGTACCAAAATTATATGGTACCGTATTGTCTTCAGGTATTGGAATTATAGGGTTCTTTTCTTATGTTTACCTGTGTTTTCTAATTTTTTCAAATAATGAACATCATTACACAGAGACTTGTATAGTTTTTAAAAATTAAAAAAAAATTAAATAAAGCCAGGGTTATACTGGTAAATCGAGGAATTTGAGAGTGCCGGTAATACCTCTTCACCTCTGGGAAATTTGTACATTCCCCAAGCAGAGACCCGGAAGCACAATCTTTAGGGAGTGGTAGCCCCTGATAATTCCTCCCCTTCCTGTAAGCATATGCTGTTCCTCACATCTGGAGTAGAGTTTATTTCCCCTTTCTTAAATCTGGGCTACTCTGCGACTGCTTTGGCCAATGCAATGCAGCATAAGATGTTTGAGGACTTCCCATCCCCAACCATAGGAAGACCGGAGGCTTCTGTTTCCTTCCTCTTACATCCTTGTCCTCGGGGGTTCCCTCTCAGAACCTAGCCCCAGCCGCGTGGAAAGGTCACGTGGAGGAGAACCAGGGCTCTCCCTTGGCAGCCTCAGCTGAGCTCATGGCCAGCAGCCGGCACCAGCTGCCAGCCCTATGCATGAATCCTGTGGGATTCCAGCCCGTGCAGACCCAGGGGACGGTGGCTCTAACCAACGCCGGCTGGGGCTGAGCCCTGTGAGATCCCAGACTCATGGGAGGTACTAAAATGGTAGTGTTTTTCACCTCTAGATTTTGGGGTACAATGGTAGCCAGCCTCCAAGATGGCTCCTCCTGGTACTCACACCCTCTTATAGTCCCTCTGCACATTGTACCAGGGCTGGCCTGTGTGACTAACAGAATACAGCAGAAGTGATACATGGTGTGTTACTTCCAAGATTAGGTGATAAAAGACATGGTTGCTTCTGTCTGGGTCCCTCCCAGATCACTCTTTGTGTCCATGGAGAGAAGTCCACATAGGATGACCAACTGGTCACGGTCTCACATCCTGAAAACCCCCTCAGTCCTGGGCCAACTGGGATGATCACCCAAAACCACATGATGAGGAACTGAGGCCTCTGGACAGCAGCGCACAAGAAACCAAGGTCTCCCCCCAATAGCCCCAGCCTCGGTCAAGCCCCAGGGGACAGCTTGACTGCAGCCTCATGAAAGACCCGGATCCAGAACCCCAGCTAAGTTGACCCCTAGGAACTGTGTGAGCTATTAAAGCTTAGTCGTTTTAAGCTGCTAAATTCCGGTCATGTGTTAAACAGCAATAGGTAACTTACACAGATGGTTTGTTACAGCCTAATAGGTAACAGAACGGAGGAGCATGTCGGATGGGGTCCTGCACCCTGTTTTAAACAGCTGCGACGATCTTTCTGTTTGGGGAATTCTTTTCCTTTCCTGAAAATCAACCTGAGGGAATTTTGCTTTTCCTGAAGAGCAGAGCAGAGCTGGGCTGCCAATGGGTGAGCTCATTCCAACACTAATTGTTTTCCAGGCTTTAACAATCAATCTCTGGGGCTCACAAGGTCCGCCCACCTCTCCATTTCCAGCCGCTCTCAGAGGCTGCCCTGATCTCCCCGAAGGCCAGACGCGCTCACCTGGGCCTTAGACAGCCTTCTCCGCTGGAAAGCATCCCCCCGGGCTCCAGCAACTTGGCCATCTGGGTGCAGAGCGCGATGCACAGCGTGCAGGGCGTGCACATGGGCTGTGGGGACCTGGGGGGTCTTGATCTAAAATCTTTCCAAGGAGGCACCCAGGTATTTGAGATTTCACCTGTCAAGTGTGATTAATTCACATGGGAGGGGAAATTTATTTACTCAGCAGCACCTCCTTCTGAAGGAGTGTATGGAAGACATTCTTTCCTGCCCAGGGTCGCAGAAGAGCAGTGGGGACGCAATCCAGGGAGGCACAAAAGGCAAAGCTAACCTTGGCTCCACCTCCTACTGCTGGCGTAGACTGCCCTTAGGGCTGCAGGGCTGCGCACATGCAAGCACCCAGCCTGCTCCAGGGCAGGCTAGGTGTGCACCAGGGACGCACGGAACCGTAGCAAAGTAGATGATTATACACGTAACGTGGAATGAGCTGTTAGTTTCTTGGCACTGTTGTAACAAGCTACCACAAACTGGGTGGCTTAAAATATCGGGAATTTATTCTCTTCTGGTTCTGGAGGCTAAAAGTACAAAATTGAGGTGTCAGCAGGGTTGGTTCCTTCTGAGGGCTGTGCCGGAGCCTGTTCCAAGCCTCTCTCCTGGCTTCTGGTGCTTTGCTGGCAGTCGTCGGCGGTCCTCCGCTTGTCCATGCATCACCCCGATCTCTGCTTTCACGTTCGCATGGCATTTTCCCTGTGTGCGCATTGCTGTGTCTACATTTTCCATGTTAATGACCTCATCTTAAGTTGATCATCTGCAAAGATCCCATTTCCAAATAAGTCACAGTCACAGGCACTAGGAGTTGGGATTTCAACATCTTTTAGAGGAAGACACAATTCAACCCATAACACTGAGCATTTAGTAAAAAACAGTTAATCGCCATGAAATCCCAGGCATTTGACATGATAGTGATTTTATATACATTTTTCCTAACCCTCACAATAAGATTTCCCAATATTACAGGTCTTATCCTTACTCTCGTAGCTAGAAAATAGAGGCTCTGGAGTCAGATAGCCTGGCTTCACCACTTAGCTGGGAGGCCTTGGGGCAAGTTAATTAACCTCTCTGTGCCTCTGTGTCCCCATTTGTAAAGTGGGGATAATAGTACCTCCATCCATGCTGAGTTGTTGAAAGAATTTTAAAAGATAATGCACAGAGCCTGGTGCATCGTAATTACTGAACTCGTGGTAGCTGTTGTAAGTGGTGGAGTCAAAACTTAAATCCAGTCCAGCCAGCTGTGGTTCAGTTGGTTCAGCGTCATCCTATGCACCAAGAGGTCACTGGTTTGATTCCTAGTCAGGGCACATGCTCAGGTTGCAGGCTTGATCCCCATTAGGGGCCGTGCAGGAGGCAGCCAATGGATGTTTCTCTCTCATCAATGTCTGTCTCTCTCTCTCTCCTTCTCCCTTCCTCTCTCTCTCTCAAAATCAATAAAAACATATTTTTAAATGTCTTTTAAAAGTCACTTAAAAAACAAAAACATAACAAAACCCCATACCACTTACATCCCTATCTCCTTAGTTTTGATTCCTTCACTCTTTCCTCTTAAATCCAGCATGACTGGGTGTCAGCCACTCCTGTATCCAGGATCTCCCTGCATCCTCACAGAACCCCCTGGGAGGTGAATACTTCTGGCTGTATTTTCTGGATGAAGGAACTGAGACACAGAGAAGTAAGGTGACTTGACCAAGGTTACCCAGCAGATAAAACATTCTAGTCCAGCTCTGCTGATTCTAATATTTTCCCCCACTATGTTGCCTGTCATCCAGGGCACAGACATAATAGTTGCAAATAACCTCTGGTAGTCAGCTGAGATTATGAGTTTTTGGCAGTGACCACTCCGAGACTATGGCAGGAGTCTGTTTCCATAAGAGTCAGCTCCTGGCAGGTTCAGATAGCTCAGTCCAGCAGATCTGCTGTTAATTCTTGAGAAGGTCCTTGAGAAGGAAGATATCTCTCCTCTTCCTCTCCCTCTCTCATTCTCTCTCTCTCTCTCTCTCTCTCTCTCTCTCTCTCTCTCTCACACACACACACACACACACACACACACACACACACACACACCCCACACAACACACTGCCTATGAGGCCTCACCCTGGGGCAAAGCAACTAACCATGGAAAGGGGATGACGGGTTGTATAAGATTTTTTAGTTAGAAAGCCTGCGGAGGGAGAGCCGGCTACTAATCCAAAGCTCCTTTGCAAACCAGTGCTGGGCAGAGAAGGGTCTGAAAGACAACAACCACCACCACAAAATGTCAGCACCTCAGTGATGGCTTCTCCCGGGTTTGTCAGGACAGAAAGAGAGCCCAAGCAGCGGAGTCCTCGGGCCTTTCCCTGGTCCTCCCTCCATCGCCTCTGCCACGGCCGCTTTTCCGCACACAATTCAGCTTGCAGATATCTAAGGAGAGCAGACGCAATGAAATGGCTGCACACAGGCCTCACCTGGCTCATAGACAAGTTTTATTTAGCCTGCACACAGCTTTTTGAAAATTATTTTTACTTTTCTTAATTTGAGAGAGAGGAAGGGGGAGAGAGAAAACATCCACTTATTTATGCATTCATTGGTTAATTTTTGTATGTACCCGGACTGGGGATCACACCTACAACCTTGGCATATCAGAGCAACACTCCAACCAACTGAGCTACCCAGCCAGGGCAGCCTGCACACAGCTTTTAAGTAGTTGTTAACATTTTAAAAGGAAGAAGTGTCACACAGAATCTGGATTTTTTATTTTTATTTTTTTGCTTCTTTTGCAAAACCAAAGGTTCTGGCCAAGTGCCTCTGATCCCTGAGTGGTAACTGTGTTGACGTTGAGTAGTGGCTGCCTCCAGGTTGATTATTTTTATACCCAAACTACTTGACTCTTTCATCTTCTCTGCCTGGCCCCATAGGTCATTTGAGTTTTTAACTAAGGCCTTTGGCCTAACAAATAAAATACATCTGGCCTCACCTTGGCATTCAAAAATCTTCACAGTATGGCTTATTCAGACTTACCACCCATTTCAATTTATTTACACCTTCATTTCCAAACAGGTTCCTTATTCTCTCACATTCATGCCTTTGCTAGTGCTTTTTTATTTCCTCTAAGATGCCTTTCATCCCAACTTGATCTGGGAATTCTTCCACACCCCTTATTTATTTATTTACGAATTTTTGTGGGTTTATTTGAGCCAAACTGTTGACAATTGCCGGGAAGCAGAATCTCAACAGATTGGGATAATGATCCAGAGAAATGCAGTTTTTCATCTTGTTTTATACATTGCACTCAAAGAAGAAGGTGTAAGTAGGTTACATGATAGATTAGGGAGGTGGGAGAAAGCAAAGGGGGGAAACCTCTGGGATTGGGTAAAAAAAATGATAGACACATACTTCTTTTACTTACCAGTAGGCGGGGACAGGATAGCTCAGAGCTCCCACACCCTGTACTGTCCATCTGAAGGCCTCAGAATCTCCCAGACAGACAGAAGTTTCCTTTCGTTTGATGGGCCAAAGGACCTTGTTCTTTTGAACTACTTGTTCTGGATTTTCACAGCGTCACATATTTGCATAATATAATTTCTCTTCTTATGATTCACTTTCTTCCTGGTAAATTATTCCCAATGAGCCCAGCCTTCCAATGAATGGGAAGGCCATGGTGACCCTCCAACCAACCCAGTCACCAGATAAATGCCACTGAGTGGCCTCAGTTAATGCCACGTGGAGCAGAATAATTGCCTGGCTGAGGCTTGTACAAATTCCCGACTTTTTGACAATTGTGAGAAATAGTAACAGGGTTGTTGTTTTAAGCCACTAAGTTTTAGGCCAGTTTGTTACATAGCAATAGATAATTAAAACAGTTTGGAAAGTAAAAAAGTCTTTAATCTTGTTAATCATTTTCTTCAAGTCTTTGTTACAAAATTAAATATATATATATAATACTTATACACAATTTTTTAAAGTCAGTCTTTATTGTTGAAGGTATTACATATGTCCTATATTTTCCCCCATTGACTCCTTCTAGCCTGCCCCTGCTCCCGGCTCTAGGCCTTCACCACCCTGTTGTCTGTGTCCATGGGTTACGCATATGTACATACAAGTTCTTTGGTTGATCTCTTCCCACCCACCCACCCTCCCCCGCCTTCCCTCTAAGCACACAATTTAGAGAAGTAGAAGTGACCTAATGTTATTGAGCTCCTAATTTAATTTCTGCCTGGTACTTTCGCATGCATTATCTTATCTAATACTCAAGATCAGGGGTCCTCAAACTACGGCCCGCGGGCCACATGCAAATACAAATATTGTATTTGTTCCCGTTTTGTTTTTTTTACTCAAAATAAGATATGTGCAGTGTGCATAGGAATTTGTTCATAGTTTTTTTTAAAACTATAGTCCGGCCCTCCAACGGTCTGAGGGACAGTGAACTGGCCCCCTGTTTAAAAAGTTTGAGGACCCCTGCTCAAGATAATCCACTTTAGCCCTAACTGGTTTGGCTCAGTGGATAGAGCGTAGGCCTGCGGACTGAAGGGTCCCAGGTTCGATTCTGGTCAAGGGCATGAACCTTGGCTGTGGGCACATCTCCAGTAGGGGGTGTGCAGGAGGCAGCTGATCGATGTTTCTCTCTCATTGATGTTTCTAACTCTTTATCCCTCTCCCTTCCTCTCTGTAAAAATCAAAAAAATATATTTTTAAAAAGATAATCCAGTTTATATTATTATTTACATTTTTAAAAAGAAGTTAAGTAACTTGCAAATGATTGCATAGGTCATGATTGGGGGAAATGGGAACTGAGCACCCAGTTCTATCCAGTTGGGATACCCATTTTTTTGTCACCATCTCACATACCCACACCACCTCTCTTGGCTCAGACAATGATCTACATTCCACTAAATGTGGCATCATATGTGGTTTTCCATGTTGCTGCAAAGCCTTCAAAGACTTCCTTTTAAATGGCACCATATTATTCCAACTGTAGCGTATACACCATTTCCTATTGTTGAGTATTCACTTTCTTTCCAAATCTTTTTGCCATTAAAAGGAATTCTGGCCCTGGTTGGTTTGGCTCGGTGGATGGAGCATCTGCCTGCAGAGTGAAAGGTCCCAGGTTTGATTCCAGTCAAGGGCACATGCCAGGGTTGCAGGCTGGATCCCCAGTAGGGGGCGAGCAGGAGGCAGCCGATCAATGATCCTCTCTCATCGTTGATATTTCTATCTCTCTTTCCCCTCTCCCTTCCTCTCTGAAATCCATAAAAAATATATATATATTTTAAAAAGAATTCTGACCTTTGCATTGGGCTGATAAGAGTAGAAGTGAGGGAGGGGTGTCCATTTGGGGGGTTTCTTTGGCATTACAAGCGACCTCCTCTACAGAACTGCTCCTTGAGCTCCCTGCCCACACACCTGCCCTCTCCACCCTGACTGTCTTAATGAACCTGGTTACACAGTCACCTAAGGAGAAGGTCATGCAGCAGGTGGAGCAAAGAAAGGGGAGAAAACAATCCCTTGCAACTCACACCCATTCTGGCCAGATGAGTTCCCCTTTTAACAACTTAATGCAGCCTTTATCCATCTGAAATAGCTTTGACAGCTGGGAAAATTACGATGATGTCAGGACTCTGGTTGGTTTTGAAGAGATTATAAATCCTCTTATTTCAAAAGTGCCAAGTGAAAGGTTTATAAATCCTGTTAAGAATTTTAGCTTTTATCCTGAGAGTAAGGTAGCCAGCCATTGAATGGTTTTAAACAGGAGTGATGACCTGGGCTGATGTTTTGATCTAGAAAGAACACCCTGGTTTGGAAGGCAGTAGGATGGATGGATGGAAGGCAGTAGGATGGATGGATGGATATATATATTTCATGGAAGAAGGGAGAGGGAAAGAGAGACAGAAACATCCATGATGAGAATCATTGATTGGTTGCTGTTGTGCCCAGATTTCATGATTCCCAAGAACCCACAGGGAGCCCGCGAGTCCGATGCAAAAGCAAAGAGTCATCTATTTCAAACCAGGGTTTGGCTCCCCTGCCACACTCACCGATGCAACGGTAAGCTCCAGTGGCCGAGAGAGAGAACTCTGTGTGGAGAGAGGCTTTATAGGGGGCTGGGGCAAGGGGAGGAGAAAGGACTGTGGGCCCTGCCGATTGGCCAGGCGCCAGTCGGTGTCTCATTACACAGGATGTGGTCATAGTGATGGCGTGTACTTCCCTTGACTATCTTCCGGGAAGAAGCTTGCTGAGCACATGGCCAAGGTAAGATGGAGGGCATAGCCCTTACCCTGGGGCAAGGTGGAGGGAGTAGTCTTCGCCCTTTCAGTTGCCTCCTGCACGCCCCCTCCTGGGCATGTGCCGCTGACCGGAATTGAACCTGGGACCCTTCAGTCCACAGGCTGACACTCTAGCCCAGTGATGGTGAACCTTTTGAGCTTGGCGTGTCAGCATTTTGAAAAACCCTAACTTAACTCTGGTGCCGTGTTACATATAGAAAATTTTTGATATTTGCAACCATAGTAAAACAAAGACTTATATTTTTTATATTTATTTTATATATGTCAATGCCATTTAACAAAGAAAAATCAACCAAAAAAATGAGTTCGCATGTCACCTCTGGCACGCGTGTCATAGGTTCACCATCACTGCTCTAGCCACTGAGACAAACCGGCCAGGGCAAGGTTTCACATTTCCCACACAAAGAAAATGAGACTTCCTGGGAAATGTGAGGAGCTCCGGGGGCCTGGGAACTGAGTTGGGAAATGGTGATAAGAAGTCTTTGAGCAATTGTGGATCTGCTGCAGTTTGGAGGGGTGGGCATGGGGGCGGGGCGGGGAGTGAGATCTGAGTTTCTTTGCCATGGATGTGAGGGTAGAGGAAAGGGAGAGGCACAGAGTCCCTAAGAACCTTTAACTTTGCCATTTTACTGAGAACTTGCACATTGAGTTATTCTTCATTGAGCTTCATTTAGTAGCAGATTCAATACACAATTTATAATTGTACCTTATTGATTTACCTACGTTTGCGGTTGTTTACAAGTCCATGACGTACTTTTTATTTCTCCAGGGCCGAGACCCACAGATGCCCATAGGAGGTTCCTCTGCAACAAGGGAGGAAGCCCCAGGCAGCCTCACAAAGCTTTCCCCGTTTCTATCCTTGGGCATTCCTCAGGCTGGGCTCCCCTTTGAGGGAGAGGTCTGCCTGGGGCCAGGGAGGGGCTGGAGGTGGGTAAACCCCAGAATTACACCATCTGGGATTAACTCCCAAGCAGGAGGTTGCACCAGAGTCATCAAAATGCTTTCTTCCTGTGTAATCACTTGACAGGTTAATCAATGATTGATTGAGGATACTCCTGATCCCTCCCTCTAACACAGTGGTTCTCAACCTTCCTAATGCTGCGACCCTTTAATACAGTTCCTCATATTGTGGTGACCCCCAACCATAAAATTATTTTCGTTGCTACTTCATAACTGTAATGTTGCTACTGTTATGAATCGTAATGTAAATATCTGATATGCAGGATGCATTTTCATTGTTACAAATTGAACATAATTAAAGCATAGTGATTAATCGCAAAAACAATATGTAATTATATATGTGTTTTCCGATGGTCTCAGGCGACCCCTGTGAAAGGGTCGTTCGACCCCCAAAGGGGTCGAGACCCACAGGTTGAGAACCGCTGACCTAGAGATTTAAGAGAAGATATCAAAATACCAAGCAATTTCATATGTAGTAGTTGCCAGTACAAAGCATGAAACTTTAACTTAGTTTTTCTTTTCTTTTTTTAAAATATATTTTTATTGGTTTCAGAGAGGAAAGGAGAGGGAGAGGGAGAGAGAGGGAGAGGGAGAGGGAGAGAAAGAAACCAACAATTGTTTAGTGATTGTCTGCCATGGGGCAGGAACTCAGCCAGCAGGCACTAAAGACCCAGAAATCAATGACAACACAGGGTAGGAGAGGACAGATAGAAGTAGTAGTCTCTCCCCTCCCCTACCCCCCTTCCCCACATGACTACAATTTGTGATACATGCCTTGTAATAATATTAATATCAATAATACCTAACATCAATTGGGTTGACTATTTGCCAGATGCTGAACTGAGTGGTCTTCAATTCATCCCTCATTTAGTCCTTACAACTCCATGAGATAGATGTGTTTATAATCCCCACTTTAAAAATGAAAAAATAAATAAATAAATGAGGCTCAAAGAAGTTAAGTGACTTGCTAGGAAAAGGCAGAGCTGTGGTTTGAACCAAGGGCTGGCTCCAGGAAGCATGTTCTTGACCATGAATGAAGCAAAGAGCAGGGTGAAATAAGGACTTGCCTTCAGATGGGACGATCTCTCTGCCCTCGCTATACATACCCTCAGCCTTTCCCTGCCTTTTTTTAGCCCAATTAGGATGGCAATACCATTGACCTACTGACCTGACCTGAATATCTAGTACTGGGGTGGCTGTGAGTCAGAGCAGAAAATGCCAGACAATTTCACATGGAGCTGTTGGGCTATAAAGAAGGATTAAGAATGAAGTTAGGGTCAGGGACAAGATAATCGTGCCTTGCCAACATAATCACATCCCCTGCAAGCTGTGATAAAAATGATTGAGTCAGAAGGTTCTGCTTTGTGCAAGAGTCATCTGACTCCCAAAGAGGCCATCCAGGGTAGTGGTACCTCAATGAATGTACCACAGATCTGAACCTGTTTCACAGCCAAGTCAGTATCTTGAGGTTCATGAGTCTGGATGAGCCTGACCCCCAGCATTCCAACTCATAAGAGTTTGAAGTATATACCCATTAATTTATTAACACTTGGTGTTAGCCCTTCAGTAACTCGAATGCTCCTGTGGCAACTGGCCACCCTTTTTCCAATACCAGCAATCCCAGGAAGCCAAATGAGTCATTAGCAGGCCGGTTGGTGGGTGTTTCTCATGTGTTACGGGAAGATTTCATCCAAGTCAGGGTGGAGCTTAGTGAGTCATCTCCGCCTCATAGGGCACATCTGTGTGAGCTCCAATTTCATGTTTCTCTCTCCTGGGTAGTGGTGGGTAATAAAGTGCCAACTTCTGGCCTTTTGGCTTTTATCCAACTTTTCTTTCCTTCCTCTTTCCCTACTCCATTCTTATCCCTCGTTCTTATTTCATGTGTTCTCCATAAGATGCAATTGATTAGGTTGATCATTTTATTGTCATCACATTCCCGCCCGGGCCCCCTAAGATGAAGTCGGGGAAGTCACCTTGATGGGTTGGCTCGTTATTCCCAAGCTCTTCATTTAATTATGGATTTTGTTTGTTTGTTTGTTTATCCTCAAATATATTCGGTTGAACCAGATGAAACTGTAATTTTGGTAGGTTACAATCAATCAAATAGCAGCAACTTCACGCGGTCCAACGAACAGCAGACCAGATCCATTGGGGGGGGGGGGTGGGCTTAATTAAGTCCAGTGCTCTTTTGCAAGCCTTGGTGGTAGGCGTTGCCAGGGGAGCGCTCATGCCTGGCAGATTTTTCTGGAAACAAGCTCTCCGGGGTAACTACTTGTGTCAGGGGCCTTATTCCTCTTGCTGTCCCTTTATCCTCCAACGAGGGCCTAATGCCAGGGATGGGCAAGGGGGGGACTTCAGGTCGAATTGTTTGTTAACTGTGACAGAGTACGTGTTCTGAAGCCAACAAGGAACAATTTTGAGGAACACTTTTATTTATTTGTTTATTTATTATTTTTTAATCTTCACCCGAGGGTATTTTTCCATTGATTTTTAGAGATAGTGGAAGAGAGAGGGAAAGACAGAGAAAAATATTGATGTGAGAGAAACACATTGACTGGCTGCCTCCTGCATGAGCCCTGACCAGGGCCTGGGCCAGGGAGGAGCCTACAACCGAGGTATGAACCCTTGGTGGGAATCGAACCTGGGACCCTTTGGTCCCCAGGCCAACACAACGCTCTATCCACTGAACCAAACTGGCTAGGGCCACTTTTATTTATTTTTTATATATATATATATATATTTTATTGATTTCAGAGAGGAAGGAAGAGGAGAGAGATAGAAACATCAATCATTGATTGGCTGCCTCCTGCACGCCCCCTTCTGGGGATTGAGCCCTCAACCTGGGCATATATCCTGACCAGGAATAGAACCATGACCTCCCAGTTCATAGCTCCGTGTTCAACCACTGAACCACACCATCCGGGCTGAGGAATATTTTTAGATAGTCCATGGTTTGTACATTCACCTGTTAATATGGAAAATTAAGAACTAATGGAGACATTTCACATTTTACAAACAGCATTCAAACATTTGTGTAATATAGGCTGTATGCCCAACACCATTCCTACTTGCAAGGATTTTCAATGGGCTATAATTGTATGTATACTTATGTGACTGCTCCTAGCTACCATCTTACCATACAGTAAATTCTGTAATGGTAGGGCTTATGTTTGATTTACTAACCCTTAACTCCTATCATAGGGCCTGGCATACAGTAGGTGCTTTATATTAGTGATGAGTGAATGAATACATACATAAATAAATGAAGGGGTTAAACAAATAATGGAAATACTAGGAAGGAATTAAATACCATGTCAAATGAAAGGTCTCTGGGCCTTTAAAGGTCAGGAAGCAGGCTGCTTGTAGAAGTCAGCAGAGGCTCCCTGGCGAGGTGACCTGAAAGTGGTTGCTCTCCAGTTGGATAAGGTTGGTGAACAGCTCAGGCAGTAGCACGGTTGGCCTCACAGCTGAGAGAGAGGAAGCCACAAGTGAAAAGAAGCCACAAATGCAAAGTTGCTCCTCATTTCCTGGCTAGCGCTTTGGCCAGCAAGAGCTGCATTCCTTTGAGCTGAGCATGTGTGGAATTTCCAGCCTAGGTAGCAGAATGGAACTTGGAACAAACAGATCAGCAAAAAAGAACCCAGGGACAATGGGGCTGGGCCCAGCTGCCCTTTGCCAGCTTTTGAGCTCACAGAATATTGAGCTCAGGGGGCCTCGTCGAGGGTGATAAATGATGTCCTTTGGATTGTACCACTTCAGAAGACCCAGAAATTTCCATGTTCAGACAGCATTAGGATCCTTAGATGTGCTGAAATACCTGGGAATGGTCTGAATCCTCGCCATCATTCAACTTTCCATCTAGCAAGGACAAGTAAAGGTCTGTTTTGCTTTAAAGATGGGGAAAGTCCTAACATTAGAAGCAGAGGGAAAGATACCTTCATCAAAAGAGAGCTGGAAGGTGTTTCGATGGCAGGATAAGGAGGAGGGGGCTGGTGATAGCAAGATTCAGCACTTTGAGTAACTGTTCTGGAGGTGGGTGGCTGGGGATATCTAAGAACAACTGTATAAAAACATTGCCCGGGTGACATTTCAGGGCAGGGGATTCAAAGAGGAAGGTCCAGCTTCATGGAGAGAAACTAATTATAGACAATGACACAGTCACAAAGACACGGGTCTCTCTACTGGCCTGACCTGAAGTTCTTACACCTGATGAAGCTCTGGGAGCCTGCCATCAGTCACACTGAGAAACGTAAGGGGGAACTTTGCTGTATCTACCCTCGACTACTGTTCCTAAGGTCTCTGCATTTTCCCAAGTCAACAATTCCTTCAAAACACTGATCTATTGATCAGGACCTAAGAAAGGGGAGGAGTGAATTTCAGTGATTCCTATCTAGATCTTCACTTCTATGATGATAAGTGAGTTGAAGGCAGGAATAATAAATTACTCAACCTAGAATAAGCTACACTGCCTTAACTATAGCTAAGTAGGTGCTTCATAGACAAAGAACAGACGAAGGGAAGGAGGGAAGGAGGGAGGGAGGGAGGGAGGTGGAAGGAAAGGAAAAAGGAAGGGACAGAAAGAAAAGTAAATTTGGTCGGAGATGTTCAGGGAGGTGGAGAAGGGGGCAGTACTGAACTTGGCCTGCATCACAGAAGATGAGTGTCACAGAAGGAAGTCCCCTAGGGGGCCCATCCCCGAGTTGTCGTTGAGGACAGTTTAGGTTTGGGGAATAGTATGTAAACGTGTCATTGGTCAAGGCTAGGTCTTTGATTTGCTTCTTTAATATATTCTGGATTTAGTTCTTTAATATAGTGGTAGGGTACAGGGGTGGGAGGGGGGTGACATCCTTTAGTGGGGAGCCTGTAAAGGAAAAGACAAAGAAGTACCTCCATTCACTGTGTGTGCTCTATCCCATGAGGCTATTGAATGTGTCTGAGTCATTTCCTCTGGTGGTGACAGTTCTCTCCTCTATCCTGAGGAGGAAGTGAACGTTTAATACCTTACATTAGACCACCTTTTGCATATACAAGGATTCATTTCATTCCCAAAGCTCAGAGAATACTTAAATGGTAACGCCAGGTTCTGCATGGGCATTTTGTCCCCATTCCTGTGACCATTTATTAGGGATAAAAGCTAAGGATGCATTGCAGTCGTCATCCCGACTCAAGTCAGGGCAGGGGGCACTGTTTAAATGTATTTAAAAAATTAATTTATCTCGCATCTAATTAAGCACTCTGCTATGCACCTACACTTGCCCAACTTATCTTACAAGTGCTAATAATTCCCAGATCAGGAGCTCGAGAATCAGATTTATTTAGCTTGAACTTGATAGACATCTCTCTTCGAGGGTGGAGTTCAGACAAAATCAATCCCCTTCTACCTACCCATTGGTTTATTAAAGATCTTTAAACGAGACCTAACTACAAGCCCACTGTCATAATCATCATCCCGTGAGATGAAAATTAATAACTGCCGGACCAGAGAGGGTGGAAGTACAGAGGCGAGCAGAGGGGGCGGTCCCATCTTGAACACAGTGTCTTTCCGTTTCGCTGAAGTTCAAACCGCAAGGCCACAGTTCGCTCGGGGCGAGCGGGCACGTGTGTACGCCACGCATGCGCTCAGAGTAGGCCCACCCGCCCCTTCCGCCGGACCGCTCTCGCCCAGTCCCAGCCCGCCCTCCGAATGCCCGCCCTCAAGACTACACCCTCCGCCAATCGGGAGACCGGAGTCATCAGACACGTCACTTACTTAGCATAGACCGTCTCCCCGCCCCGTCAGTGGCTGGGATTGTCGCCTAAGCGCTTCGCCTTGGCACCTGATTGGCTCCTTTTCCAGCCCCGCCTCCGTCTCCCCCGCCGCCCTCCCCGCCGCGCCCCCACAGCGGTGGGCGGATCGTAGTACGCAGGGCGGACGCTGCCTCTCTCCTGGAGGCCCGCCTTCCCTCCTCCCCCTCCCTCCCCTCCCCACCCCCTCTCCCCTCCTCTCCGGGCCTGCGCGCGCGCGCCCTCCCGCACGCGCCGCCGCTAGTCTAGCACTCACGCCGGAGCTCCGGGCCGCGCGTTCCTTTTCCCCTCCGACTGCGGAGCGGGCGGCATCCTGCGCCGGGGTCGCGGCGGCAGCCTCGGCGGGCTCGGGCGCCAGTAGCCGCGCGCGATCCATCCGGCGGACCGTACCACCGCCCGCCCGCTCGCGGGGGGGAGCCGCCTGCCCGGCCGCACACGCCTCGGCAACCCCGCGGGGCTGAGGCGTCGCCGCGCCCAGGAGCCTGAGCGCCGAGCCGGCGTCGACCCCGAGGTCGGAGCCCCGCGGGCCGCGCCCGCCGCCGGCCCCACCCATCCGGGTCGAGGAGGCCAAGGCCATGGCCGAGACGGAGGAGCGGAGCCTGGACAACTTCTTCGCCAAGAGGGACAAGAAGAAGAAGAAGGAGCGAAGCAACCGGGCAGCGAGTGCCGCGGGCGCCACGGGCGCCGCTGGCGGGAGCAGCGGAGCCGCGGGCGCGGCGGGCAGTGGGGCGGGCGTGGGGGCCCGGCCGGGCGACGGCGGGACCGCGGGGGCCGCGGGCTCTGGGGCCGCCACCAAGACCGTGACGAAGGTGAGGGGCCGGGATTCGGGCCGGGGCCGCGCGCGGGCGCCCATGTGCCTGCCCCCGCCCGCCTGGCTGGCGGAGCGTCCGGGAGGGGCCCGGGGGCCGACGGGCGCGGAGGCCGGCCACGTGACGTGGGCTTCTCCGGTCGGGCCGGCGGGACGCCCCCGACCTCGCTCCCGGTCCGCCCTTCTGCACCCGGAGGCGCCTGGCTTGAGCCGGGACCGAGGCAGCAGCACCCTCCCTCCCGGGGCACTGGGTCTGGGTCCGAGGCGCCCGGCACCGAGCAGCATGTGTCGAGTGACGTCCCCTCGAGCCATTTAGGGCTCGGGCTTCAGCCCCGTCGTCGGAGCTGAATGTTCTGACGATCGCATGGGTAGCAACTCTCGTTGGCATGACTTGGTCTCTAAGCCGGTGAAAGAAAGAGAAAAGAATCACCCGGCGACCTGGGGGAGACACTAAGTTGTGGGCTCGCTGTTGACTTTTGCATTTGGCTTTTCCTGGTGGGTTTTCAATTAACAGCTCGCGTAAAAGGAAGCGGGTGGAAGTAACAGTGTTGAAAGGGCACGTTCGTCCTCCAGCCCTAGTCGACCTCGGGATCCAGCGAGGGCTGTGGCCAGAAAAATGAGCCCATGCTTTTAGGGTCCAGCCACGTGATCCACTTTTCATAGTCCGATCTTTGCCTTAGTGGTCCTTTGACGAATAGCTTTAATTGATCGAATGGTATGTGCTTTACAGGATGAAGATGAGTGGAAAGAATTTGAGCAGAAAGAGGTGGATTACAGCGGCCTCAGAGTTCAGGCAATGCAAATAAGGTATGGCCTTGTTACAGATGTGTTCCGATCACCCTTAGGATAGGGGGTGTATGTCTGGTTTTTCTTTCAGCCCCCAGACAGCATCCTTAGCCTTGCGCTTTAGATATGCTAATTAGGGCTCTAATAGATGGTGCCTATTCCTTCTCTCTGTGATGGCAGTCATTCTGTATGTTGATCGGAATAGCTGCCAGCTCCAAAATCCTGAGAGAGCTTGCCTACTTCCAGCCCTGGTTAGGTTTTTTTATTTTTATTTTTTATTTGAGACAGCTAAAGTTGATTTTGTGGTTTCAAAGTATTTACTTTTTTTTTTTTTTCCAAAGTATTTCTTTTAGTAGTGGTGGGTTGAACTTAGTTTTTCTTTGTGTTTCAAAAATAACATGGATTGCCCTGACCGGTTGGTTCAGTGGCTAGAGCGTCGGCCTGCGGACTGAATGGTCCCGGGTTCGATTCCGGTTAAGGGCATGTACCTTGGTTGCAGGCACAATACCAGTAGGAAGTGTGCAGGAAGCAGCTGAATGGCTATTTCTCATCAATGTTTCTAACTCTCAATCCCTCTCTTTCTCCCTTCCAATCTGTAAAAAATCAATAAAATATATTTTATTTAAAAAAAAATAACATGGATGGTTTTCAGGTCCTTTCCAATGAGCAGGTGAATGTGTGTTTTTGTAATTGAAGCATTCTTACAGGGAAGTACAGGTTTTTTATATTCACACAGTGGAACCAACCTGTGTAATCAGCGCCAGAATCAGAAAACTGAACATTAGGAAGCTCCCCTCCTAACCCTTTGTAGCCAGTGCCTTCACCCCGCAAGGATAACCACTCCTAACGCTGTAGATTAACTTTCCCTAGGATTTCCTAGGAACAGAATCAAACATGTTATATTTACAGTTTAAGAAAACAGTAATTTTTTTTTTTTTTTAATCCTCACCAGAGGAATTTTTTTCCATTGATTTTTAGAGAGAGTGGAAGGGAGTGAGAGAGAGAAACGTTCAAAACATCGATGTTAGACAACAATTAGTTGCCTCCCTCACGTACCCCTACCTGGCCACGAAGAGACTGGGAATAGAACCCCTTGGGCCGATGCTTTAACCATTGAGAAACACTGGCCAGGGCAAGAAAACAGTAATTTTTTAAAATTGGATTAGTTGAATTTTAGAAGATTTGAAACTAAGAAATACTTTATGGCTTGGCCAGAGAGGCTCAGTGATTGAGTGTTGACCTATGAACTAGGAGGTCACAGATCGATGCCAGGTCAGGGCACATGCCCAGGTTGCAGATGCATTCTCCAGTGGGGGGGCATGCAGGAGGCAACCCGTCAGTGGTTCTCTCTCATCACTGATGTTTCTATCTTTCCCTCTTCCTCTCTGGAAAAAAAAAAATAGATGTGTTTTGTTTTTTTTTAAGTCCAACCTGTGCGGTTATTTTTAGATTCATGTAAATAAACGTTGGAAAAACAAGTGAATATAGGCTTCCATTGGTTTAAGATTTAAAACCCTTTAATCACAGTTTGAAGTTTGCAATTACTGATGCCAGTGACCACGTGGCACAGTGGAGACAATAATTTTCCTTAAAGAAATAGTCTTTTCACCTCTCTAGATGGTAATATTTATGGCCTTAACTCATTCAAAAACCAGGGCTAATTTTGACATGTGTTGAATATCTGCCACAGTTAGGTATTAATGTCCTAGCTTCTTTCACATCATTTCCTGAGCTTAACCAAAGTGAAACCTGATTGATGACGGGAACTTTGAGGAACTGCAGCTTCTCCACTCTTGGTTCTTCTGTCTTGGTGTGAAGTAGCAGTGATTAGACTGGAGTTTTCCCCCTTAGCCGTTTGGGTGTGTGGGGTTCCTGTTTCGATGTGGAATAAGGCTCTGGGTCTGCCTCTTCTGACAGCATATTCTTGGAGGAGACTTGAATGACTGGAGGCATAGTGTTTGCTCATGTTGAACTTTAGCAAGAGTAGCAATTTTAGAGGGAAAAATGTTTCAAGTTAATGTTAGACATTGACTTTGTTATATTATGGAGGATTTTAAACTGCACCTATTTTTGTCATTGAGTATGTATCCCATATCCATATTCAAGGCTATTTTAGTCTTCATTTCGGCTACTCCCAAGATGGTGAAACATTCCTTAAATTACAGTCAAACCTCGGTTGTTGAACAAAATTTCAGGCTTCAGTTCTCAAGGGGACAAACCTTTCGTGCCGATTCTTCAATACATACAATAAGTCTCCATAAGTTCTCAGAAGGTTAGTGATAGCAGCAAAGTGAAAAGGAAAGTTGTGAGAACAATTCTTGAGCTTAGATAGGTACTGTACATAAGAAAGGTTACAAAGGAATCATTTGAGGGTCTGGAATGGATTGATTCAATTTACATTATTTTTAATGGGAGAAAAAATTATTTGGGTTTTCTAACAAATCGCTTCTTGAACAGCCAGAACAAATTAGGTTCTAGAACTGAGGTTCCACTGTACTTACATCCTTCACCTTTGCCGGGGGCATAAGTAAATCTCAGCTAGGATCAGCGTGTAAGTTCTGCTTGACCTGAAGTAGACCAGCGTTGATATTGTGTTTTTCATTATTCTTACCATCTAGTCACTGCCCCTAAGTGGCCATCCAGAGGCCACTTCCTCTAACCTACTAACATTGAAAAAACTATCTGCTTCAAGAAGCTGCTTTTGTGGATCCTCAGTCTCTATGGAGTCTGGGGTCTGTATTTGCATTTTTATAAATCATTCAATAAAGGGAAAGAAATCTGACAGCTCCTGGGGAAGGCTTGAGAGTGAGAAGCCATCTGAAGTTTAATGACAGGGACGAAGACTTTCACTTTATATTCAATACCCTTATAAACTGCAAATTAAATGTTCTTGACCATGGAACTCGATAGGGTCCCCAAGGAAAGACACATTTCTTCAATGGGATGGAGTTGATAATATGGCAAAAAGATGGACTTCAGGAGAAAGACAAACCTGAGTTTGCATTTTACTCCTGCTTGTGTGTGACCTTGGGCAAGTCACTATTTACTTTTTTTGTTAATCCTCACCCGAGAATATTTTTTCATTGATTTTCAGGAAGATTGGAAGAGAGAGGGAAAAACAGAAACATCGATGTGAGAGAAACACATCGATTGGTTGCCTCTGGTTGCTCCTGCACGAGCCCCGACCAGGGCCCAGGCTGGGGAGGAGCCTGCAACCAAGGTACATGCCCTTGACCAGAATCAAACTCGGGACTCTTTGGTCTGCAGGCTGACGCTTTATCCACTGAACCAAACTGGCCAGGGCTATTTTTGAATGTTGGTTTTTACCTGCAAGACTGGGACGACTACTCAAGCGTGCTCTGAGGACTTTGAACAGGATGTTTGTAAAATACCCACTTGATTAATATTAATCAAGATAAGTGGGTAAATAGAATGATTTACACTTGGGACTTTCTCTGCTGTTTAACCACAAGGCACCTGATTTATAAAACTCAAATTAGAGGAGGAGTAGTGAAGTCACATAAGGTTATCATGACTAATCACGTCAGACTCCAGTTAGTTCACTGTGGACATAATAGGAGAAAGTGACATGTTCGGGTTGGCGTTAGTATAACCATGCAGACAAAAATCCCTCTGAGTGTTCAGTGTTATCTTTTTAATGTACGAGAGAGGCAGCCTTGCTATCTCAATATGGGACAAGGAAAATGAAACATTGGAATTTGACTGAAAATATCTTGAAATTTATAGCTTATAGTCTTTTTTTCTTCCAACTGTTTGCTTTGGGAAATTACAAACTTCAAAATAGTAAGGAATAGTAAAAAATAGCAGGAATAGTAAAAAAAAAAAAAAAAAGTACCCTTACACTCTGCTTACATCTATCAATCTTTTTTTTTTTAATACATTTTTTATTGGTTTTTTCAGAGAGGAAGGGAGAGGGATAGAGAGTTAGAAACATTGATGAGAGAGAAAGATCCATCAGCTGCCTCCTGCACGCCCCCCACTGGGGATGTGCCCGCAACCAAGGTACATGCCCTTGACCGGAATCAAACCTGGGACCCTTCAGTCCGCAGGCCAACGCTCTATCCACTGAGCCAAACCAGTTCGGCAATCTTTTTTTTTTTTTAATATATTTTTATTGATTTCAGAGAGGAAGGGAGAGGGAGAGAGAGAAACATCAATGATGAGAGAGAATCATTGATTGTGTGCCTCCTGCACACCCCCTACTGGGGATCAAGCCCACAACCTGGGCATGTGCCCTTGACCAGGGTCGAACCAGTGACTTTTCAGTCCGCAAGCCAATGCTCTATCCACTGAGCAAAACCAGCTAGGGCTACCAATCGTTTTGGCCATATTTGCTTTATCTTTAGTTAGTTGCAGATATTGATTTAGTCTTGAAGTACTTGATACTACATAGTAGGTTAGCAAGTTGGACCTTTATTGAAGACTAGAGGTCCAGTGCAAGAAATTCCTGCACAGATAGGGTCCCTAGGCCTGGCCAGGGCCTTCCTTCATTCCGCACCACCACCTGGTGGTCAGCACACATCATAGCGAACAATCGAACTCTGGTTGAACTCTTGAGGGGACACTGTGTGTGTGTGTGTGTGTGTGTGTGTGTGTGTGTGTGTGTGTGTGTGTGTACATACACACACACACACATACACATATACATACACACACACACATCAATCAGAGGCCCGATGCACGAAATTCATGCAAGAGTAGGCCTTCCCCTGGCTGCCGGCACTGGCTTCCCTCGAAGCCTGGTCTAATTAGCATATTACACTTTTATTATTATAGCTATAGATAAGTGTTCATTTGAAAGGAGGAAAATTTCAGTAGCAACAGACATACTGTATTAATGTCCTAGCTCACATTTACTAACTAGCCTGAAATTTAAGTACCAAGAGTATTATAAGGACATGTATCGAATTTTCTGACTAAATAGATTTTATTCAGAGTCATGCCATTATAGATAAGTTCTTGAGAGGGAAGCCATTGAGATGATGATTGAAGGGATCTACCACTTGAACTTAGATTATTGGTTGATAGTAGGATCTGTAGGCCTTTCCCATCTTTTAAATGGATCTTTAGGAGAATGAAATATTTCATTTAGTACTTGAGGTTACTAAATGTTGAGTGTTTAAACCCATTCGGTAGGACTGGTTAAGTTGTCCTTTGAAGAGGAGAAATTGCTTCTGCATCCAAACTAGATCTATTGTAGCAAATTTTTGTGACTACTGTGTGTGCCACACATTGTGGTCGTAAAAATAGCTCATGCTCTACTAAACACCAGTAGATCATTTCACTGATATGCAGGGTGCTGTGGGTATAGGAGAGAGACACGTAGCCTACCATGAAGAGGTAGAGAAAGAGTCCTTGCATGAGGTGCAGTGACATTTAAGCCGCCAGGCATATCTGGGGCCATTGCTATCTCCCTGTGTTACTGTTGTAACAGCTGCTGAATAATAGTGTCAAACCAGTGGAGATGCCCAGCATTCCAGCAAAAGCACGGTCATGTCTGGATTTTGGTTTAGCTGCTTCTCCCTAGTGTTGGGGAAGGGGGGCGTTAAGGACACATAAATTCTCATGTAATGTCCTTTGAGATAAGGAGGTAAGAACGTTCTGTTCTTTATAAATATACTGCTGTAGGAAGTATAATCCTGAACAACCTTATTAAAGAAAGTGAATTCCTCTAATCTCAAAGAATTTCTGTGCACTACCTTAGAACTGTAAAGAGGACAAAATGAAATAAGAGACTGCCTGAAAGCATATGCCCTCTGGAGTCCCATTGACTTGGCTCTGCTACTTTGTAGCCCTGGAAAATGTATTTAAATGTGTTGGGTATCAGTTTCCTCATATGTACAATGGGTTTTCTCCCTGCTTTGTGTTGTTTCCGATTTAACTTTGTAAAGTTGGTAGAAGGCTGCCTGGCATAGTAGATATTCAGTAAATATTCCTTTTCTAGCACCATCATTCTCCCCTACCCCACAATAGTGCCTTACAGGCATGCATATTTAAGACAGTACACTTTGTGAATTGCGATACTGAAATAACAATAATATCATAGTGTTTAAAATCATCAGATTTAGCTGATGGGAAGATAATATGTTATATGTGGGTCAGACACAGGATTTTAGCCTAATTGTGTTTGCAACATGGATCTTGTTCTGGCTTTGGTATTTGGAGATTGGACATTTTCTGAAATATGTAAATATTTTAAAAAATAGGATATTTAAATAATTTCTACCCTGCCGTTTGTACTGTGGCATTTTGGCAAGACTCTTAGCATCTCCCTCTGTTGGATGAAGGGTCTTGACAATTTCCAATGTTTAGCTTAGCTAATACTTCAGAATCTTAAGCCAAAATACTAGGTTTTCCTTTGGTGCCCATTATAGATATGCAGTCTAATTAAACATCACTCTTATTTTTTTAATAAGATTATCATCTAGAAGTAATTTTAGATTCTATGATTATTTCTTCACTTTTCTCAGAGGGTAAAGAGGTGATAAATACTAGACAGAAAAGAATTTGTTTTTACTTGGGACTCCCGGTATTCTGTCAGACCAAACAAAAACAATATGCTTTTTATTATTTTTATTTATTATTGATTTCAGAGAGGAAGGGAGAGGGAGAGAGATATAGAAACATCAATGATGAGAGAGAATCATTGATCGGCAGCCTCCTGCATGCCCCACACGGGATCGAGCCTGCAACCCAGGCATGTGCCCTGACCGGGAATCAAACTGTGACCTCCTGGTTCGTAGGTCAACATCCATTGAGCCACGCTGGCTGGCTACTTTTAACATTTTAAAGGTCATTCTAGATGTCTTTCTATTTTAAGTGTATGTATAAGTTTTATTTTAGTAAGTTATGACATGAATATTACTTCTCTGTTAGTACAGGCGTAACATTTTATTTTTTTTTATTTTTTCAATTTTTTTATTGTTTTCAGAGAGGAAGGGAGAGAGAGACACACATCAATGATGAGAGAATCATTGATTAGCTGCCTTCTGGATGCCCCCTACTGGGGATTGAGCCTGTAACCCAGGCATGTGCCTTTAACTGGAATCGAACCTGGGACCTTTCAGTTCGCAGGCTGACACTCTATCCACTGAGCAAAACCAGCCAGGGCTAGGTGTAACATTTTAAATGGACTCATAGGATTCTTTGTTAACGAAAAGGAAAACTGAAGCGTCACTTGGCCATATCTTAAGTAAAATCCTGCTCTAAATGTAGATTGAAGATACAGTTCGTTTGTTCCCTTCTCCCCTTCCTGATTGCCAGCCTAAGCCTGAGTTCTAGAATCACCTCCAGTTGGTGGACAGTTCATAAGTGTCTTTAAAGGAGTGCAATAGATATACAAGAAAATTGTTTTATAGCCAGAACTTGTCTTGTTTTAAAAGAAATGGAAGGAGAGCACCCTTAGATGTTCTTGTACAAAAGTCAAGAGAGGCCGAGATTTTTGAAGGTCAGTCAGTCAGCGTGGGAGTCATCTGTACATTGTTAGAGCCGTGATCTTGGATCAGATATCAAAGGGTGAAAGCATCTAAAAGGATGGAAGGCCAAGGGTCAGAGCTTTAGACAACAGCCATGTTTTGTTTTTTAAATTATTATTATTATTTTTAATATATTTTATTGACTTTGTCCCAGGGAGAGGGACAGAGAGCTAGAAACATCGATGAGAGAGAAACATTGATCAGCCGCCTCCTGTACATCCCCCACTGGGGATGTGCCTGCAACCAAGGCACATGCCCTTGACCAGAATTGAACCTGGGACCCTTCAGTTCACAGGCTGACACTCTATCCACTAAGCCAAACCGGCTAGGGCCAGCTATGTTTTTCTTAATAGGGAAAAGAGTGGTCCAAATAGTGAAGATTGATAAACTGTGAAGACCTAGGGAAAACCACCATTGGTATGGGAGAGAATTCAGGGAAAAGGTTGGTGGTCTGTGCCAGGTGCACCATCAGCAAGGGCAAGAGTTGCAGAAAGGAAGGTTGATTTGGCAGTTATCTCCCTGCTGTGAAGTTGGCAGTATAGAGAAGCAAGATATGTGCTTGATCTTTTGGAACATTCAGGTTGATGTAAAATAAGTAATCTAGCCAAAGGAGAAATAATCAAAGAAACCTTGGAGAAATCACAGATTTCTGACTCAAGTCAATTCAAGAATTTTTAAATGGCATTAAAAAAAACTGCAGGCACTCTAGGATGCTGAGTTCCACTGAGGCTCTCTTGTATTTTGAGAGTATTTTGTAACATGTACGAACAGATTAGCAAATGAAACTATACAACTTTCAAAAACCATTCATTCCACCCCTAGAAATATGCTTACCATAAATGCCTGGTTGTATACTTTGGTTCTAGAAACATCTAGTAATTGTACCTTGAATCCTTCAAGTTGCCCTTTTCTCTGCATTTCAGGTTAGATAAGCCAGTCACCTGTCCTTCCTCCATTACTTGAGCCAATAGCTGGCGTTCTGCTCTTTCTTGGGGCTGCTGTATATAATCATGCAGGTTGTCATGGCCTAGCATATCGGTGTGTTAAGTATTTCTAAATGTTTTTGAGTATAGGAAGTTCGCAAAAGGGAAGTGAACACTATCAGGCCATGTGGTTTTCTAAACTTTTTTCAGCATGAAATCAAGTGGAAGACCTACTATGTAAATAAGTAAAATCCCCTATTTTTCTATCTTTTAAACAAATAATGTACTTTGTAGAGCCTAAGTGACTTCTCCAGGGCCACACAAAACCAGCATTGATAGAACTAAAAATTTGGACTAACAGTTTTCCTGGTGTAATTGAATTCACTTGCTTTTTCAATAGTGAAAAGGAAGAAGATGATAGTGAAAAAAGAGAAGATCCAGGTGATAATTGGGAAGAAGGTGGAGGTGGTGGTGGTGGTGTAGAAAAATCTTCAGGTCCCTGGAATAAAACAGCTCCGGTACAAGCACCTCCTGCTCCAGTAGTTGGTAATTTTAATATTTCATTTTCATGAAAATGTCTATGTATAATTTTATATGCGGTCAGCTTTCAACTAAATGCATGTTTGTGGAGGGGTTATTAGGGTTCCGTTCCATTCCTGGGAAGGAGGCTTAAAGACTTTCACATTCACAGGAATTTGTAAGTTAAGATACAGGCTTTTCTGTAGGCTCGTTAAATTTTTATGTAAACTAACTTGCCAAATTTAGATATTTAAGCATTTCAATTTTAGACAGTTAACTAAGGAATATTGGCTACCTGTGTTTCACCTGTTTGTCCTTTTTTTTTTTTTTTTTCCCATTCCCCATTTTACTAACTTGAAGCATGAATTCTCACAGGGGCAGATTTTATCACTCCCAGGGGGGAGTAATGAAATCTTAGAATTTTTGTATGATTTTTAAAGATAATTTTGTTCATTTTTGTTTTTATTTATTTTTTTAATATTATTTTCAGAGAGGGAAGGAGGAGGGAGAGAGAGAAACATCATTGATGGGATCGGCTGTCTCCTGCATGCCCCACACTGTGGATCGAGCCCACAATCTGGGCATGTGCCCCAACCAGGAATTGAACCATGACTTCCTGGTTCATAGGTTGACGCTCAACCAATGAGCCACAGCCAGCCCAGCTGTTTTTATATTAATTTTATTGTTGGTTTTTGTTTTGTTTTTTAAGAGGGAGGGAGGGAGGGAGGCATCGATTTGTTGTTCCACTTATTTTTGCATTTATTAGTTGATTCTTGTATGTGCCCTGATTGGGGGATTGAACCTACAACCATGGCATATTGAAACGATGCTCTAACAATCTGAGCTACTTGGCTAGGGCGAAACCTTAGATCTTACAGTGGTTTTGTGACCCATCAGAGGGCCAAAGCATGTAAACAGATGTACAGTGTGTATTTGTGGTATTAACATTTCTGGGGGAGGGAGGCAGTGGTGGTTAGGAAAAGATGTTTAAAAACGCTCCTTAGGAGGGCAATAATGAAAAGGGAGTTTGAGAAACGATGCTTGAATACAGTGATTTTCAACCTTTTTCAACTCGTGGCACACATAAAATAATCACTAAAATTCTGACACTGAAAAGTATATTTTTTGCCTATCTGACTCATACCATGTGGCTATTGTTGTGGTTGGTTGGTTGTCAAAGAGGTCAGTGTCCCTGACTAAATAGTCAGGTATTCATGTTTTAAAAATTCTTGTGGCACACTGATTGAAATCACTGCTTTAATGTATACCCATTATTCTATATAGACCAATATAAACAAAAACAAATCACCCCAAATCTTACTTCCAGAGATCACACATAACTAACATGTCAGTATTTTTGTATCTGTTCTGGCATTTTGCTATGTGTGTTTCTCCATTTAACTTTTTATTTTTGGAACTGTATCTGTAGTGATCCCTACTGCTTGCTGCATTGCTAAACCCATTGCCCAAGTCTCAGTCCTCATCTGATTTGTCCCAGCAGCAACATTTGCCACAGTTGATCACCCTATTGAAACACGCTCTTCTGTTGGTTTCCAGGACACTGAATTCTGCCCCCTCGTTGGTTGGTTCAGTCTCTCTTGGCAGTCTCTCTATATCAGTGGTTCTCAACCTGGGCTGCACATTAGAATCACCTGGGAATCTTTTTAAAATCCTGATTTCTGGGCCACAACATTAGTAACAAAGAAACAGAATTTCCAGAGGATGAGGCACAGAAATCAGGATTTTAAAAAGATTCCCAGGTGATTCTATTGAGAACCACTGCTCTATATGCTAGTGACCTGCAAATTCACATCTTAACTCAGAGCTCTGCTGAATTCCAGACATGTTTATCTTAACTGCCTACTAGCATCTCACTCTCAACATGTCCAAAACTGAGCTCACGTATATGCTGCACCCTACAGCTCTTATCTCAGTGCTGTTCTTTCAGTCACTTAGCACGAACTTTGCAGTCACCTTTGACAAAGCCTTTCTCTCGTTCCAAACCTAAATCTAATGTATCCATAAATTCTTTTGGGCTTACTTGCAAAATAAATTCACTCTTTATATGACTAGTTCTCAGCAGTTCCACAGCTACTCCCTGGCTTTGAACTGTTGTTTTGTTATATGAATTAATGAAATAGTTTCTTATCTGGTCTAACAGCAGCAAGTGTGATCTTTTCAGATATGGCAGAGCATGTCCTAGGCTGTTTGTAAACCTCCCATGGCGTCCCCTCTAATCAGAGGAGAAACTAAAGTTCTCCTTTACAGGACTAGTTTATTAAAATGCCAAGCATTTGAATATTTTCTCTAAACTGTTACGAAATGTTAGTTACAGAAACCCCAGAACCGGCAATGACTAGTGGTGTGTATAGGCCTCCTGGAGCCAGGCTAACCACAACAAGGAAAACTCCACAAGGACCACCAGAAATATACAGTGACACACAGTTCCCATCCCTGCAGTCCACTGCCAAGCATGTAGAAAGCCGAAAGTAAGTCATTCCCACATTGTGTTTTTGGGACCCTTCCCTTGGTGTGGAGTGGGATGGATGTAGGAGATATAAAAGCCCATGAGGAAGGGATGCTCTTAACTGGTAAATTCTAAGCTGCATCAGACAGGCAGCTGAGAATTTAGGGTGGGACCTATGTGCCCTGGAGCGGGAGAAGGGAAGGAGCACCAAAGACAAACTGTGTCTGCAGAAGTTCCTCTTATCCCTGTTTTATGTTCTGTGGCTTTGACTAAGCTGCCGTGTCATTCTCACAAATTACAATTCTTTACAAGTACATTATTAATGGCTAATTTCCTATAATATGCAGACTGGACATGAAAGAGGACTATTTTGTTATATTCCCAGTAAATGTGAGTAGATGGAAGACGTTGGCATTTATAAATCTAATATTAAAATCTTATTTCAGCAGGTACTTAAAATGAATGCTACCTGGAGTTAAATGACCACATATGGCACATCCACATCTTGTTTAGGGCCATGAATTTTAAAAATTAAATAAAGTGGGAAGAAGTTAAATGATATCAGCTGGATATAATTGTTTTGGGGGGGTGACTTTTAAAGTAAATCCCAGCCGTTTTGCCTCTTTGAGACCACAGCTGGCTTGAGTTTAAAGCTCCACTTGGACTTGCTCCTCTGCCCTGTCCTACAAAATGAGGGGCGCTGATTCGGCACACTCGTCCTTATCTGATCCACTCCCATGAAGTAGAAGTGAGGAGAAGTCATTGAATAATGAGAACTTGACTGAGTGAGGAAATTGGTACTCTTACTTATGCATAAGGAAAGAGAGCTGTATTGCCTATTATTTGCTAACAGTAAAAGTGAGTCTTAGAAGGAATCACCATGCTATCACAGAGTTTTTAACTTTCCAGTTGTCTTCAAGTTGGTCCCAAAATAGATTTGCAGTTAACAGTACTGAACACTACAGTAGATTTGCTACCACAGGAAATGGGGCCATGGAGCTTCAGTTGCAGTGTTTTATGTTTTATGTTCAATTGAAGCCTTAAAAATGGTTTGATAAGGATTTTATAGACTCATTTTCCTCTCCTGTCTCTCCCTCAAGATTCCTGTAAGGGGTGGCTTTTTTTTTTTTTTTTAACTCAAGGAAGAATATTTTTTTAAAAACCTCAAGAAATATTTACTGATTACGTTTATTTTCCCTTAGGGATAAAGAAATGGAGAAGAGCTTTGAAGTAGTAAGACACAAAACTAGAGGTAGGGATGAGGTTTCAAAAAACCAGGCCCTTAAACTTCAGCTAGACAACCAGTACACTGTGCTTGAAAATCAAACAAACAGCCACACACAGTACAATTAAGGAATGGTCTTTGCTACCCCTTCCAAGGTAACTAGACCACCGCTAACCACCATGAACAGCCATTCGTCATCTGATCTCTGCTGGAGCGACAGCAACTGATGCAGACCCCTCGATATAAGTGACCGGCCCTATCGCACTATGGAAGTTTCAAGTGTCACAATTGCTCTATGTATATTGAATTTAGGAGGATTTTCATTGTTATAAATGTGTGAACTAGATTCAGCAGTGTTCTATCATAATAATTACTCTGCAAATACAAAAAAACCAAACCCACAAAAAACGGCAGCCAGTGGTCATTTCAAAATCTTTTTATGTTCAGATTCTGAGCCTTTGTAAGGTTGACTACCTCAGATTTGCTGCACTCATGTGGACTCATGTGGATCACAACTTCTGGATTGGAACGTTACAGCTCTTAAGTGGCGATATGGAACTTACAACCAGCTCTACTGGATTCCTATCAGAAATCCTGCAGAGAGTAGGCGTCTGGCTTCTGATCTGCTGTAAAAGATGAAGATTTAAGTGACCTTAACTGACCTGTCCTGTGCCCCACCCTCCGGGAATGCGCTCTGTAGTGGGCTGTGGCTGTTAGACCTCCTGGAACGTGCCGCTTTCAAAAGAACTGATGTGTTCAGATGCTCTGTAGGGCTGGGATTTCTAATTTAAACTTTGAGTTGTATTCTGAGGTAACCACAAATTCAACGAAACTTGGGTATGCCAAGTGGGGAGGGGCATGGGAGGGAATAATCTTGTTTCTTTCGGTAATTTTTCATTGGGGTAGTGCTTTCTCTATGTTCCACATTAAGGCCTTTTTTGCTTTAACTTGGAAGAAGTTATTTGACAGAGCATATTGCTTGGTTAAGTAAGTGACCTGAAATATGCATTAGAATTGTGAAATTGCCAACCCCTAGAGGGGAACCAAATAGCCTTTGATTGAAAGGGCAGAGGGTGCAGGGGGCTCTACTTCAGGTGCTGCTAAGCCTCCTCGAATCAGGTCTAATTGTAAAGTTAACTGCAGTGGAAAGAGGATGGTTTCTGCTCAGGCCAAGGGATCCACTGACCCATTCTTATAAATTCAGAGCAACATGAGCAGAACCTCAACCTAAAACCCACTTAGGTTTCATGGACCTTGCATAGTCTTTGACAATTTCAGATATATTTGTGCCCAAATTTTTAAGTTACTGGACATTCTGTAGATTGTCCCGGGGTAGCTCTGTTACCAACCCTCTGGTGTGTCTTTATGCTGTTCGTTTAAAATCAGGGGCAAACCACAGGCGATGTAGCACTTCTGTTTTAATAATTACAGCCTAAACTATTCAGTCATTTTTAGTCCTGAAAAGGGACTTCAGGAAGATAGCCAGGTTTACTGAAAAGTTTCTTTCCATCTAATGAGAGTTTGATAATTTCCTAGTTTTGTATCTTTGGTTCAATAGAAATATGTCGGAGTGGTGTGTGACCACTTGATGCAGAGTCTGGTTTCTCTGTAATAAATCCCTTTGCCAAATGGGGGGAGTTGCAGACTTGCTACTGGCAAGAGTGAAGCAAGCGGGTGAGTAAAACTATCCTGATACGGGAGCATATTTCTGTGGGAGTTTAGTCTTGATAAAAGTGTCAACACAGGAATCGGACTCCTGGGGGGTTCCAGATCTCCTGACGGTACTGCCAACCATTCCTGGGCAATAATGTTGGTGTTCTCTGAGGTGGTGGGCTGGGATGCCTGCCTTCGGATGTGTTTGGGCGAGTTGCTGAGCAGACCAAGGAGAGGTTGGATGATTAAGCGAGAAATAAGGGATTCTTGGTTAAACTGAAGACTTCATTTGGGAACCAAAAATCTTAACAAATCTCTTGGACCTTGAGCCACATATTTTCCCTGAAAAGTATGCGTTTTTTTCCAGCAGAATTTTGTTGAGGGTTATGTTACTGAGGAATGAACTGGATGGGTATGTGGAACTTATTTAATGGCTTCCTGTACCAGAAAACTGAAGACCTGCAGGAGATTTAAAACCAACTCTTGTTACAACTTTTTAAAAGATTGTGAAATTGTCAAAATGCACATGAATCAAGTTTTAATATGCTGTATGATGGGTGGAGAGGATGTCCATTGTACCATTTCTTTCTTTGAATTCTCAGGCATGGTTTGGCAGTGCAAGAACTCTTGTAACATTAACAAAGTCAATAAAAAGTGACTGGATTTTGGAGTCTGACAGTTTTTATTCGTAACCCATGAACCCTGTCTTTGAAAATGGTGAATGAATGGCATACGCCTGCTGTAGGAGGGTGGTAATATTGTCCTCTCAGGAGGGAACTATGTTTGGATAATGTTAAAAAGGGAGACCTGGGATGAAAGTGGCTGCCAAGCTGTGATGAACATTCTTTCCAGAGAGAAAGCAGTGAAATGTACTTTTGTCTTCGTTACTGTATTAAATTGTGTTATCTCAAACTCTGGCAAGGGAATCTGCGACCTTGACTATGTAGACTAACAATTTGAGACCTTGTCCTTTGAGAAGCTTATGGGTTTGTCACTGAGCAGCCATTTTAAATTTTGGGATTTAGTCTAAATTGTAGTCTCTAAATTTATAACCTAGAGAAAATACATTTCACGTCGTTTTTGGTAATGGAGTTGGGTTAGTAACTGTAGGAGGCAGTCACTTATTAAAAATGGTAGCAGAGTCAACAGATATTTCGTGTGACATTCTAAATTTGCAGTGAGGTCAGAAACGTGGTCTTCTGAAAGACATTTTGTTTTGCTTTAGACCTGAGCAATGTGACCCCCAACTCCGAAGGTATCCTATTTTGAACCAGTGTATTTGACCTTTTCTTGCCTTGTTCTGACAAAGTATCTGGGAGTAATTTTCTGTCATCACTTAACCCTGGATGATTTTACTCCCTCCCCTGGGAAAACTTTGATTTTTAAATTATTGTGGTGTACCAGGAGTCAAGATTTACAAAAATAGTATAAAACTTGTTTCAAATGTTAGTGCATGGAAACTCAATTATTACCACCTCTGGGCGTTAAGGGTGTTAAGGACAGAGACTCTCTTCCTTTTTAAATCTAAAGTTTAGATAGTATACCATCCCTTTAAAAGACTGCAGCCAAAGTTTTTATCATGTATGAGCAATTTTCTTCATGAGAAGTGGGGCAATTAAAAGATTAAAGAAGCCCTGACCGGGTTGGCTCAGGGGATAGAGCGTCAGCCTGCGGACTGAAGGGTCCCAGGTTCGATTCTGGTCAAGGGCATGTGCCTTGGTTGTGGGCACATCCCCAGTGGGGGGTGTGCGGGGGGCAGCTGGTTGATGTTTCTCTCTCATTGATGTTTCTCTCTATCCCTCTCCCTCTCTGTAGAAAAATCAATAAAATATATTTTTAAAAAAATAAAAGATTAAAGAAAATACTGAGGCCTAACTCCCATCCCTAGACATTCTGATTTCATTAATATGGGATGTGACCTGAACACAAGGATTTAAAAAAAAATTCCCTAGTTAATTCCCAGCAAAGTTTGGGAACCACTGGGTTATGACAAGTGACCTAGTAAGGAGTTACAACACTCACAGGGCTAGTTCTAGTATGTAGGAAATCCTTTCAATTGTATTCTTAGCCCAGAAAGGATGATCATATTTCTAAACGCACACTTGGATATGTTAAATGGAGGGAAATGAATACCGGAATTGGGAAAGACCTATAAGCTGAAATACTGGTTATTTTGATTTTTATGTACACCTCTTTTTTTTACAGTTCAATATCAGTGTAAGGACCGATTTTAATATTTCCTCTGTCATTTCTTAGACAACTACCTCACCATCAATGTAATTCCTGTAACTATTTCGGTTTTCCTTCTCTATACAATAATTTTATTCTGTTTGACTTGTGTCTTGACATTGAGTCTGACCATTCCAGAACTCACTCACTGTAAATGGACATTGCCTTACACTACCCCCGGCTACTCTTAATTTGCCCTTTATATTGCCCAGTTACCACCCCTGGGTGTAGTTCTCCCTGGTGACTGTGGGAATGAACCATAACTAACTGCAGAGATGAGCTCAGCAGCTGCTCGCCTCGGGAACTGGATCGCAGAGCCGGTGTGGTTCACGCACCAGCTGCTCCCTGTTAAGGGTCGGGTGGGTTGCCCCGAAGCATCCTTTCTAATGGGCCCGCGGAGGAATCCTCGGGGGCTCGTCTTAGGCTTTAACTTGCTGGGACTATTGTGGTTTTCTTCCTGGGTTTCTCTGATTTTACAGTTCAAATTTATGCTTTTAATCAGAGACGGAATAAAACATGGAAGTCGGGAACTCCTTGGTGATGGGGGTGCAAGGCTGCAAGCTTCCACTATATTCCTTTGTTCTTCACTGATATCTTTTCTCCCGTCTCTCCTTTTTAAAACCTTAGCTCCATTCTGTCAAGAGTGTTAAGTAGAATTTGTTGAAATTTCTAAAAATCACTCAGTATTTAACCATGGGCCGGGCACGCTCCTAAACAGGTAACACATGTTACTCATGTAATCCCTTCAAGGTGGAAACTAGAGGCTGGGTAGCTTGCCCGGGTCACCACGCTGCTAGCAAGGGAGCCAGGATCCCACCCAGGTGTGTGCACTCCAGCACGTGCTTAACCAGGAGGCTTTGCTCCTGGTCTCGCGGATTTAAGGCGAGAGAAGGAGCGTCGGCAACACGCTTCTCGGAATCCGACTGGAAAGCTGCCCTTCGGCCTATTCCGTCCCGGAGCCGGTGTGGCCGCCCTCGAGACCGGCTTCCCACCTCCCTCTCGGGCCCGGCACCTACAGCCCCTAATGTTGAGGTGAGTGGTACTCTTTATTTTTGTGGCTGGGGGAGGGGTTTTGTGGATGTCTTAGGATGGAAATTTCAAATACATTAGTCCAGAACCCAGAACCCGGCTTGAACAATGACCTGTTTGTGGCCGCCCATGTTTTACCAGTAAACACCCGTTCCCCGGGTTATTGAGAAGCGAACCCCGGACTTCCTGCATCCACAAACATTTCACCTGGGGGCACTCAGCCATAACGCCATTACCAAGCGGACATTTCCTTAATATCGAGTATCCTCTGGGTGTTAACATTTCTCTCATTTCTCGTGGTGCTTTACAGTTGGGCTTTGGTTTGGTTTTTGTTTGTTTGTTTACAACATAATCCAGGCAAGGGCGACCCATTGCATTTAGTCTTTTTTGTCCTGGTAGTTCCCCCACTTCATTCTTACCGTTTTGTTGTTGAAGAAACCTGGTCGTTTGGTTAGTAGAATTTTCCACGTTCTGAATTTAGCAGGCTGCTTTCCCACATTTCTGCGAATGAGTAAAGTGCCGGTCATGAACTGATTTTCGTGTCCAAAGCGGCCCTGGGTGGGGTGATAGCGCAGCTCCGGGCCCAGTGCACGCCTCCCCTTTGCCGACAGAGGGCGCCGGAGGAACGCCGTAGAATTGGCAAGAGCCCAGGCCTTGCGGTTCTCCGCGCAGGTGAGCACGTGGACCCAGGGGCCTGAGATGTCACCTGGGCAGCCCTCAGGGTGGACTGTGGCTCACGCCCCCCAGGTACCGCAGCCCACACCCTCCAGCGAGCTTCTCTGCCCCCGGCAGGCTGGGTGGCCAGCCATGCTCTCCCCTCCCGGGCTAGGGCCTCCGCCTGGAGAGGCTCTTCAGTTTCTAGGTGCTGGAGGGGAGTGGCTGCTTTCTGAGGTTGC
This sequence comes from Myotis daubentonii, assembly GCF_963259705.1. Lineage (NCBI taxonomy): Eukaryota > Metazoa > Chordata > Mammalia > Chiroptera > Vespertilionidae > Myotis > Myotis daubentonii. The sequence goes on along the minus strand of NC_081853.1, from coordinate 32,945,688 downwards.
TCCTGCTCTTCCTCTCGTGTACGCTCTCACCCTTCTCAGTAGTTAACCGCTTTCTTACTAATCATTGTTTATATTACTGGTTTTTTTTCTGTTTAAATTACTGGTTTAATTGGTTTCTTGATTGAATGCTGGCTGATGAAATGGTACCAGGAATGGTCTCAGGAGACAAACCCTGGAAGGTTGGACCTGGGGGATTGGTTTGGTGGTGCCTCTGAGCTCCTTGCTGGGGGGAAATGGCATGATGACAGGGTGGCATTACCACGCAGCGGCCGCCTCTGCTCGGATGCAGGGTCTCCTGCAGCAAATGCCTCGGGCCTGGGACCTGGGTTTCACGTGGCTTGTGCGGCAGTGCTGATGTCGGCGCGGACTAGCGTGGGGCTGGTTCCCCGGGCACCGGGCTGCTTACCGAGAGAAATGACAAACTCAGGTCCCTACACTCTCGGCCCAGGTCACAGGCCGCTCTGCCGGCACCGCTTCAGGGGGCCAGGGGGCAGACGCTGCTGAAAACCGAACAGCACTGAACGATGCGGTTGCAGGGTGACTTCAGTTGAATCCACAACCTTAAGTTTCTCATGTGAAATTTAAGATATCGATTGGGAAGGGTGGGGCCCGGGAGCTTGGGAGGGCGGCGTCTGGTTGGACTCAGGCTAAACTGAGAGTCTTCGAACCAGAAGTTTCTCTGGGCCTCCCGGGCCCAGGCACATAATGTGCCCTCCTGTGCCAGCTGAGGAGGCCAACTAACTGGAGACAGGTTGCCTTGCAGAGAGATGCTCATTTTCAAGAACTCCTTTGTTGCCACTTGTGGGCAGAGTGACAGCACAGGGGAAAATGTAAGCTATTCCCACAGGCCCGGCAGGAATCTGGGGAAGGTGTGGGCGTTAGGGCAAGAACAGGATATAACAAGATGGAACCGAATTCACTGACAACGGGTGCACTTACTGGAGATTCTGGATTTGAAGTATTGGCTCTTAAGGCTCTAAGTCTAAGAGCTTCCTTGCTTGGATTTGACTGGAACTGGGGCTCCGTGGTGGCCAACGGGTGATGAAGCTGAGGAGCTAGAGCTTCCATAGCAGACGTGGAGAAAGAAATCACCCGCCACCACATACAACTACAGTTTCCTTGTGATGAGAACGTGTAAGGTCTCACCTCTTGGTAACTTCCAGATATACAAACAGTATTAACTGTAGTCACCATGCTGTGCAGTACATCCCAGGACTTATTGTATAGCGGGAAGTTTGAAAAGTTTTGACCACTTCCACCCATTTCACCCACCCCCACCACCCTCTGCCTCAGGCACCCACCAATCTGTTCTCTGTACCGTTGAGCTCGGGCTTCTTTGTTTACTTCCACATATAACTGAGATTACATAGTATTTGTCGGGTTCTGTCTGAACAATTTCACCTAGAATAATGCCCTCAAGGCCCATCCATGTTGTCACAAATGGCAAGATTTCCTCCTTTTCTTGGCAGAATAATATTCGTGTGTGTGTGTGTGTGTGTGTGTGTGTGTGTGTCTGTGCCTATCAGTCATATTTTCTTTATTCATTCTCGATGGAAACTCGGGTTGTTTTCATGTATTGATGTTGCAAATAATGCTGCAATGAACGTGGGGTGTAGCTATCTATTAAAGTTAGTGTTTTTGTTTCTTTTGGACAAATACCCAGAAGTAAAATTGCTGGATCATATGGTAGTTCTATTTTTTTTTAAATATATTTTATTGATTTTTCACAGAGAGGAAGGGAGAGAGATAGAGAGTCAGAAACATCGATGAGCGAGAAACATCGATCAGCTGCCTCCTGCACATCCCCCACTGGGAGATGTGCCCGCAACCCAGGTACATGCCCTTGACCGGAATCGAACCTGGGACCTTTCAGTCCGCAGGCCGACGCTCTATCCACTGAGCCAAACCGGTTTTGGCGGTAGTTCTATTTTTAATTTTTTGAGGAACCTCCTTACTGTTTTCCATAGTGGCTGCACTAATTTATATTTCCACCAACAGTGCACAAAGGTTCCCTTTTCTCGACATTCTCACCAACATTTGTTATTTATTGTCTTTTTTTATAATGGCCATTCTAAGAGATGGGAGGGGCTACCTCATTGTGGTTTTGATTTGCATTTCCCTGATGACTAGTGATGTTCAGCACCTTCTCATGTGCCTGCTGACCATCTGTATGTCTTCTTTTTTCCAGCCCCCGCCCCCTCCCTTTAATTCTGTGTATGTCTTCTTTGGAAAAATGTTTATGCAGATCCTCTGCGTATTTTTTAATAAGATTGTTATCTTGCTATTGATTGTATGAGTTGTTTATACAGGGTGGGGCAAAAGTAGGTTTACAATTGTGAGTACCCTAAACAGGGTTTGGTCTTGTATTATTATTTATTAGTTATTGTGTTATTTTCCATACCTTTGCCTCACCCTGTATATTTTGGATGTTAACCCCTTATTAGATAAATGATTTGCAGATATCTTCTTCCATTTGCTAGGTTGCTTTTCATTTTGTTGACAGCTTCCTTTGCTGGGCAGAAGTTTTTTTTAGTTTGATGTAGCCTCACTCGTGTTGCTTTTGTTACCTTTGCTTTTGGTGTTAAATCCAAACCATAATTGTCAAGACGGATATGAAGGAGATTACCCACTATGTTTTCTTCTAAGAGTTTTAGGGGTCAGGCCTTGCATTGAAGTCTGTAATCTACTTTGAGTTGGGGTTTGTGTAAGGTGTAAGATAATGACCCAGTTTCATCCTTTTGCATGTGACTGTCCAGTTTTCCCGACACAATTTATGGAAGAGACTGTTCTTTCCCCAATGTTTATTCTTGGCTTCTTTGTCATCAACTAATTGACCACCTACATGTGGGTTTATTTCTGGGCTCTATTCTATTCCATTAATCTGTTTGTTTTATGCCAACACCATACTGTTTTGATTACTACAGCTTTGTAATAGGGTATGTTATGCCTCTGGCTTTATTTGGAGGGGTCTTTTTTCTCAAGATTATTTTGGTATTCAGGGTCTTCTCTGGTTCCATACACATTTTAGAATTGTTTGTACTATTTCTGTGAAAATGCCATTGGAATTTTGATAGGAATTGCATTGTATCTGTAGATTGCCTTGGGTAGTATGGACATTTTAAGAAAATTCTCCAACCCATGAGCACTGAATATCTTTCCATTTCATTGTATCCTCTTCAGTTTCTTGCATTAATGCCTTAATAGTTTTTAGTGTAGAATTTTAGGCACTTTATTCTTTTTGATGCAATTGTAAATGGGGTTCTTTTCCTAATATCCCTTATAAGTCGTTATTTACACATGAAATGCAGTTAATTTTTGCATATTGATTTTGTAACCTATAATTTTACTGAATTTATTAGTTCTGACAGCTTTTTGATATTTAGGTTTTCTATATATAATATCATGTCATCTGCAAATAGTGAGTTTTACTTCTTTTCTGATTTGGATGCTTTTTTGTTCCTTGCCTACTTGCTCTGGCTAGAACTTCCAATACTGTGTTGAATAAAAGTGGTGAGAGTGACGTCTTTATTTTGTTCCTGATCTTAGAGGAAAAGCTTTCAGCTTTTTCATCATTGCGTATGGTGTTAGCTGTGGGTTCATCATATATGGATGGCCTTTATTGTGTTAAGGTACATTCCCTCTATACCCACATTTTGAGAGTTTTTATCATAACGAATGTTGAATTTTGTCAAATGCTTTTTCTGCAACTCTTGAGATGATATGACTTTTATCCTTCATTTATTAATGTGGTATATCACATTGATTTGTAAGATGTACCATCTTTGCATCCCTGGAATAAATCCCTTAATCATGATGTATGATCCTTTTTAAAAAAATGTTTTAATTGATTTCAGAGAGAGGAAGGGAGGGGGGGAGAGGGAGGGGGGAGAGAGAGAGAGAGAGAGAAACATTGATAGGTTGCCTCATGTACGCCCTCTACTAGGGATAGAGCACACAAGCCAAGCATGTGCCCTGACCAGGAATCAAACCAGTGACTTCTGGTAACATGAGATGACACACAATCAACTGAGCTGCACCAGATGGGCCATATGATCCTTTTAATGTATTATTGAATCCAGCTAATATTTTGTTGTTGAAGATTTTTGCATCTGTGTTCATCAGAAATATCGGGCCGTAATTTTCTTTTCTGGTGGTGTCCTTGTCCAGTTTTGCTATCAGGTAATGTTGGCTTCATAAAATGAGTTGGATGTGTTCTCTCTTCTATTTTTTGAAGAGTTTTAGAAGGATTGGTATTAATTCTTGAAATGTTTGGTATAATTCACTAGTGAAGCTATCTGGTCCTGGACTTTTATTTGTTGGAAGGTTTTTTGTTTTGTTTTAAATATATTTTTATTGATTTTATAAAGGGAGAGAGAGATAGAAACATCAATGATGAGAGAGAATCCTTGATAGGCTGCCTCCTGTATGCCCCCTATTGGGGATCCAGCCGGCAACCCAGACATGTGCCCTTGACCGGCATCGAACTGGGGACCCTTCAGTCTGCAGGCCAACGCTCTACCCACTGAACCAAACCAGCTAGAGCTGTTGGGAGGTTTTTAATTACTGATTTAAGCTCCCTACTAGCAGTTGGTCTATTTAGATTTTTTATTTCTTTGTTGTTAATCCTCACCCGAGAATATTTTTCCATTGATTTTAGAAAGAGTGGTAGGGAGGTAAGAAGGAAGGGAGCAGGATGGGAGAGAGAGAGACAGAGAACCATTGATGTGAGAGACACAAGTTGGTTGGTTCCTCCTGCACGCACCCTGGCAGGCCGGGCATCAAATCTGCAACCCAGGCACACACCTTTGAATGAAAATCAAACCCATGACCCTTTGGTGGGTGGTCTGATGCTCTAACCACTGAGCAACAGCATCCAGGACTAGATTTTTTATTTTCATGATTCAATTTTGGTAGGTTGTATGTTTCTTGGATTGATTCATTTCTTCTGTGTTGTCCAATTTGTTGGCATATGATTGTTCATAGTCCCTTATGATCCTTCATATTTCTGTGGTATCAGTTGTAACAGGTCTTCATTTCTGATTTTATTTGAGTCCACTCTTTTTTTTCTTGAAGAGTCAATGACAATTAAAGGATTGTCATTGTATCTTTTCAAAAACCAGCTCTTAATCTTATTCATCTTTTGTATTGTGTTTTTAGTCTCTGTTTCATTTAATTCTGCTCTGATCTTTGCTATTTCCTTTCCTCTGCTAACTTTGGGCTTAGTTCTTTTTCTAGTTCCCTGAGCTGTAAAGTTAGGTTGTTTTTTGAGGACCTTTCTTATTTTTTCATGTAGGCATTTATTGCCTTGAACTTCCTCTTTATAACTGTTTTTGCTGTATCCCATAGGTGTGTTGGTATATTGTATTTCCATTTTCACTTGTTTCAAAGTTTTTCTTTTGATGTTTCTCAGATTGCTATGACCTTGTGCAAGCCCCATTGGCTTTCACAGGTAGATGTTTTGGGGGCCCTTCTCTCAGGGAGAAGTTCAGGGTTGTGAGTTCCCTCCTACTTGTGGGTCATTGCACCAGGGGTGGGATTTATGGCAAAATTGCATTTCAGCCTCTTTTACCCATTTTGATATGGGGATTTTCCTCATTTGCCCAAATTGTGGGAGTTGCTCAGCTAGTTTGGGGTTTCTTTTAGAGGAAATTGTTTTGTATGTAACTGTAGATTGTGTCTGTGGGAGGACTTGAGATCAGGATCCTATAACATCGTCATCTTGAGCTGGAATGCTCCTACTCGATTTTGATTGACTATAGGTATTAAGATCCGGAGGCGTGATCAAACTCACGTTTAATTAATGGAGTAATAGATGTTCTCTATTGTATCACATCAGGAGGCATGCCTGGCCGTCTTGAGTGATGAGAGAATTTAGGTGTTATTACCTTGATCCATCAGTATAAAGTCCCCCATTTTCGTACATCTATGATTTCACTAGGAGTTGTAAAATGGATTGCTTCTATCATTTCTCCTGTACTTAGTACCTGGAATTACTCTATGAAGAAGAGTTTTTCCTCAACTGTCAGGTTATCCTGAAATGCAGTTATACTGATAGGACAATTGCTTGATTCTCTTTCATTTATCAGTTTTTATTGCTTAAAAAAATTTAACGTTCTTTTATGGTTTAAAGAGCTTAAACTAATATCAATACCATGGCTTTTCTTTCCATAAATACCTCACAAATTTAAAACACTTGATAATTCTAATTGCAGTTTCCCACATGCTAAACGAGCATCAGATGACTCTGCCAAGGGCCAGGTACTACTCGGGGTGGAAGGAAAACTGCCGGGGTCCAGCCCCGGGGGCCCAGGGGTTCCCAAAGGTGTGGACGGAGCCGGCGAAGAATGTTTTACACCGAGACAGCGTTCAGAACTCTCTGGCTCTCTCTAGTCTCCGTGGATCTTCCCTGTGCCTGTCTGAGGCCACACAGAAAGATCCTGAGGCAAGCTGAGCCTTTATTTTATAGTCAGAGGTAAACAAGGTAGTGGTTACCAAAGTTACACTGTTCTTGTGAGTTTCACTTGTTTTTGTTCTTGTTGCACTTCCCTCAGCCCATCAGCTTCCCAGTAAGATCTAGGGAGCAGTTATAAGGTCAAGCCTAACTATGCTAAGAGGACTGTGCCCTCTAAGCTGGGACTTGTTTGTGACTTTGCCAACAGGTCAGTCCGAGGTTTAACCCTATAGCGGCTCCCCACATGTCACCCTTCTTTTACTTTTATGCTACTATAATGAAAGTTTAACTTAAGCATCAAGAACAAAAAGCTACCATAATGACAGTAAAACTTAAATTAAGCATCAAGATCAAAAAGCTACCATAATGAAAGTAATACTTCATCAAGAACAAAACTCTGGCTATTAAAATAGTAACAAAGCAATGCCAATGCAAAACCCAAACTACAGATCATAATGAAAGTAAAACTTAAACATCAAGCTCTGGCTATTAAAACAATACTAATGTGTTAACATTTTTAAAACTAGTAAGAATAACAAAAAATGCCAATGCAAAACCCAAAACGTTTTAAAACTTATAACATTTTTAAAACTAGTAAGAACAATAAAACAATGGCAATGCAAAACAGCAATAAGTGAGTTTCTGCTAAATGAAAGTTTCTTTTGCGATTTACTCAGAGTCCTCGGACTTGGCTGTGCAGGTCTTTGCAGAAGACTGGCAGCTAACCAATGCTAGCATAGCCAGAAACATGGTGGAGGGAGTAGCTCCCACTTCTTGCTTTTCTACCATCTGCTGGGCCTCAGTTTTTAACTTCTTCAGCTGACCCCATGTGGGCACCCGGGTCCCTTGCGTGGCCTTCGTCATCTTCCTTTTCCGCTTTCCTGTCATCTGGGCAACTTTCAGTCTTTGGAATGATGGGACAAGGAGCTTCTCTGGGTCCGTTGTGGGGCCGCACGCAATGCTCTGGTGCCCAAATTAACTGCACTGCTCCTTCTGGAAAGATATCAAACACAACCTCTTCCCCACATCATTGCCGAATCTGGTAAAACTCTTACCTGGTTTTGCATCCTTCCACCGGGCTAAGTCGGCAGAGGCTGTTGTACAGGAGGCCCGATGCCTTTTGGCTGCTGTACAACCCTCTGCATTGTATTTTTTTAAAAATTTAACATACAACATTCTTCTCTCCCTTTTTTGTTTTTACAGAAAAGGTTTACGTTGATGGAATTCTGACCATATATAAACATACATACTCCTCTGTATTCACAACTTCCCACTTCTACCCAAAAAGCTGCAGCTTCACGTTTCTACGGTGAATTGGCTCCACCCCCGAGCCTCAGCACCTCAAAACAAAACCCCAATTTCGAGCCAAACTGTTAGTTTTAACACATCAAAGTTAGCTCTTGACACAAAAGGAAAAACTAAGTAAAATCCATTTACTCAATCCAAAACAGGCATTAAAAAGAAAAACCCCAAATGCTCTCTTGTATCCATTTTAAGCGTAGGATTGGCGCTTTCCCCTATTACTTGAGTCCTGATCTATCACCCCAGGGAGAGCTTGCCAGTCCTGTACTTTCCCGGGGTAGAAAGGCTGCAGTGGGGTTAAGGATAAGGCTCCTTGGGCCTCCTTCTCCCATGCCTCTACATTTTTACCTTTCCAGCACCTTTCCTTCCTCAGAAAAGCATGGACATACTTCTTGTATAAAACATTCCGTCTGACTGGGAGTAACCTTAACTCCTCTGCTAGCAAGCATGTGTTAAAAGATCAATACGGAATCTTTTTCCTTTAGACCAGGGGTCCTCAAACTACGGCCCGTGGGCCACATGCAAATACAAATATTGTATTTGTTCCTGTTTTGATTTTTTACTTCAAAATAAGATATGTGCAGTGTGCATAGGCATTTGTTCATAGTTTTTTTTAAAACTATAGTCCAGCCCTCCAACGGTCTGAGGGACAGTGAACTGGCCCCCTGTTTAAAAAGTTTGAGGACCCCTGCTTTAGACTCAGTACGGCACATCTTCTCAATCTAAGTTCTGTACTATCCACCTTCTTACCCTACTTATCCTCTATAGGGGGGTCTGCAGCACCCTGGTGGAGTCCTATCCGTCCCGAGTGTGGGTTCTCAATGGGGGGGGGGGCCTTACCTAGGGGAATCCTGTTCGGCCTGTCCGGGCTCCATATGCCAGGGTCCAGGGGTTCCCAAAGGTGTAGACGGAGTCGGCGAAGAATGTTTTACACGGAGACAGCATTCAGAACTCTCTAGCTCTCTCTAGTCTCCGTGGATCTTCCTGTGCCTGGCTGAGGCCTCAGAGAAAGATCCGAGGCAATCTGAGCCTTTATTTTATAGTGAGAGGTAAATAAGGTAGTGGTTTCCATAGTTACACAGTTCTTGTGAGTTTCACTAGTTTTTGTTCTTGTTGCACTTCCTTCAGCCCATTAGCTTCCCAGGTAAGATCTAGGGAGCAGTTATAAGGTCAAGCCTAATTATGCTAAGAGGACTGTGCCCTCTAAGCTGGGACTTGTTTGTGACTTTGCCAACAGGTCAGTCTGCTAGGGGCTCCCCACAGAAAACAAAAAACTGTGCGTCTGGCTTGTTGACAGATGTAGATTAAAGTTTTTTTAGGGCTATAGGGCAGGGATCCACACACCACCATCCATTGCATGCATACATGTATACATACATATATATTTGAGTTTCCAATCAGCATGTCAGAATTTTTAAAAAAATTAAACTTGTCTAGCCAGTGTTGCTCAGTGGTTGAGCATCATCCTATGAACCAGGAGTTCACAGTTTGATTCCAGGTCAGGACACATGCCTGGGTTGTGGGCTTGATCCCGCATAGGGGGCGTGCAGGAGGCAGCCGATCAATGCTACTCTTTCATTATAGATGTTTCTACTTCTCTCTCCCTCTCCCTTCCTCTCTGAAATCATAAAAATATATTTTTTAGAAGTTAAATTTATTGAGATAATTGTAGATTAGCATACAGTTTTGGAAATAAGTGATCCTGAGTACCTTTTACCCATTTCCCCAAATCTAACATCTTATAAAATACATAGCACACCACAGCCAGGAGACTGACATCCACAAGGTCAAGACAGACAGTGCAGGAGTATCTCTCTGCTCCCTGCATGACACACTGCCCACTTCACAAATCGTTTAATAAAGTAATTAGACCTTCAAATTCATATTTAAAAAGTAAGATACCAACAGTTCCATCATAAGAGTCCCTCAGATGCCCTTTTACAGCCACATCAACCCCCCCGCCCCCCAACTAATTTTTACACTGATGTGGTTTCCTCAGGCTGCAGCAGCACCTTCCGCCCACCACAGAACAGGTGGTGGTGGGTGGTAGGTGCCAAGGGCAGGCCAGCCTCCTGCCAGGAGCTGAGGGGACAGCCGAGTCTGCACTGGGCTATCCTCCCTTCCTGCATTTAAAACATTTAAAAAATTTTTTTATTTTCAATTACACTTGACACGCACTATTATATTAGTTTCAGTGTACAATCCAGTGAGTAGACATTTTTTTAGACATTAAATAAGTGATCACCCAGATAAATCCAGTACCCATCTGACATCATACATACTTATGACAACATTGACTACATTCCCCTACCAGTGGTCGGCAAACTGCGGCTCGAGAGCCACATGCGGCTCTTTGGCCCCTTGAGTGTGGCTCTTCCACAAAATACCAACTTCTGTGCATGGGCCATGAAGTTTCCATCGCACTGTACGTGCGCGCCCGCACGTGGTATTTTGTGGAAGAGCCACACTCAAGGGGCCAAAGAGCCGTATGCGGCTCGCGAGCCGCCGTTCGCTGACCACTGCTGCTTTACATCCCTGTGACTATTTATTCTGTGACTACCCATTTTGTATTTCTTAATCCCTTCACCTTTTCACCCATCCCTCCAACTCCCTTCCGTGTGGCAACCATCAAAATGATCTCCGTGCCTGAGTCTGTTTCTGTGCTTCATTTACTTCTTACACCCCACGTAAAAGTGAAATCACAGCATTTATCTTCCTGACTCATTTCAGCACAGTACCCTCTGGGTCCATCTATGTTGTTGCAGATGGGGAGATTTTTTTTTTTTTTTTTTTTTATGGCTGAGTCATATTCCATTGTATGTTTTCACTTCTTCATCCACTCATATACTGATGGACACTTAGGCTGCTTCTGTATCTTGGCTACTGTAAATAATGCGAAAATAAACATATGGATGCATGTCTTCTTGATTTGGTGTTTTGGGTGTCTTTGGATAAATGCCCAGACTACTGCCTATTTTTCTGGCCTCCAGCTGAGAAGGGCTTTTACATTTTTACAGGGTTGAAGGAAAATGCCATGAAGTCCTGGCCCACCAAGCTTAAAATGCTCACTATTGGACTTCTCCAGCGTCTGCCAAACCCCGATGTAAAGCAGTATGTGCTAAAGCACCTCTGGGTGCAGGCTGTACTGGGTGGGAGGTCTCAGGCCCCAATTCTAAAACTGAGCTCTCCCCGAAAAATGCACATGTACAAAGTTGTGCCTGTGTCCATCCCAGGCATTATGGCCCCAGGTTAGGACCCTGGCACCACAATATTGGATTAGCCTGCTCGGGCTGCAGCGAAGGACCAGACCTGGTGCTCACAACAATAGGAATTTCGCACCGTTCTGGAGGCTGGACATCTTAAGCTCAAGATACCGGCTGGGGTGCTTTCCTGACGTGCGGACGGTGCCTTCTGTGACCTCCCATGGGACTCGCCTTTCCTCTGTGCGCATGCCCTCCTAGTCTCTTCTGAGGTCACCAGTCCTTCTGAACTGGGGCCCCACCCGTATGACCTCATTTAACCTGAATGACTCTTAAGGTTCAGTATCCTCATATAGCCACCCGGGGGGTTAGGACAGGACTATGAACTGGGGAGTGGGGGGCCACACAGTTCAGTCCGTATCACTATAAATACTAAATCTGAGTACAGCCGAGTACTGCGTGTCCACACTGAGGGCCTCGCCTCTTCAGCCCTGAGAGATGTGGTCTGGGTGGTTTGCTCCTGAACCCCAGGCACTACCTTATAGGCTAAGGAGTCATCTTTGCTGAATTAATGAATGTTGGTGAGATTAATGCACAAGGAAATTCATGGAGGAATGTAAGTTGCTAATTTGAGTATCACAGATTAAAATACTGTAGTAATTCTGAGGAGAAACTAGGAATTAGGATAATCAAGGGAAGTGGTGTGTTTTTTTCTTTCTTTTTAAATGAGAGAACTACCTGTTTGGAATGATTTGCACGTAGGCAGACCTTGCTGGCATCAGGGCAGAGTGGAAATGGTTTACATAGGGTGTGGGCAGATTCTGGAGTCAGGAGAAGCTGAGATCTAGAGCCTTAAAACTGTAAACTGCGTTCAAGACAAGCTGAGAAAATAGTTAATGAATGATATATTAGGTAATTTTATCAAGTGTTCATCAACTACTTAAAGAATTTTAATTGGTGAAATTAGGGAAATGCACTGCAAACTGCCTGGGAAACACCCAGCGAACATGAATGGCTCTGATGAAACCAGGCCAGGAGGTTTTTGTTTGTGGGAGGAGCAGGAGTGGTTGACAGGACAACCTACACCTATTTGGTTGTATAGGAATTTGTATTGTCCTAAGCCAGCGGTTCTCAACCTGTGGGTCGCGACCCCTTTGGCAGTCGAACGACCCTTCCACAGGGGTTGCCTAAGACCATCCAGCATATCAGATATTTACATTACGATTCATAACAGTAGCAACGAAAATAATTTTATGGTTGGGTCACAACATGAGGAACTGTATTTAAAGGGCCAGAAGGTTGAGAAGCGGTGAATTAGCTCTAAGCTAAATGATCTGAAGGGCAGGAAAACCCCTATTCCATTTAGAGAAAAATCTGATAAAAACTTCAGTTCTTTTGTGTCTGGGTGTGCAATACTTAACCTCTTTCCACTTAGATTGTCAAATTTATTTTATTTTTATTTTTTAGATTGTCACATTTAAATTAAAATCACGGGTCTAGGTTAAGAACTGAGACCCTCACCGCCTGCCTTTCAAAGAGAGTAACAGTTACATAAACACTCTGCTCCTTAATCTGGTTTGTTCCTTAAAAAAATCAGGCAGCTTTATATTTGGGACACTGTGCAATGCATGCAGTATTTGGTAATAAAGGTTAATACAATTTTGTGCTTCTAATAAGTTTTTTAACCCAATAGATTATTGTAAACAGCATCAGATATCTGCCTAGCAATTAGCTTTTTAAGCAGTTTTACAAATATTATTGCTTTGAGAATGAGTGCCAAAATACTTTTTCTTTTAAAAAACATATGACTTTTATTCTTTGTTTTTATTTTCCAAGTTTGGCATCCAAACTTAGCAAACATCATGGAGATTTGTACAAACACACATATACATATATATACACACATTTTAATTTAAAGCCTCAGTTCCTCATTAAAGCTTGTGTTCCGGCTCCTGTTAAAAAGAGGTAAAATGGTGAGAATTTAAAAATCAGGAAAACATGAATAAATCCCAATAAACTTCCTTGTTATGAATTCAAGCAGACATTTTAAGGCAAAATCCATCACTTTGCTAATAAAACTCCCACTAAGTGACAGCCTCAGATATTTACAAGAAAATACATACATAAAAAGCCCCTTGCACACTTAAACGTGTTTTAGCAACAAGCTAGCTGAGGGGTTGTGTTTTGTTATTTCAGGGAACTCTCCATTCAGGAACAAGTAATATTTCACTGATTGAAATTTCAAGTGTTAAAAACTAACTTCAAGCAGGGTCATCATTCTCCCCTGAGCGGAGTTCTTCACAAACCATCACAGTAACATTCAGGCTCTGAATTTAACAACGGTTACGGTTTGGTACTGAGGAGCAGATGCATCAGTTCACTCGAGGCCGTTTGGTACTAATTTTCTCTGGAGGAGCTTTTCGCTTTTGTGATAATCCAGACCCCAGTTCCTTGTAATTCTGAAGAAAGGAAACAGCTTCTGGTAGACAGTACTTTTCTACTGGAGGCGGGGTTTCCTGGAAGGGGGGAAACCATACATTATTCATTTTTTTCAAATTTCAAACTGTTAAAATCAGGTAATAGGTTCCTTCACTCTGCTTTTTGACTATAGGAATTTTATACATTTCCCTTTCATTCATATATTCATTCCTAAATTCTTGCAAAGAAAGCATTTGTTTTTTTCAAGGTTTGCTGTTTATCATGTGTCACATTTAGTGAACAGTCAGTTATCAGAAAAACGAGCTGCTAGCTCAGACCTTAATAATGGAATACAAGAATATGGAAAATTTAGAAAAATACAGTTAATAGTTATCAAGTGTGAGACAGTATGCTTAGTGTAATTTTTGAAAATCTGTTTACTGAATTTTTACTTGATCTTTACAATAAATACATGAGGTATTTTTTGTTCCCTGTTTTACAGGTAAAAGAAAAAGGTTAAATAACAGTCAATATTATATAATTATCCCAGCTGGCAAAGCCAAAATTCATATAGTGTCCCCCAAAAAAGTATATACACTTAGCAGCGGATAGATCAATTGATGTTTCTTTTTAGATTTAACCCATTAGAATAAAAAATTGTGTATCCACTTTTTGGGGACACCCTATGTATAAAACAGGCTGTCATAACAGCACAACATATTCCTCCAGAAATCTAGTTAGTGCCTGACACACATTACAACCTTGAGAGGCAGGGACACAACCAAAAGTCAGATAGTGATCACCTCTGGGGTAAGGATTGAGGTGCAACAGGAATGCTTACGGAGTAGCAACGTTCTATATTTTTACCAAGTACCTAGATCCGTGGTCGGCAAACGGCAGCTCGCGAGCCACATGCGGCTCTTTGGCCCCGTGAGTGTGGCTCTTCCTAAGCCTTAGGAGTACCCTAATTAAGTTAATAACAATGTACCTACCTATAGAGTTTAAGTTTAAAACATTTGGCTCTCAAAAGAAATTTCAATCGTTGAACTGTTGATATTTGGCTCTGTTGACTAATGAGTTTGCCGACCACTGACCTAGATGACATTTTGCTATTCTTTAATAAGTACATATGTTTTTTCTTAATTGATTTTTTTTTAGAGAGGAGGAAGAGAGAGGGATAGTTAGAAACATCAATGAGAGAGAAACATCGATCAGCTGCCTCCTGCACACCCCGTACTGGGGGATATGCCCACAACCAAGGTACATGCCCTTGACCGGAATCGAACCTGGGACCCTTCAGTCCGCAGGCCGACGCTCTATCCACCGAGCCAAACTGGTCAGGGCAGTATATATGTTTTATATGTGAGAATGCATACACAAACACTGTGCCCAGCACAATATAGGCAATTAATAATGATCAGGTTCTTGCCCTGGCCAGTTTTGCTCAGTGGTTAGTTTCAGGTTCAATTCCCGGTGGGGGTGTGTGAGAGGCAAGCAGTCAATGCATCTTTCCCACTCCTCTTTTCTCTCTAAAGATAAATAGAAAAAATATCCTCAGGTGAGGATTAAAAATTAATTATTGGTTCTTAGGTGGCAGCTGTATTCCTAAAATATCAGGGATGAGACTCAGTACACCGTACTGTTTTATGAAAAAGGCTTCATGTTTATATTTTGGGCATTCTTTTGTCTAAACCCAGAGCAAGCAGCAAAAGTCACATGGCAGGCTGCAAACTGGCTCCCCCTTTTTCCTATGCCATTCTGTTTGAAATCCTTTATAGTAAAGACATCTGTGACCATTGTCACACTTTGCTGATGGTGTTTTAGGCACTCTGGTGTCAGGAAGATTTTTCTTTGCCCATTCAAATCATATGAACATGGGCCACTCAAATGCTTGACTTACCTTAGCATCTAACACAGGTGTTCACTATATATCAATGCAAAAGGTTAAGAAAACTAGAGGACCCTGGGGTAAATGTTTCTCTTTGGACTCTTGAAATCAATTACTGCTTTCATTATATTCCAAAGTCTAAAAGAGCACTTTTACACCTAGCTCATATTTAAATTCCAAGCTAAATGTTTACATATGTGTCCATGATTATAAAAAAAATGAAATAGAAAGGGGTTAAACAGAAAATAACAGAGTCTGACATGTATTAATGAGGAGCTGAGGGTGGTGATGTGCAAACTTCTCTGTGCAGATAAGCAGATCGCCGTAATGAGGTCACGGACCTAAGCTTACAAACCTGCATGAGATAATCAGCGATGTATTCTGTTTTCAAGCAGTACACGTACTGGGCAGCAGCTTCTGCTATATTAAGTCCTGAGTCATCTGGTTTCAGTTTATTGAAGTCAGAAAAGAGATGTGTGGCTTCTTTAAATAAAGGCACAGAATGACCAGGTAGCACCTGAAGAAAAAGAAGCACCACAAGCTATGAGTGTCCCCAAATAATCCAACTGTATATCTGTACCTAGGGGTTACCATCTCACAAAGCACAGGAATTAGGAACTGATCATAGCAACCTTGCTTAGAAAGCGATGCATGTAAAAACCCAGTGAACTGGCTCAATACAAACCTTCGCTCCTCCGGACTGAAGCAGCCGTCTGAATCCTGCTTCTCGGGACTGATCGGCAACATGTAAAATAACCTTCCACCCGCTAAACGCCCCCTGCAAACACAGAACGTTGTGTTGAAATTACTTGGAAAATAAATGACAGATAATGTTTTAATGTCAATGAATAATCTTAAAACCTTCACTCTGCCACAGTGGTAACTGTCTGGTCAGAATCCTCTGAAACACACAGCCATGTCTGGCACACAGTAAGCCACCAATAAGTACTTGAATGAAGGAAAATGATTGAATAGTTAGGTAATGTTAAAACAAAGCAACTTGAGTTTTGCTGAATCTTTTCTAGTGTTTTTTCTTACAATTAAGGGTAGAGCCTCAAGCACAGCTTCTTAGATTAGATGAAGCCTCCACTGTATTTCTCTTGAAAACATTTACAAAGTGGGTACATACAGTGGAATTACTCCAAAAGAAAGGGAGTCAAAACAAGGATGTGGAGAAGCAGAGAACTCAGAACAGAAAGATTACTCAGGGTTTCTTAACCTTTTTGTGAGCCATGGTAAAACCTATAGACAGACCTATTCTCTAAGTAATTTGTGTGTGTTTTTTTTTAAATAATAGCTTTGTTTGTCATTTCCATAACATATGCATGTTTTTAAATATCCAAAGTATAGAGGATTACATAGGAAATAGTTTTATTGAAAATTACCCAATTATTAAATTATTTTAAAAATTGGGACACAATAGATGTGTGCTTCTGTACTAATGTATTAAATTGAAAGTGGTGGTGAGTTGAATACTATAATTTTAAAGTAGTGAACATAAACACTTCAGGATGCTTACATTATAATGCAAAGCAAAGCTATCGGACTTCTCTCAGGGCAGGGTCACAGATACTGTTACTAGTGTTGTGATTCGTTGCCCAGATTTATAACTAAGGAAATGCTTTTCATTAGAGGTTAGTACAAACAAGGATGTATTGTTCCCTCATCTAGACTGGATAGCCTTCCTGAATTTAACCTACAAACTTCTTTGGGAAAGTCTGCGGACTTAAAGTTAAGAACCCCTAAAGCTAGTTGCTGAAAGGATTCTTTGGAGTAAGTATGGGTCACATTTTACATGTAAACTATTTTTAAAAGTGCTATCAACATTATATATATACACACACACACACACACACACTGTATATCTCAATCTAGAATGCCCAAACTATATCTATCAAGTGATAAAAGATAAATAGAATTATTCTTATTTTATCAAGCACATTCTCTTAAAATGAAACACATAATCTGGAACAGTCATGACATTGAATGCCATTTATATACCTACATATCTGAGTACGCAATACCTCAACAATGCCCGATTCTTGACTCTGCTGGATTTTCTCCCTCCATCTCATTGCTGCAAGTGCTAGTCTTCGTTGCTGTGCACTGATTCCAGTCAAAACATCAAGTATGGAACTACTTCCCCATTCATAGTCTTCTTCCTAGACAATTAGTCCAGCAAACCTTTGAGTTCCCACAATATGTCCTCCTGGAGTTCACAATCTAGCAAGAGTTAAAAACTACACATTCAGTTGTTATAAATATAGAGAATATGAACTAAGCATGGAGGAAAGGTAGATTAATTTGGCTTCATATGAGAGCTAATGTATGTGGCTTTTTACTAGAAATAAAAATATTGCATACATTTCTCAGAAAAACAGATAACCACAGCAATCGGTAATATTTAGATTCCTGGGTTTCACCCACTTAAGATGAACTTCACAGAAGGACACGTCTCAGAGAAGGTAGATACTAGCAGCTGCATTACCTGTCTATAGAAGCGATTCCTAAGAGATCTTGACGGAAAACTTCAAAACTACATGACAACTACAATTGTGATGGTCAGTTAGGAACCAAAATATTTCAAATAATTAGTTTAACATTTATTTGGCTAGCAGTAAAGCTTACAGTGAGATCACCTTAATATTTTCAAATGTTATTTCAATTAAAAAAACAAATTAAACCAAATTGACATAGCTAGGAATCTAGTTCTATAATTTCTAAATTTGGGGGGCTTATTAATGTGGCCCTTATTGGTCATATGTGGTTATTTCAATTACACAAATGGCCTGTGTATGTGCTGCAATCAATTAAGATAGTCACTTTTAAAGAACAACTTAAGCTATTCTGTAAAGAACAATGACCCTTATGTTCATTTGAATACACACCGCCACAAAACGCCCAGCAGTCCTGCATGCTTCAAGGTAGGAGCGATGCAGAACCCACTTCCCAGCCGCCACTGAGGCCAAATACTTCTCATTTCGAAGTGGATGCCCCACAATAATATGGGTGCAGCTGGGATCGAAGGACTGCTTCTCTATTACCAGTCCACCTGAAGGAGAGAAAAATCGGGAAATGTTGTTATTTAGCCACAATGCCATTATCAGATCAAAAATAACTAACAAATTGTTTGCTATTTCAATACTAAATCCTTGTTCAAATTTTAGATCGGCACTTGTTTAATACAATTAAGATATTTAAAAAGAAAAAAATACCAAACAAGGGCCATACACTGCAGTTAGTTGCTACGTTTCTTAGGTTTCAACTACCTTAGCGATTTTAAGCACTGAATATAGATAATCAAAGAGACAGAAGTCAAAAAGGGGGCACCTACAGACTAAAAGCAGAAAAAAACTTATTCTCAATCTCAATTGAGTGGAAATAAGGTCAGCTGACCACAGAGAAGCTTGGGGGAAAATACACAGGCTCAGTAAAGAGACACAGCAGCAGGCAGGAGCTGCAATCTTTCTCAGGCACCAATGGGTGAAGCCTGAGTGAGGAACAAAAGGCGACATCAGTAAATATAAGCTTATGCAACGCAGGGTGTTACTCAGACTTTAGAGCTTAGCCTGACTACTGGCGAGGTGGAGATGCAGCCAGGACTTTCTAAGACTTCACATTCGAACTCATGCGTTGGAGATGACTAACAGAAGCAGCAATATCTTTTGAGGACTTACTATATGCCAGGGACTGTGGAAAGTACTCAAGATTATTAGCTCATTTAATCCTCACAAGTTTATGCAGTTACTATTATCTGCAATTTACATACGGGGACACAGGATTAGAGGTGCCAATAAGGTAGAAATTCCCTATTAATATAGTATCGATCCCTAACCAGCATTTCACCACAGTGTTCACTCATGAAGTGAAGGGCCTCTCTGCAATCTCTATCAGAAACCCAGGAGCCACAGACTCCCAATTTCAGCACAACCTATACCCAGGTGCCCCTGTGCTCTGTCCTCTTCCAGACAATGTTCTGCTGCTACCCTTGCCCAGAGCTTGCCCAGATGGGAACCACCTACAGGAGACAGACACTTACGCTTTGCCCAGAGCTCACCAAATTGGAACGCTCATCAATTCTGACTTATTAGGTGACTTGGGGCACAACATGATACACCTGAATAAAGTTTCCAAGAAAAGGCTTCTCAAGTGTACTATTGTACACATGACAGAAATCTTTAAAAAAGCATGCATGGTTCCCACATCCTTAAAAGGGCAGACAGCAAGCACTAAGTATGTGGCCAGAGCACCAGGTTACCTGTCTGGTACGCTCGGCGCTGCCTGTAGAATGTCAGATCGAGAGCCTGACAACTAGTGGAATACAAATACTTCACTGAAATGTGGTTTTACTTATATAGTAAGTCTGTAATTTCATTGATTTGGTCCAGGCTTCCATCAATGAAATAAATGCTCAAAGTATCACAAAAAGATTCTTAAACCTTAATGGTTGGTTTCAACTTAAATCTTTAAATCCTATGACCCAGGGCCTTTAAAAGCTCTAATGCTGACTCAATGTATAATCTTGGACAAATTAGCCATCTTTTTTTATCTCAATTTCTGTATTTTTACAAGTGGTAACAATATCATCCACATTTGCCTTCTAAATAACAGTTATTGGGTGGGATGTTCTTAAGTAAAATACTTGTACCTAATTTCTCAATCAGATGACAATAATCAATACGTTCTTGAGGATTCAGAGATGACATCTGAAATATGTACTGTTTTTTTAAGTCTTCATGAGTCTCCTCTATTGTTATCTGAAATGGAAGAGTTTTATTTTAGAAAAAGTAACATTTAAAAAGTTATTAGGTATATAGTTCTTTCACAGTAACATTTAGTCTTCGGAGTTATCAAATATAAAAAAATAATACAATGCAAAGAAATGCAGTTTTCAACATTTGCTAAACCACTGATATGGATCCAATAAATTCTGAATGCCACATAACATCAATATCCAACAGCCAACACCACCAGGCTCAGGTGACAAACCTTTTCTCTCGGGTGTGGAGCCACGGGGGGATTGGCCAGGGGGAACGCAATGCTGGGGGCTTGAGGCGTCGGGATCAGGTGGCTGTCTTTTGTTGGGGTTTCCAGTTCTTCAGAGGTGGGGTGTTTGGGAGCTTCAGTCACACACACGTTTCCAGGATCACAGACAGCTGAGGGCAATAAAACGTTGCAGTGTGATATTACCAAACACGACCAAGAACAATTCTGGGAAATAGTCTCATCTGTCTTAGCCAAGATGAAATTAAACACAAATTCTGGAATGTAAAAAATATGTGCAAAAGAAGTGGCCTATTCTAGAGCTTATAAATCAATGAAATTACTTAGCATTAAAGGGTCCAATGGTGGTGTCCTCTGTGGGCTGCTGCCAAGCTTGCACCAATAAAAAGTATCCCAAATTTGTAAAATAAAAGCAAGGTTGCACTTGGAGAACATCAGAAGCAGAGGTAAATCTATGTATCTAGTACAGAGACGTACATAACATTCTGTTTTCAAGATAAAGTCCAAGGAAGAAAACAGGGGAATTCAGAAAGAAGCTCATACAAATCAAAAGAACACGTGCAGTACGTGCTGAGAAGTCAGAAGACTTAACTGGAAGGTGATTAGGAGAAGAAACTGTAACAGTGAAAATAATGCCTAATCCTAAATTTAAAAATAAAAATGTATTTTTCAATTTACTGAAATTACCTCAATTAATTTTCCTGATTTTTTTAAATTTTAATTTAGTTCAGAGAGGAAGGGAGAGGGAGAGAGAGATAGAAACATCAATGATGAGAGAGAATCATTGATTGGCTGCCTCCTGCACACCCACCACTGGGGATCGAGACCGCAACCCAGGCACGTGCCCTTGACTGGAATCGAACCCGGGACCCTTCAGTCCGCAGGCCAACGTTCTATCCACTAAGCCAAACCAGCTAGGGCTGATTCTTAAATTTAAACCAAATTAGAAGTACCAAGTAAGTTTTTCATTTGTATGGACAATTCAGAGGATCACACTGTGCTTATCTGTTAATTTTCAAGAGGCCAACATGTACTTAATACAAAGAAGTAAATAATGTCTTTCTCATTACCCTGTTCAGCAGTTTTCAGATCATGGAAAGGCTCCTGGAAAGGAGAATCCTCCAAATTTTTAATGTCAGCCTGAGGTTCAGAGTATTGTGTGGGGCAAATCGGCCACTGCAAATTGCTGGCAAGTCGGGCCCTCTCCTCTCTGGCTGTAGGGTCATCCCAAATGATCTGTTCATTCTGGGAGGGCTCTGTGTTGAGGTCAGGTACTGTTTGACGAGACTGCCTGAGGAATAAAAGTGACAGTTTTAATAGACAGCCCTAACAAAACCCACATTCATTCCTTAAGTTAGACGGTATGTTTGTGGGTCACCTTTCTATGCCTGTCTAGCCCACAGTAAGCACTATTGAGTAAACAAACTTTGGGAAAGATTTTCTTTTTAAAACGTTTCAGTGAGAAAATGAAACATATTTTGACTGAAATATATTTGAAACTTCAAAGAGGGGGGAAAAAGTTCACTGTCTACATGCTGCATTTAAAAATGGCAGTTTTTCCAGATAGGGCATCTAACAGACTGTTAAACCTCAGAGGAAAGGCAGGGGGAGGGATAAGAGATCAAACAAAGGACCTGTATGCATGCATATAAGCATAACCAATGGACACAGACAGTAGGGGGGCGGGAGCGGTTGGGGAGAGGCCAATGGGGGGAAAAGGAGACATATGTAATACTTTCAATAATAATAAGAAAAAATGGCAGTTTTCTTATATTGGCTTAGGGAAACTGGGTAATGTTTATAAAACTGGTTGTTTTGCTTACTGATAGTTCAAGTGATAAAAATGGAAAATATAACTAACAACTGTAATTACATGGGAAGCGTATTTAAATGCTGCCTTAGAAGAAGGACCTTTTAGCTCTTGTAACCAAACCTCCCAGAGTCACAGGTAGACCTGACTTATACTGAACTAAAGTAAAGCATGCTTTATGGTGTAACTAACAATTCCACTGAGTGTGAATAGAATTGCAACTCCTTTCTTTCAAGATATATAACAAATCTTTCAGCATTTATACACATACACTAGTACACATGCATGCTATATATAACTATATTATATACAATCTAATTATGTGTGTGTGTGTGTATATATATATAAAAAACATCTTAACAAAAAGACTTTACCAAAACTGATGATAGCACTAAGAGTTCACTTGCCTCAAAAACAAGGAGGAAAGCCTTTTATTCTCAGGGTATTTACTCTAGCTGGCGTAAGATTTAGGCTCTCTATAATAATAAACATAACCTGAAGTATATTAACAAAAAGCCACTGTTGCTCAGAGAATTAGCCTCGTGAAATATACATTTATAAGATAAATGCATACTTTAATTAATTTAAGATATAAGTCCCATAATGCTTATCATATAATTAGAGAGTTTTCTATCAGGAAAAGGATGTAATGCTACTGAATTAAGTCACATCACACTAAGATCTGTAATCACCTTTCCTAGAAGACAGATTTGTAGATAATACAAAATACAGTTTCAATAAGAAACAACTGTTTAAATCACGCCTCACTGTGAAGCACTGTTTGGTAAGAAACCAAACCTCTGTGTCTGTTTCCTGCCCCCAATTAAGAATTCCAGAACTGCTTGGAACAAGGGAGGGAAGTCAGAAAAGCGAGGAAGGTGGTTTCTGACTATAATATACAGAAGTGGGCAAAAGTAGGTTTATAGTTGTTGTATGGAAAATAATTCAATAATTAATAATACAGGAATAAACTCTGCTCTGGCAAGTGTGGCACAGTGGTTGAGCATCATCCCATGCACCAAAGAGGTCGCCAGTTCAATTCTCAGTCAGGGCACATGCCTGGGTTACAGGCTCAATCCCCAGTAGGGGGCATGTGGGAAGCAGCTATCAATGGTTCTCTCCTACTGATGTTTCTCTCCTCCTTCCTCTAAATTAAAAAAACAAAAACAAAAAGTACAAAACAAAATTCTGTGTTTCACATACTCACAACTGTAAACCTACTTTTGTGAACCCTGTAGGTAGTTTGGGCTAAATAAGGCCCAGTGGTATAGCCCTTTTAGTGGTCTTGATAGTAAAGTAGAAGTTTAGTCTAAAGTAAAAAAAAATAAAAATTACAAACAAAAAAGCAAAATTAGGCTTAATTCAAGGAACTGAGTCAGTAGGTCCCTGCATAAGAAGCTACCTTTCTCTCAAGTCATGTAGTCACCGCTTGCTGCCACCAGGCACTTACCTCAGGGCCTCCAGGACTCTACTTCGCCCACTGCGGACGGAGCGAGTGCTGTCAGGGGTTGAAGAAGCACTGTTACAACCACTTCTTGAAAGGGAGGTCCTTTGCCCTTGGGGTTTCACTATTGATGTTGCAGACATTATCTCCTGAAGCTGCTTTTGGAAATTCTCTCTCATCTCCAACGTCTGTGTCAGTGCTTGAAACACACACAAATAAACCTATCAAGGTAAGTTTCTCTCTTTTTTAAATCACATCTTATTCATATTAACTACTGTCTAGATTTGGTTGAATGACTTGACATTTACTGAATATACTTACAGGCTATAGTAGACATTCACTGAATATTACTTACAGGCTATAGTAGACATTCACTGAATATTACTTACAGGCTATAGTAGGCATTCATTGAATATTACTTATAGGCTATAGAAAAGTACTAAGACTACGAATACTGCAGATGACGAAGGCAGCCCTTACCACGAGGCCTGTGCATAAAAGAATCAGGAAGCCCTTCGAAGACACTCTGCTAAGACTTGCAGTGATTCTCTCTTGTAGAGCCTGCCTGCTTCTTACACGCTCTCATTTAGGTACAACAGTCTGAGGTGCACAACAGTCATTTATGTATGTGATTTTCCCCAATGGTCCTTGAAAACACACCACACTATATAATACACTATATATATATGTTATGTTATGTTATATATATATATTATAGACTAAACACTGAAATAGGTACTGAATAAATGTATTCGGAATGAGTAAATAGACAAGTCATAGGGAAAGCTCGGGTAGGGTAGAATGAGTATGGAAAATAGAAAATATTAACACATTGTATGCGGGAAACGTATTTATACGTTTTATGTTGACTGGTAGAGCACGGGACACGTATTAATACGTTTTTTATAGACTAGCGGTAGAATGCGGGTAACGTATAAATACATTTATTTTTATACTTTTTTATTGCTCTAAAGGGATGCTAACATGCAGATATACGAATTCCAAAGGACAAAATTTGGGTCTCTAACACATACAATGGTGAATTATGTATGTACTTCCAGGTATAACGGTAATCTATTCAACTGTGTAGAGTCATCCCTTCACACAATTCTCTGCCTCGCCACGCATTCAGTACGATTCTAAGAAAAATAATTCAGTATATATTTTATAGTAAATCACAAAAAGTTTCAATGAAAAAAAATATGTAAGCCAAAACCGGTTTGGCTCAGTGGATAGAGCGTCGGCCTGCGGACTGAAAGGTCCCAGGTTCGATTCCGGTCAAGGGCATATACCTTGGTTGCGGGCATATCCCCAGTAGGAGGTGTGCAGGAGGCAGCTGGTTGATGTTTCTCTCTCATCGATGTTTCTAACTCTCTATCCCTCTCCCTTCCTCTCTGTAAAAAAATCAATGAAAAAAGAAAAAGAAAAAAAAAAGTAAAACTAAAGTTATCCTAATTTTACTGAACGTTGCCATTTGCGCAAAAATGGCCCACGCCACCTGTTAGCGCGCGATAAAAACTACCCGCAAACAATGTGTCAATCCATTAAAAAGGGTACACTTATACATATATGACTATTCACTGCAGCACACTTTGTAATAGCAAGAAATTAAAAATATCCTAGATGCCCATCAACAAGGGACTGGCTAAGTAAAGTGGGACAGTCATACAATGAATACTATATACTGCTGCCAAAAAAAAAGACTGAAGGAGCTCCCTATGTACCAATATGAACTGTTACAAAGACCAAGATCAAAGTATAAAACAACATATATAATGTATGGTTTGTTTTTTTAAACCCTCACCCAAGGATATTTTTTCCATTGATTTTTTTAGAGAGGGACACACATTGACTAGTTGCCTCCTGTGTGCACCCCAACTGGGCCCAGGGTACGTGCCCGGACCAGAATCAAACCCAAGACTCTTCAGTCCGCAGGCAGACACTCTAACCACTGTGCCAAAATTTATATATTTTTTTAAAAAGCAGGTCAGGAGAGAATATACATATTTATGATCATGTATGCATAAAACAGCCCTTGAAGGATACAAAAAAAAAAAAAAACCCCACAAAAAAACAAACTAACATTGAAAGGTAGAAGCTCTTCATGCCTCCTTCTGTACCTTTAAAACCATGTGAGCCTTGGCCGGTTTGCTCACTGATTAGAGCATTGCCCTGCAGACCAAAGGGTCTCAAGTTCATAATATATATTAAAAAAAAAAATTTATATACACTGAGTGACCAGATTATGACCACCCCATCAGTACAGTGAAGTGAATTAGTTATGCAAATAATAAAACCTTGAGAGTATTTGCTTAGGAAGTTTTCAATATTCAGTATTTGGAAGTGTCAATGAAGTAGATGGGGTGGTCATAATAATCTGGCGACTCGGTGTATATATTACATATAATAGAACTTTCTGAATATCACTGACAAGAACTGAACCAAAGGAGAAAAATTTTAGTCACCAACTCCACCTACCTTTAATAAAATAGGGCTATTTCACTTAAACCACTTAAAGTTTTGAATATTATTTCTTAATGACTGGCATGGGACTTCAATCAATCCTCAAATATATGTTTTATTTCTGTTTAGCACTTATTTTTCCATTTTTTAAAAATATATTTTATTGATATTTTCCAGAGAGGAAGGGAGAGGGATAAAGAGTTAGAAACATCGATGAGAGAGAAACATCGATGAGAGAGAAACATCGATGAGAGAGAAACATCGATCAGCTGCCTCCTGCACACCTCAAATGGGGATGTGCCCGCAACCAGTACATGCCCTTGGCCGGAATCAAACCCGGGACCCCCCAATCCACAGGCCGACGCTCTAGCCACTGAGCCAAACCAGCTAGGGCTTATTTTTCCATTTGATGCAAAGAAATTATATATAATTTTTTTAATATAATTTAAAATACTTTACCTCCTTTAGAGTCATTCCTTCCATTTCCATTTGATGTTGCTACTTCTTTGTTACTGGTGGTCATATTGTCTATATCATTTTCTTCTACAGGCAAATGATCTGGCTATTGAAGGAGAAAAATAACAGTTGCTCAAACCAAGCCATTGTATACGGTTTCACAGCCATATGTGATTATACGCTCTGCTCAAGGAGGGGGAAAATGTACCTTCCATATTACCTACCTCATCATTCTTTGTTGTCCCATCAGCTGAGAGCAGCCGACTATTAGAGAGTCTGTCACCTTGCACTGCGCTGATATCCAAGCTCATTTTGGGATTATAAGTATGTGGATACAGAGATTCGGGAAGGTGCTTATACTCCTGGGCACACTGCAATAGAATGGTGTACTTTAAGTAGGACTGAAAACATCTTAGAGAATACATGATGTTAAGTTGGATAAGGATAATCAATACATTAGGGAATAATAATGACAGGATAAAAATTCAAGGTTTATTTGGTTGTTTTTTGTTAATCCTCACCTGAGGGTATTTTTTTCTATTGAGTTTTTTAGAGTGTGGAAGGAAGGGAGAGAGGAGGAGATAGAAACATCAATTTGAGAGACACATTGATTGGTCACCTCCCACACATGCCCTGACCTTGGTGGGGGATGGAACTTGCAACCTAGGTACATAACCCCTTGGCCAGGAATCAAACCGATGACCCTTTGGTGTGCAGGCCAATGCTCTAACCACTGAGCCACCAGCCAGGGCTTGCTAAATTAAAGTTTTGAAAGCTAGTTGATACTAAAACAGCCATTATACAAAGGACAATTAAACTCTCCTCACTTAAAAAAATATTTTTTAATTTTTAAATTGCAGTTTATATTCACTATTGTCCTCACTTTTTAATGTCATGTTTAGTAATGTATAAAATCTAATTCTATTTCTATGCTTTTGCCAAGGTATCAACCACATTCCAAGGAAATACCCAGAAAGAGAAAAGACAGTTGTATTGGTAAATACATGCATTAATTAATTCTCCTTAAATTATTATACCATTAATTCTCCTTAAATTATCATAACATTTTTTTTTCCATATCATTTCTCTTTAGTAAAACAGAACCAGAGATATTTAGTTTTTGATGCCAAAGAAATGAGATGTGCACTGTTAAGGTAATCAAACTTCTGTACGTACACTGAAATTGGTTATGCCTTGAAATAGTGTTCATGTCCATTTTCATTTAACAGACACAGGAGGATTAAAAGTATTGCTTACTTCTAAAAGCCAGTGCTCTGAAACAATGTGTATTCCTCTTTCTTTTACAGATTTATATTCTCGATTAGTGTCATTCTGTCGCCCTTGATAGATGAAATGAGTCACTGTTTCATCAAAACTCCACCTGAAACAACCAAGTATAAAAACCAAATAACTAAGAGAAATATCTACATTAGTTTAAGATGATCATCATTTCTATGAATAGAATATTTTGACATTCGCAAAATTTCAAGAACTAACGTAAGCAAGAACTAGCACAAGCAAGAATATTAAATGATAGGCTCCACTTTTTTGGTCAAATTTTATACATATATTTCTAGGTATATATAGATAGATATTTGGAAGGATGTACTTTAGAATATCACTTTTTTCTTTATACCTTTCTGAATTGTTTCAACTTTCTTATAATGGATATAACTTTATAATAAAGGTATTTTCAAATCCAAGCATTCAATCTGTCTTCAGTTGTTGGCAGTCACTATTCATTATACACTTGCTCTACACCCCATAATAGACCATGTAGTTTACACATCATCTCCATACAGCCCTCACAACAATCCAGAAACACTGGTATTACATTGGTTTTACAGATAACAGAACTAAAGGACATGGTTAAGTAAGATGTTCAAGGATATTCAGGAAATGACAGAGCCAAGTTTGACTTTAAAACTCACACTCTTAACTATTTTATTATGCTCTGATCTCCTGATTCTTCCTACATAATATTTTCCTGACCTCAAAAACCTGTTTTACACATATAAACCCAAGGGTTTTTTTGTGTGTGTTTTTCTGTGTGTTTTTTTTTCTTCCAGTTTTAATATACACTAGTATACCAGACATACAACTACTGAGTGACTGATGACTGTACTTTGCTTAATTCTTGATAAGTCACATAACCAAAAGAAATGCTGCTTGTAGTATCTGTTTCAGCTGTGGCTGCAGCATTTGAGGTGAACTTCCCATATGCATGCATCCAAATGAATACTCCATTTTCTTCTAGTGTCGGCAAGCACAGGCACTTACATACTAGTCATATATTCTGATTTATTTTTTTAAATTATAGAAGTAGGTTAAGTTACATATTTCTGAAGTTTTATACAGTGAATGTTATTCAACATCTGTAATTTCTGCATCTGATGTGCTGAGCAGCTCTAGTCTAGATGTTTAACTGCTGGAAGCGGAAGACAGGATCAGTGATCTCTTCAGAAGTTCTGGTCCTAGCTATGGACGGGGATATCTGGGATATCCGCACTTGAGAAGTGATTATCCTACGAACACATAACTACTGTAACCTCTGCATGGTCAAGTGTTCTTCCCTCTCAACTATCACCAAGTCCGAGAAATCCATTTCAGGCATAGATTTAATATAAACTTTAAATTATTGCAATTGGCCAGTTAAATCCTATTTAGGAATTTCAGTAATATATTCTACTTTTCATACTGAAAGGATTGGCATTTTAAGTCTCATAAAAACACAAGTCATGTATGTCCCTTTTATGTCTTACATCAAGTCCACATCCAAACAATATCCAAGGAAACATTCAATTTTTGACAAATTATATATATATATACATACACACACCTTCAGACTGTTGTGAAAATGAAATGAGATAATGCTCATACTAAGTGCTCAGCAACCGGTAATATAATAGGTGACTAAATAACATAACAATAGATAATACTATATTATATATATAATAGGTAGTAATAATAGTTATAAGAAAGCGTCACTATCCTACAATAAATGCTTATAACTGTGACACATTTTATTTTTATATTCTGATCCAATTTCTCTTATCAAATAGAAAGCTAACTGAAATAATAGGACTATTAAAGGGAAAGATGAAGCTAATCATAATCCTCAAACTGTTTGCTACTTGTAAAACCACTCATTATGCTATCTATGAATGGCTGAACACAAGTGATGAAGAAAGCTAGCACTGCGGACAGTGGAAGAATCAGTCAACTCAGATTGGCCAGAACAGGCCAGGGCCTCTCAATTCTCTCACACTGATGCCATTCGTGCTGGAGACAAGCCTTTCGCTTGGCTCTCAGGGCGAGAGCGTATCTGCTAATCTATGTCTCCAAAGTAGTAAAAATCATAGAAATTAAAACATCCACAAAAAGACCTTTTTAATTCAGGAGTACTGCTAGAATACTTAGTAGTACTCAGAGGGCTCTAATCTCAAAATCACTAGGTAAAAATATGCTTAATTTCATACCTAGATGCCAAGTTTCTAGAACAGTGAATGGCACAAAATAGGTTGTCAAAAATTTGTTGAATGCACCCTAGAAGGCACACATATAAGAGTGAACTGATATGGCAGAGAACATTTTAAAAGGATGCGGTGAATTAAAAACCATTTGGAGAGATTTTGTACATAAAATGACAGACTAACAGACAAGAGAAATGTTTCTTTGTAGGCGGTCACAGAGCTTGAAGTTCCCCTTAAACTTAGGCCATATCTCCACCAATCAGAAAGATGGGCAATACCTGTAATCTGCTCCTAGAGAAGCCGCAATCCCGTTTAGTTCACTCTGCTTCTTACTGAGTTTTTTACTCACACATACCACTACCTTGTGAAGTGGCTTTGGAGCTTCTTCCTGTCCATGGAAAATAAAACGCATTGACCATCACTGTTTGAAATGTTTGATCTAAAACATCTTTTCAGTAAGAGATCGAACTCTACCGTCTCTGATTGAGCGTCCTTCAGTGGAGGGCTGGCAGAAAGAGCCACAGCATCTCGTGAGCTATTTGCCAAAGCAAGCTTCAAGTTTCTGCCAATGACTTCAGAGAGGGGTGTACTCAGCTTCCTTTTCTTTTCGCTAGGTCCTCCTGGAGTTTCTAAGGCTGCCAATGCATCCTATATGTACGGAGGGAGAGAACAAAAGGAGAGAGGTGGAGAGGAAGAGGAGGGGAAAGGAAGAGAAAAAGGAGAGTTAGAGAAAGGGGGGGCTAATCCTCAAAATTAACTGGATTACAGCTGTAACCTCATCTGGTTTTCCTCCAAACAATAAAATGAAATATTATTTGTATCTATACACTACAAAGAAAAAAATTCATACCATCCCACAAATTGGTTTAAAGATACCGAGAAGCTTACATTTTCAGCAGTGTTTGCCACATTTACCTGAATCTTACATTTAAATAAAGGACAATCAAAACCAAAACAAACAAGCAGACAAAAAAACAGACGGCGCCCTGACCGGTTTGGCTCAGTGGATAGAGCGTCAGCTTGTGGACTCAAGGGTCCCAGGTTTGATTCCAGTCAAGGGCATGTACCTTGGTTGCGGGCACGTCCCCAGTGGGGAGTGTACAGGAGGCAGCTGATCGATGTTTCTCTCTCATCAGTGTTTCTAGCTCTCTATCCCTCTCCCTTCCTCTCTGTAAAAATTCAATAAAATATATTTTTTTTAAAAATAGACGGAAATAAGTGAGCAAGAATGGATATAAGCAAGACAAACTACAAGGAAGGTTAAGAAGTCAGACTGAGCTGAGACTTAAGAAGAATCTTCAAAAGTACCAAGTACGCTCCTAGGCCCAAGCCATCCAGTTCCCGCACGAGAGGAGGTCACTGCATCCAGAGGCTGGCTTTCTCTTTCCCATCTTAAAGCACAGCATCCCACGTGTATACAGAATGTATTTGATGGTGCTCAACTGACTAATATTTAGATTAGCAGTCTTTTGCCAGTATAATGACGCAACGACTCATACACACACCATTTTGCACATGCAAGAGTAAAGGGAACCACTTAAATAAAATGTATGTACCAACACTGACGTTCTCCTGAACAAAGCATTTGAGTGTATGCTTCCCAATACGCTTGACAACACAGTGGGTGGGTTAAATGTATTTGTATGTTTCAATTTCCACCCTCTTATACTAAATGAGATTAAACATCTTTATGCATGTGGAATATTTCTATTTAAAATTTTTTTATAGCTATCCCTTCCTACCCTTTGCCCATTTTTCCATTGGGTTATGTCTTTTTTATATTCACTTACATGAAGATGCTTGTATGAATTTACATACACACACACACACACACACACACACACACACACACACACACTTGTTCCCAATTTGTAGTTTGTCAAATTTTTGCTAGGAAGAATTTTTTTTAAGCAATTACTTTTACTGCACATTTATAAAATTTTCATATTTAAATGCAGATAACTGGCTCAGTGGTTTAGCGTCGACCTATGAACAGGAGGTCATGGTCGATTCCTGGTCAAGACACATGCCTGGGTTGGTGGCTCCATCCTCAGTGTGGGGCATGCAAGAGGCAGCCGATCAATGATTCCCTCATAGATGTTTCTCTCACCCTCTCTCCCTATTCCTCTCTGAAGAAGAATAAATAAGTAGAGTTAACTTTTTATTACTGTCAAATTTATATGAATTTTTATTTTCATTTGGGGTACGTTATAGTTAGAAAGGTTTTCCTCACATTGAATTATTTAAAAACAAACTCTCATGGTCTGTTCTGGAGTTTTTATGCCTTCATTTCTCATGTTTAAATATATGATCCTCTGTATTTATTCTGATGCTAGGTTATGAAGTCTCATCCCAACTGTTTCCTCAGTTGTCTGATTGAAATACATCATTTATTACATAATAAATTCTATATATGGGGTGTAATCTTCTGCATTGATTTGATAACTCATGTGACAATAACAAATTGCCTCAATTACTGCGACTTTGTTTTAATAACTAGGACTAGTTCCTACCCTCAATTATTCTTTTCAGATTTTTAGTACTACAGTAAAACCTCAATATAACGAACTAATTTAGGTGCGGGGGTGTCCATTAAAGCTGAAAGTCCTTTACATAACAAAGTAGGTTTTCCGAATGTGTATATTAAAAATTGACAATCTAAGGGAAAAGAGGTGAGTGCCCCTGACTAGCCAAGTACTGCATGTTTTAAAAATCCTGTGGTACACCAGTTGAAAAATCACTGCTCTAAACAATGAAAGCTTTAAAAGTGTTTTATAACTTTACAGAAACTATTTCAGAACCACGAGCTTTCCTCTGCAAGGTATCTAAAAAAAGGTCTAAATGACTGAAAAGATTTCAACTATATTCCTGCCTACTATTACTTCATTTACTACTTAAAGATTCTGTGAACTATGAGACCTTAGAGGTCATCTTCATATATTCCATTATTTTACAAATGGAAATAATGAAGCCCAAAGAGGTCCTGATTTCACACTATTTTTTTCTCTAGCTGTTACCAACCACAGGTACAGCTGGGGCCTCCACTCAATAATATGAATCTACTTGCCAACATCTCTGGAAAATTTACTACTATAAACTTTAGAGGTGATGCAGAATATGGTGCTTAAACTATAAAACTGTCAATTCCAGGACCATTTTCTAGAAACCTTACCTTTACATCAAAGGAAGGCTTGAAGAGTTTGTCCTTGGACAGAAATTTTGATGGCGTATCCAGGTCTAACGAGGGCTCCTTCTGCAGCGGCTGTGCTGCGGGAGCGGGCTGTGGAGCCTGCCCGGTGTGCTGTGAGATCACAGCATGGAAAGCTTTACTCTGAAAGCGGTTCATATCTAAAGGAGTAACAGTGGCTTTTCTGTGAGTTTCCAGGCTTATGGCAGGATGCTCCGCAGCACCTGAACTTAGATTCATCCCATTTGTGATTTCAGTTTCTAAGCTTTGCTCTGGAGATTTAAAAAGAAGAGCAAATGTGAGCCACTAATATCAACTTTTTTTCTTCTAAAGCACGTGAGATTTTTATCTTACTGTTATTTTCATGCGAATTCTCAAGTACACTTTAAATCACAAACTTATATACCTACTTTTTAAAGAAACAGACCAGATGATATATTACAATATGTTGAGTTAGCCCTAGCTGGTTTGGCCCAGTGGATAGAGTGTCGGCCTATCGACTGAAGGGTCCTGGGTTTGATTCCAGTCAAGGGCACATGCCTGGGTTATGGGCGTGTTCCCCAGCAGGGGGCGTGTGGGAGGCAGCCAATCAATGATTCTCTCTTATCATTCATGTTTCTATCTTTCCCTCTCCCTCTCTGAAATAAAATAAAAAGTGATCCTCTTAAAAAAAAAAAAAAAAAAAAAAAGTTGAGTTAGACAAGCACATCAACTGAAATAATGAGATCAGATTTCCCATTTCAGCCTGCTGTAACTCAAAATATTCTCAGTAAACCTCACAATTTGCCAAAAAATTAAATGTCATCATAATCAACGGCAGAGTAAAGAAAATTCTAATGACATGTACTCAGAGTTAACAACTACTCAAGTTTCTGGAAAAGTCCTTAATGAAATTTTAATATGACCAAAACGTCACTTTGCCTCAATTATAAAATTTCTAGGCTGCATGGTAAGGAATGGCTCTGAGAGGTGTTCCTAAGCTGCTGAATTGTCTGTGAAGTTTGTCCAGGGATCCTACCATCTTATAAGAGGTTGGCTATTGTGTCCTCCCACCCGCCTCCGACTGTTTTCCACCATTTAACAAACACATTAGATGGCCACTCTATGCCAGTCTCAATGCTAGCCGATGGAAATACATAATGCCCAAGACATGCGTATTCCTTGCTTTTCAGAGCTTATAGTTGAGTAAACTAGAGCTATACAAGGGGTAATGCAGGGTGTGATGACAAGACAAAGGACAGACTTGGTGAGTCAAGGAAGGCTTCCCAAGGAAGAGATCCAAGCTGAGAACTGAAAGGTAAGAAAGAGGAACAGGCATGAGGTAGGCTAGGGAAAACACACCAAGTCCAAAGATGAGAAGAGAGAACACTAATTACAGTGTGTCAGTATGAGCCACAGAAGGAACACGGAAAAGGGATCAAGGCTCCCATCTTTAGACTTCAAACACTGAGCCCCTAGAACACCCCTATATTGTTCTGCAGCCTCTACTTTCAGATAGTGCCTACACTCACTAGTACAATTACAAATTAAACATTTGTGCTATGAACACACATTTATTTTCCCACCCAATAATGAATGCCCAACAGTGGCTCACTGTGCCCATTGTGAAAAGTAGAAATCAATGACCTTACCTAAAACTAAGCTTGGACACACTGATATCCCAGAAACCATCAAATTGTAAAACCATGTATATACAAAACAACAAAATAAAAGCACTAACCTTCTTTAGTTGAATTTTCAATCAGAAAATGGTTTTCAGTTGCTCTCCTTCCAGTTCTAGCAGTCTCCAACAGCCAAGCTATAGTAACCGCCGGTAAATTCCACTTCTTGGAAGCTTCGTATTTAGAACCACTTGGTTCTTTCAACACAAGATGTGTACTAGCAAACATGCCTTTCTTTGCGTTGGATTTGCGAACAAAGAATTCTTGAACGCTAGAAGTTGTATTTAAAGAAAGCAAATGGTCATATACACGATTAGCCAGCAAACTACGAATGAAGTTTCTAACACAACAGTGTTGTCAGAGTTCTATGTGTAAGTAAATACTGTACTCACTGATTAAAAGTCAGTTCTATATCTTAAAATAAGCTAATACCCTTAATACTTTAGGATAAAAATGTATTGCTACAATTAAAACTTTTTTATAAAAACAAGCAAATTAATTAAACTAGACTTTCAAGAAATAACCAACCCCTCCTTCCTTTCCACTCTCTCTGAAAAGCAATGGAAAAAATTTCCACAGGTGAAGATTAACAAAAATATATGTATACTTGATTCTTTCCCTTTATTTACCAGCTCTCAAAATGAAGGGTTGGTTCCCTAGAAACTTTCAAACATGACCAATTAGCTTAGTTTGTTTGATGTCATTAGGAAATCATGATTGAAACATTATTTGATGTGTTTGGATCCACTACCATTATCATCTCTAGTAATACTTAAATTTTCCTTTCTTTAGCCAGTGCAGTTCCTTTTGACACAACCTTCCCTAATATTTGCTATCTGGTCTCACAAGTGCTCCAGACTCACTGGTACCTTTTGCTGTCCCAAATGTGGAATTAATGGTTTCTTTATGCTTTAGTGGGAAATGGTATTTTAAGATCACAATCCAGGCCCTGGATGAGTAGCTCAGTTGGTTAGAACATCATCCTGATAACACCAAGGTTATAGGTTCGATCCCCCATCAGGGCACATATAAGAATCAACCAAGGAATGCATACACAAATCAATGTCTGTCTGTCCGTCTCTCTCTCCCACTTCCATTCTCTCCAAAAAAAAAAAAATCAAAAACATTTTTAAGATCACAATCTGGGCACTAGAGTTCCTTGTCACTACTGATTTGATAACAATTTCTAGGCTTATAAATGGTTTCAAATTCCTCTTTGAACCACGAGTTGTTAAAAACAGTTAAAGAATGTCCAGTTGACGAGGTCTTTTCACTTTCTATTTCTACTATTCATTTCCAGTTTTTTGGAACAGAGTTTGCACTCTTTCTACTTTAGGAATTTACTGAGGCTTTCTTTGTGGCAAATTTCTTTAGGCAATATTTATGCATGTTCCACAGGCACTTGAACAGGTATGCTCACTGTTTCAGGGTACATGTCTAACTATGTTATTTAACTCTATCCTTCCTTGTTTTCTGTTTGACCTGTCATGAAGTAAAAAGATGGGAATTCAAGTCTCCTACAAGGAATGTATTTCTGTTGATTCCTCCTTAAATCTCCTATTGTTTTTGTTTTATGAATGACAGTCATGGTCTATGTTACATATATCCTTCAGTGTGAATAGTACTCTTGATTTATAAATCCTTTTTGTCTGGCATTAAAATTGCAACCCCTCTTTTTTTTTCAATCTTTTTTTTTAAATTAAATCTTTATTGTTCAGATTATTACATTTGTTCCTTTTTTTCCCCCCCATAACTCCCCTCCTCCCAGTTCCCGCCCCACCCTCCGCCCTCACTCCCCACCCACTGTCCTCAGCCATAGGTGCACGATTTTTGTCCAGTCTCTTCCCGCATCTCCCACACCCCTTTACCCCCCAAGAATAGTCAGTCCATTCCCTTTCTATGTCCCTGATTCTATTATAATCACCAGTTCATTCTGTTCATCAGATTATTTATTCACTTGATTCTTAGATTCACTTGTTGATAGATGCATATTTGTTGTTCATAATTTGTATCTTTACCTTTCTCTTCTTCTTCCTCTTCTTAAAGGATACCTTTCAGCATTTCATATAATACTGGTTTGGTGGTGATGAACTCCTTTAGCTTTTCTTTATCTGTGAAGCTCTTTATCTGACCTTCGATTCTGAATGATAGCTTTGCTGGATAAAGTAATCTTGGTTGTAGGTTCTTGGCATTCATCACTTTGAATATTTCTTGCCACTCCCTTCTGGCCTGCAAAGTTTCTGTTGAGAAATCCACTGACAGTTGTATGGGTATTCCCTTGTAGGTAACTGTGTTTCTTTCTCTTGCTGCTTTTAAGATTCTCTCTTTGTCTTTTGCTCTTAGCATTTTAATTATGATGTGTCTTGGTGTGGTCCTCTTTGGATTCCTTTTGTTTGGGGTTCTCTGCGCTTCCTGGACCTGTAAGTCTATTTCTTTCACCAGGTGGGGGAAGTTTTCTGTCATTATTTCTTCAAATAGGTTTTCAATATCTTGCTCTCTCTCATCTTCTGGCACCCCTATAATTCTGATGTTGGTACGCTTGAAGCTGTCCCAGAGGCTCCTTACACTGTCTTCGTATTTTCGGATTGTTTTTTCATTTTGCTTTTCCGGTTGGGTGTTTTTTGCTTCTTCGCATTTCAAATCTTTGGCTTGATTCTTGCGTTCCTCTGGTCTGCTGTTGGGAGTCTGTATAATATTCTTTATTTCAGTCAGTGTATGCTTAATTTCTAGTTGGTTCTTTATCACAACATCGAGGTTCTCATTAGATTTCTTGAGGATCTCACTACATTTATCAGCAGTTTCTAGAAAATTATTGAAAGACCTTAAAAGTGTGGTTTTGAGCTCTATAGCTTCCATTTCTGTCATTTCTGTCCTGTTTCTTTGTCTCCGCAGGCCAAGTGGCTGTGAGAATCAGCTGTGTCTGCAGTGAGAGAACTTCTGTCCTCTAGGGAGGTCTAATCTAGCCTTTGCCTGAGGCTATCCGGCAAATGTCTCTTTACAGGGCTTGGGCGGGGCGGGTCCCAGGGGATCAACAGGGCGGGCGGAGCGAGCACTTATGGCTACTCTCAGTCCCGTCCCTAGGTGCTCTGCCTCTCAGAGTCCCAGCAACCGCTGCAAACCTCGGAGAGAAAGCTGCCTTCGAGTTCCGACCGAAGCAAGACAGTCCCACTTCTCCCGTTTGAGTCTGGGTCCCTAGAGACTCGCCCGGATCTGGAGCTCAGAGTCTGGGACTCCCTCCCGATTGAAAAAGACAACCGTGCCCTCCACCGCCAGCCCGCTCTGCATGCACCCCGCACCTTAGTATTTGACTTCAGCACTGCGCCTCCTCTGAGTCTCGGTATGCTATTTATTCTCTTTCCTCCTAGTTGTAGAACTTCCACTCAGCCAGCCTTCCTGTGATCTGGATGATGTCCGTTCCGTCTTTTAGTTGTATTTTTGAAGTGGTTGTTGGAGGCAGCAAACTCCGGTGTTAACCTATGCCGCCATCTTGCTTTCTCCTCATTTCCCTCTTTTTTTTTAATCCTCTCCCAAGGATGTTTTTATTGATTTTAGAGAGAGGAAGCGAGAGAGGAAGAGGGAGAGAGGAAGAAGAGAGGGAAGAGAGGGAGAGGAAGAGAAGGAGGGTGGTGTGGAGAGAGGGAGTGATGGAGAGAGAAACATCAATGTGAGAAATAAACATTGATGTTGCCTCCTGTTCATGCCCTGACTGGAGACTGAACATGCAAACTACACATGTGTCCTTACCTGGAATGGAACCCGCAACCATTTGGTGTACAGGATGATGTTCCAACCGAGCCACAGGGCCAGGGCCCTCCTTTCTGTTTGCATTTACTTGACATATCTTTGACAATCTTTTTTTGTTCTTAATCACTTAATTTTAGGTGCACTTCTTGCTTAAAATTTTTTAAGTTTGCTTCATAATCTAAAATAACTTTATTTATTTACTTATTTATTTTGAGCAGCCAAATCAGCTGTTTTTAAAAAATGTATTTATTGATTTCAGAGAGGAAGGGAGAGGGAGAGATAGAAACATCAATGATGAGAGAATCATCAATGATGAGAGAATCATTGATTGGCTGCCTTCTGCACACCCCACACTGGGGATCAAGCCCACAATCTGGGCATGTGCCCTGACCAGGAATCAAACCATGACCTCCTGGTTCATAGGTCGGTGCTCAACCACTGAGCCACACCGGATGGGCTAAATAACTATTCTTTTATGTAAAAGTTTAGTTCATTTATAATTACTAATGTAATAGTTTTCTATTTCTTTTAAAACAACTACCATCTAATGTTCACTTAGGGTTAATTTGGATTTTGGAAGCAACTTTTAAATTCATTTTCTTTCTCCCAAAATATTCATTATTCCCACTTAACATTTGCATTTCTGGCTGAAATAATGCTTAGATAAGCAATAAAGGTGCACATATCAGCTTTAAATATTCCCTTTCCCGGCAGGTAAGCATTAATGTCTGTAGTCTTACTATTTGCCAGGCACCCACCTGATACACTCTCCCTTCTCCTGTTGAGCCATCACATAGAAACACTTCACACTACCCATACTAGGGTAAATATTATAAAGACACCCAGCCAAATTCTAACTTGGAGGCTTTCTAATAAGTCAAAACAAACAAAAGTACGTCAAGACAGCAGGTACACTAAAAATATTACATACCTTGCTCCAAGGAACTTTGCTAAGAATGTCAATGAGTCTTTTTCTGCTCCCACACACTGGCTGAAGGAAATAACACAATCCTCTAAAGGAGTCATTCCTGCCTTTACTGGGACTGGCTTGAAGAGAGGACTTGACTTGGGATCAATTAATGTCTGATACTCTATACAAGTTACCTTTAAAAACAAGAGAAACAACATCAACCTGAAATAAGCAACCAGTCGCTAACACTGGTTCAGTTATAGTAGCAATAATTTTGGTTAAATGAAAAGAAACTTTAATATAAACTTGTGTATGCTTATTCTCATTACATTTTAAATATGTAAAGGAATATCTCAGTTTATTCTATTAAATATTACATTCTAAAATATTAATATTAAATCAGGCTTACTGAAGTTATTGAATATTGTTTCAAATTTAATGTCTTTCAATGTATTAGTTTATAATTTTTTCCTCTAAATACTTGAAAAGTTAAAAAAAAAAAATCAATGGTGAAATTACCAGTGATAAGCCAACAAGATGGAATACAAAAGTGCATGTCATGCTTTGGTGGTAAGAAAACCGGGAAAACTGAAATTGTATGCGATGACCTGGAGTAACTCCCTAACAAGAAATGCTGCTGCTCTGGCCCCGGGCAACGACAGTCCCCACCAGGGTTAGGGCCAAGAAGCTTGAATGTTTTCCTGTTTTAGCACTTCCTTTGCTAAAAGAAAACCCAGTCACTCACTGCCCATACCCAAACACCAATTTACCTAAATTGAACTGCTAATAAACATTAGCACTCTTGGCATTCATATGTATTTTCTTACCAGCCACGTATTTGTAACAACTTCTCCCACAGTTGCTTCTATTTCAGACCCCAGCAGAGGAACTACTGCATAATCGGCAACAATTCTGCTCTGAAGGGATACGGTTGTTCCAGCATTTTCTCTTATGGCAGTTGCAATGTTAGACTCATTTTCACTATTAAAACCCAAAACAAGGAAACTCTTTTGGCTAAATAAACCTTCTTCAGTAATTGTAGAGTAATCAGGGGGGTCATGACTGACAGAAGATTGGTTTTCTTCTTGCATAGAAATATGAGTAGAATCATTCAAGGGCTCAACATGAGTAGTGTCATTAAAGGCCCCAACTTCAGACTTTGCAGCTTCAACTGGAAGAGAAAAAGGAATGTTTTCTAACAGTTTATCTTATAAAGTTTACTTTCTAGCAAGGATATTAAGGTAACACAGAGTCTGAGAATTGTGACTACACTTAAAAACTAAGGCTTTAATAAATACACAATGCATAAAGGATATGAAACCACTCCATCTTCTGGGTTATCAAGAATGTTATCAGTATTACCATGTTTCATTAGGAAGGGTATCAGCAATCATGCTAACCATTCTAAGTACTCCTAGCATACTAGAAACTCTAATTAGTTGAAAATTATGAAGCTCTAATCACCCCAAGGTGTGTCTTAGTTCCAAAACTGGTTTAGATAATTCACATTAGGGAGTATATCATTAAAGAAAAAACAGAAGTAACAGGCCTCAAGTAGTCAAGCCATTTACATGAAAATAACTGTATAAATATAATAATAAGAGAACTATGGTTACTTCTTTTACGAATTCCTAAAATGTTTTATATTGAAACTAGAAGCCCAATGCATAAAATTTGTGCAAGGGGCTCAGCCCCCCGCCGCTGCCCCTTCCCCCCAAACCCTACCCACCCCCCCACCAACGTGGCTTCGTCCAGAAGGTCGTCCGGTCTAATTAGCATATTATGCTTTTATTATTGTAGATAGAAGATTGGAGCTACTTAGCTTCTATACAGTTTTCTTAAGAGAACTGATCAAGGACCCAAGCAAATGATCTTAACTTCTTTTTAAGATCAAGTTGGCTGACAGATGGGTAGTAAAAGAAAAAAGACATAGCTATATAAAATATAAATGTCAGTAACTAAAATACACAGTCCCTAGTGTACAACAAACATTGTCAGATCAAGGCTAAAAGTTTAGGAGGTAAAAACTTAGTGTGTTCTTAAAAACTCTAGTGGTGCCATGTTGGAAGGTTAACATTTTACAGTAGGATCAGCAAACTACAGCCTAGGGGCCAAAATGGGCCTCTCACAGTCTGTGGGTTAAGAATGGCTTTTATATTTTTTAAAATTTATTGTAAAAACAGAATACATGATACAGAGAATGTGGCTGGCAAAGCCCAAAATACTTACCATCTGACCTTTTATAAAAACGGTTTGCCAGCCCCTCCTATGTGGGATTCAAGTAAGCCTAGAAGCTATTCAAGGATTCTTCCTGTATTCATCTTTACAGGCATTGTGCCCAAGTGTTTTACATGCATGTGATTAATGCTCATGATACTATGGGGTTGACACTATTAGAATATCTATACCCTTTCTCCAGGCGAAATCTCAGGCTTAAAGAGGTTACGTAACTTGCCTAATGTCAGTTATTAAGTGGCAAAAATGATATAAACCAATCTCTGTGTGGCTCCAGAGTCCATAACATTGTTATAATGTTGTCTTCTTATTTCTATTCTAAT
This sequence comes from Myotis daubentonii, assembly GCF_963259705.1. Taxonomy (NCBI): domain Eukaryota; kingdom Metazoa; phylum Chordata; class Mammalia; order Chiroptera; family Vespertilionidae; genus Myotis; species Myotis daubentonii. The sequence continues at coordinate 32,903,719 of NC_081853.1, read as the reverse complement.
CTCAAATAGACATTAAAATTTTTACTTTTAAACTAGTCACTGACATACATATTTAAATATGTTATATGTAAACGTACATAGCTTATTCCTACGTAATGAAAGTTAAATTGCTCTTATTGGCACTCTGAAGAAGTATAGTTTTCAATAGAGCATTTACTGATCAGGTCAGGAAACTCTGATCCTCAGTTACATACTATAATGAATAAAAAGAATAATAGTATATGTTTATAATTTATGGAGATATATGAGGAAGGTGACATCAGAGTATAAAACATTCTGCAAAGTAGTTTAATAGTTATGCTTTTTAAAAATATATGTTTTTATTGATTTCAGAGAGAGAAAACATCAATGATGAAAGAGAATCACTGATCGGCTGCCTCCCACATAACCCACTACTTGGGATTGAGCCCGAAGCCCGGGTTTGTGCTCTGACATGGAATCGAACTGTGACCTTCCAGTTCATAGGTCAATGCTCAACCACTGAACTACACCAGCCCAGCCAGAAACCATTCTTGACCAGTTAACAAACAGACAACCATGCTCCTATTTTCCAGGACCAGCTCTCACATCAATGTTTCTCTCTCTCCCTTCCTTCTCTAAAAAAGCTTTTCAAGGGTGGCTACAGAGTCTGTGAAGCTGCCTCAGGAGCCAGAGCTGTCATATCCTTGCCTTTTCCACTTCCCATTGCAACCAATTAAGGCTGTTCAAATCACTTAAAAAAATAAGTTAAATAAAAATATTTAATTTCCAAATCAGTAGAGGGAAAGATATGAAGTTTAGAGTGGGAAACATAGAAAAATGGGACAAAATAAAAAATAAGATGGTAGAATAAAAATATATCACAAATAACAATAAACATAAATCAACCAAATTTACAGTTAAAAGAAAAAGTCAGTCATACTAATGCTAATACACATGAGGCAGGGATTAATATCAGACAAAATTGACTAAGTTTAAAAAAACTCAAAACACATAAAAAACTAAATTTGAAATTCTGACACATGCTAAAACATAAATGAATCTTTTCTTCTTGACAAACTAATTTTAAAAATTGGTATGGAAGCAAAGGTACAAGAAGACTTGAAACACTTTTGTAAAGAAAATTGGAGTCTTTTAATCTCAGATAGCCAAACATATTACAAGATGATTATAATAAGACAGTTTATCAAGTGTGGTATCTCAATGGAACAGAATGGAAAGCCTAAACAGATCCCCACTTAACAGAACCTTAAAATGACAGAGGCAGTAGTGCTAACTAGTGGAGAAACAATGGACTATTCAATAAAAAGTATTAAAAACAAGTGATTAGCCGAAACCGGTTTGGCTCAGTGGATAGAGCATCGGCCTGCAGACTGAAAGGTCCCAGGTTCGATTCCGGTCAAGGGCATGTACCTGGGTTGCGGGCTCATCCCCAGTAGATGTGCAGGAGGCAGCTGATCGATGTTTCTCTCTCATTGATGTTTCTGACTATCTCCCTTCCTTTCTGTAAAAAATCAGTAAAAATATATTAAAATAAATAAATAAATAAAAACAAGTGATTATCCACACGGATAACATACAATTAGAAAAGTTCACATCAAATACAAAAATCAACTCCATATGGAATGAAGACATGTGAAAAAGCAAAAGCTTAAGACTTCTAAGACAGATATAAGGAATAACTTAACAGTGGAACTCTAAGGCTGTTCTGCCTCAATGCAGCTCAGGGTCTCCAGAGGCGGAATGAACCAACACCAGTGGTGGGGAGAGGTCTGAAATCCAAAAGTACCTGAACTTTCTAGAGCCAGGATGTTTGCCACACAACAGCAGGGGGCACTACTAACATAAACCACCTGTAAGTCCGCCCCTTGACAGAGTAACATGGCAGCTCCTCTTGGGAGGACAGTAGTCATAAGTCCCGCAATTAAAATGCCTAGTGTTCTGCCCTAGCTGGCTTGGATCAGTGGATAGAGTGTCAGCCTGTGGACTGGAGGGTCCTGGGTTCGATTCTAGTCAAGGGCACATGCTTGGGTTGCAGGCTCGATCCCCAGTAGGGGATGTGCAGGAGACAGCTGATCAATGATTCTCTCATCATTGATGTTTTTTTCTCTCTTTCCCTTCCTCTCTGAAATCAATAAAAGTAAATAAATAAATAACCTATCTAATAAAAGAGAAACATGCAAATTGACCATAACTCTGACACCCTTCCCATTGGCTAATCAGCAGGATATGCAAATTAACTGCCAACCAAGATGGCCGCCAGCAGCCACACAGCTGAAGCAAACAGGAGGCTTGCTTGCTCCAGTGATGGAGGAAGCCAAGGTTCGCCGCCTGCCACAGCCCGGCTCTGAGCTGCACTCTAAGCAACTATGTTGCAATTATAGAAGCTAAACAGGCTCCAGAGACCTGCTTTCAGCCAGCTTCGGCCTCAGAGCTTAGAGCTGCAGTGATGGCAACAAGAGTCTCAATTATAGAAGCCAAACAAACCTAGAAACCTGCTTTCAGCCAGCTTCGGCCTCAGAGCTTAGAGCTGCTGTGATGGCAACAGAGTTTCAATTATAGAAGCCAAACAGACCCAGAAACCTGCTTTAAGCCCTCAGAGCTGGAGCCGGCTCTCAGCTCCAGTGACAGCTATAGAAGGTAAATAAATCCCAGAATTAAAAAGAAAAAAGAAAAAAAGGAGAGGCTGGGAGCTTAAGTTGCCCTCCAGCCTGAAAACGACTCTCAGGCCCTCACCCAGACTGGCCAGGCACCCCAGTGGGGACCCCCACCCTGAAGGGGGTGTGAGCAGCTGCAAACAGCCATCAGCCCGTCATCCAGGCTGGCCAGGCACCCAAGCGGGAGCCCCACCCTGATCTGGGACACTTTCAGGGCAAACCAGCTGGCCCACACCTGTGCACCAGGCCTCTTATCCTATACTACAGGTAGGGCGGGACAGCGCTAGCTGCCATCCGGGCCCCATGTGCAGCCCTGGGCAGCGGGGCATAAGCCCTGCCCCCAACCAGGACTCCTGTGTGCCACCTGAGCCCTCAGCCGGGACCCCCATGCCGCCTAAGCCCCGCACTGCTAAGCCCCGCCCCAGCTGGGACCCTATGACTATTGGAGAGCAGGAAAGTGCCCCTGGGCCCTGGGTCGCTGTGGTGATCCGGCCATTGGTAAATAGGAAAGTACAGCCTGTAGGCAGCCCCCAGCTACGCCTGATCCGGGAGCAGGAAAGCAAGCCCGGCCTGTGGGCAGCCCCAAACTTTCCCTGCTCCCCAGTCCCCATGGTGATCCGGGAGCAGGAAAACAAGCCTGGCCTGCGGGCAGCCCCCAGCTGGGCCTGCTCCCCGGTCACCATGGCAATCCGGGAGCAGGAAAGCCCGGCTTGTAAGCAGCACCCCCATCCTGGCCATAGCTCAAGGGAGAGTACAACATGCAGTGGAGGCCAGGAGCCTGAGAGATCAACAGAGAGGGGCTCCTGCTCCAAGCCTCCATGGTGTGGCTAGGGGCAGGCCCCCAGCAGACACACACACACACACACACACACACACACACACACACAGTGCCTGCTCTGAGCCTCCAATGTGGCTGGGGGCAGACCCCCAGTGGGGACACACACACACACACACACACACACACACACACACACACGGCAACTGCTTCGAGCCTACTTGGCGCGGCTGGGGCAGGCCCTAGCAGACAGACAGACAGAGACAGACAGACAGACAGACAGACACACACACACGGGACGCCTGCTACGAGCCTCTGCTGCCAGACTGTGGCCATCAGTAGGACATCCACTGAGGGCTCCCAGACTGTGAGAGGGGCATGATTTTCGTGCACCGGGCCTCTAGTATATATAGCCTAGTGTTCCGTTTAAGAAAACTGTAATGTGCCGAAACCGGTTTGGCTCAGTGGATAGAGCGTCGGCCTGCGGACTGAAAGGTTCCCGGTTCGATTCCGGTCAAGGGCATGTACCTGGGTTGCAGGCACATCCCCGGTAGGGGGTGTGCAGGAGGCAGCTGATCGATGTTTCTCTCTCATCGATGTTTCTAACTCTCTATCTCTCTCCCTTCCTCTCTGTAAAAAATCAATAAAATATATTTTTAAAAAAAAATAAGAAAACTGTAATGTGATTAAATGAAAATAGAAATAAAAGCAATGTTAAAAAGGAGTAACTTTATGACTCAGGGTAGGAAAACTTACATAAAATAGAAAAGCACAACCACAAAAGAACAGATTGAAAAATTCAACTACCTTAAAATATTATGGCCAAAAAAATAAAAATAAAGATATTATGTCCAAATAGCACTCAAAATGACTATGAGATCTTTCTTTACATCCATCAAACTGGCAGAAATGTCAAACTTACAAGAAATACTAAACGTTGAAAGTATGTGCAACAGAAACCCTTACTATCATTCTATTGTAAAGTGGTAAACAAAGACAAAGCAATTTGCATTATATAAATACGTATCCCATGAACCAACCACGCCCACCCTAGAAAAATTCTTGCTCATGTGCAGAAACATGCATAAGAACAATCTCAGTAGTATTGTTTGTATTGGCAAAGGAAAGATTATAAAAATGTCCATAAGTGGGGAAATGGAAACATTATAATATGCTCATATAGCAGTGTGGTCTTTTCTTAATTACTTAGTTGGATCAGATGAATATCTCTCACATTTAGAGAAGGAGGTAGAAAGAGAGGACACACCATCTATCATTTAAGTTAATATACACAAAATGAACAGTGTATATGTGTTGTTTACACAGATTGTAAACTATAAAAAGATGGGGAGGAATTGACAGGCATAGAATATTCTTTATTTTTTTAAAGCTAGATAGCAGTATACAGTTATTAATTATATTATTCTTTATATCTTTTTGGATGTATTAAATCTTTCATTTTTTTTAAAGGACATATGATGCTTACTACTCTTCAGTGGCAATTTCCCTACCACACTGAGAATACCTGAGGTGGCAGTAGTCCACAGTATAGTACTGTATGCACTAAAACCCACAATAACCCAGTAAGAGATATTTGTTACAAGGTTGTTATAAAATAGTCACAGGGATGTCAAGTACAACATAGGGAATATAGACAATAATATCAAAATAGCGATGTATGGTGAAGATGGTAGTGAAAGATTGGGGGTGCCTAGCTGGCGTGGCTCAGTGTTTGAACGTCAACCTATGAACCTGGAGTTCACAGTTCAATTCCCAGTCAGGGCACATACCGGGGTTGTTGGCTCAATCCCCAGTGTGGGGCCCGCAGGAGGCAGCCGATCAATGATTCTCTCTCATCACTGATGTTTCTCTTTTTCTCTCCCTCTCTGAAATCAATTAAAAAAAAAAAAAGATTGGGGGTATCATTATGTAAAGTATGATCGTCTAAACACTATGCTGTACACCTGAAATACAAAATACTGAATGTAAACTATAATTAAAAAACAAAAACTTCATGTTATAAACTCAAACCAAGTGATGCCAAATACAAAACAGATGAAAGGGGAGCCCTTGAGTACAAGTGAGAAAGAGGGTCTGAGGTTTCTTAACTTTGCCTGCTTAGAAAAAGTAACTAACAGGCTCTCTCCCTCTCAGGCATATATCTCCTAAACCAGGGATGGGCAAACTTTTTGACTCGAGGGCCACAATGGGTTCTTAAACTGGATGGGAGGGCCGGAACAAAAGCATGGATGGAGTGTTTGTGTGAACTAATATAAATTCAAAGTAAACATCATTACATAAAAAGGTACAGTCTTTTTTTTTTTTTTTAGTTTTAATCATTTCAAACGCGGGCCGTAGTTTGCCCATGGCTGTCCTAAACTCTAAGCGTCCTCAGATTTGTAACCAGGGGAGCAATGGGCAGCAGCAGCTTGTCCCAGACTAACCCCCTGACCCTGTCTCCAAGGCCTCTTTTCTCTGACTTTCCAGTTAGCCAAACCAGCCCTGCCTAGGCTCTATCTTACTGCTTTTTTTTTTTTTTTTTTTTTTGGTCCACATTAGAATTTCTGATCTATTTGGAGTTTCTTCTTCCTTTTTTTTTTTTAAGTGTATTCATTTTATTATTTTTTAAATATATTTCTATTGATTCTAGAGAGGAAGGGAGAGGGAAAGAGATAGAAACATTAATAATGAGAAAAATCATTGATCAGCTGCCTTCTGCATGCTCCCTACTGGGGATCAAGCCTACAACCTGGGCGTGTGCCCTGATCAGGAATCTAACCGTGACCTCCTGGTTTATGGGTCAATACTCAACCGAGCTACACTGGCCAGGCTACTGCTTCTATTCTAAGCCTTTCCTTGTTTCACTGTCCCCAGGTTTAATAAATGTACTCTCAAAATAAAAATATTTTTTATGCTACTACTAAAATAGTTCCCAATAACTATAAACACTAATCAATTATTTCTTACCTACTGTTGCGTTATTATTTACATATTGAGAGAGCAGATCTTCATCAGCTTGCTCATGCTTTTCAGCAGAAGCGAAGTTTTTCTTGGAGAAGCTGTTGTTCTTTTTTAAAAGAGCTGTTTTACTTTCAGGTTGATCTGAAACTGGGATTTCCACTGGTTTGTAATTAGCATGGATGTATGGCTCTTCAGGAAGCATATAACCTTTACTAAAACACTGTAGCAACCATTTTGCTCCCACTACATGAGGCCTAAAAAATAATGCAGAATTATATGTTAGTTTAAACTATAAAGACCATAATCCCACCTGCCATGCAATTTCCAAAATTACATGAACATGCAATTTTAAGAAGCATTATTACAGAATAGAAATTGCTGTGAATTAAAAAATGACAAAACCTGTGGGCTGATTTATCCCAAAACTGCTTCAATTCATCATCATAATCTCCCACAATAACATGAGTTACATCTTCATTGAGCTGGTTAAAACGAACTCCACCTCCACTGTTAATAAGCCTTCTCAGTTTATCTAGTTTTCTGCCACTAAAACCGCAAAGATATATCTGCAAAGAAAGAATTTACTTTGATTAATGCATGTAAGACACTATTTCTCTCACAAATAACACATTATAAATATATATATCAAAATCTACTGTGTGTAAATAAGATGTGTGTTTTAAGATATATTGATAGGAAAAAACGAGAAAAAAAAGATATAATGAAGAGTGTATTCTGAAATTTTGATTTTTATCACGTCTTCATAATCCCAAAGCATTCTTGTACTTTACAGTAGATATCTGATAATTACTTTGGTGCTTTAAATAAAAGCCAGAATAAAATTATCTTCTGAATAGACTTTGAAGGATGACAGATGAAGGTACATCCCAGGCAGAGGGACCCTGACAGATAAAGGATGGATATGGCCTAATAAGTGCACCTGCTTAGCTAGTGTGGAGGGTTTATGCAGAAAAGGAGGAAGCCCAACTCTGAAGGGTCTTCAAAGTCAGACTAGGAAGTACTGATGTACACTGTCACTTACTGCAATTATTACATAATAAAGACATACCCGACAACCATCTAATAAATCTTCAGGTGCTTGAAAGGCACTGACATCCAGATTTTCTAGGTTTTCAAGTATAGGCTCCACTTTGCTATTAAGAATGGAATTAAATATCGATTCATTTATGCAACTTGCATTGATGTTGGAAATATTGCTGACATCTGAAAGAGTACGACCTACATATTAAACAAAGATGTAATATTTATGAAGATAAAATAACTGATTACATGTTTTTCTATAGATTAAGTTTTCTGATACACACAGAGCTATGAACAGCTTCCAAAGTTAAGATTCAAGTGTTTTTACTGAAATCTTGGTGGCAAAATACGAAAAGGAAAAATAAAACTAAGGCTCATATTTTATTGAAATGAAAATATATTTAATATGTTTACTTAACAGTGACTAACTTTTAATAAAAAATCTAAAGTTGCTGGCCTTAAGGCCCAGGAAGCTAATGTTAAAAAAATAGTTTATAAACATTTCTCAATTGCCCAACATGAAACCTACAAACTAGAAACGGTTTTAAATTTTATACGAATATAGATGATCTATAACAGCAGCAAACTAATAAAAAAAGGAAATGTACTAATAATATTTGCACACCAGTCAAGTTTTTAAAAATTAAAATTTTAAGTCTATCTGTTAGTATTCTTAATTTCTTTAAGCATCTTCTTCATTACATCAGGGTATGAAAGAAAGTATGCATTCATTACAAAAAAAAAATATCAGAAGTTCTTAACTAATTTTTCATTCAATTTGGTTCTAATACAATTATGCCTAGAGGTAGAGCGAGAAAAGATGGAATTCCCTACTATCTCTCACTGATCCTATTATCAATTCTTACACAGAAAACTGATAGTTTACTTTAATCCCAGTGAGACTTACTATTAATTGTGTTGATCTGGCCAGCAGGAGTTGAAGTATCAGGCATAATGTTTGTTTCTGGTCTAGGCTCTGTCTTGTACATGGATTCATCCTGACAAAAACCTTTCTCAACACTATCAAAAAACCACTGTGTGGTCACACAGTGCACATTCCATCGCTTGGCACATTCATATTTTTGACCTATCATGTTCATTAGGAAAGAGAGCAATGCAAATCATTAAACTCTGTCTTGGCAGAAATATTCAAATTTATGATAGGTTATTAAAAAATCCACCTGACACAAAGTTAAAGTCACTAGTAATTACTCTTTTAAATAAATACAGATGCTATGTGAGGAGTTACATCTCTTATAAACTTATATAGAGACAGAGGCAACTGTGGGGTAACTGAAATAATATTAGACTTGGTTTGAGTATATCCTCCTTCACTTAATTTCTTTAAACCAGTTTCTTTGTCTATAACAGAGGGATAACTCTCAGAATTACACCATTGTAATAAGAGTACATAAAACAACTGTGAAAATTGCCAAATACCGGCTCTGAGTAGACTACTCTGATGTCATCAGATTCTACTTGAAGTCCAGGAGAGATATGCAGATAAATAAATTACATTAAAAAGAGCATATACCCCTGGCCAGTGTGGCTCAATTGGTTGGGCCTTGTCCCATGCATTGAAAGGCTGCTGATTCAATTCCCGGTCAAAGCATACGCAGGAGGTAACCGATGGCGTTTTGCTCTCACATGGATGTTTCTCTCCCTCTCCCTCTCCCTCCCTCTCTCTATAAAAAAGTCAAAAAAGTCTTATAAAACAAATATATATATATATATATATATATATATATATATATATACAGATATATATATATGTATGTATATATATAGCCATAAAACCTTTTACTGCCTTAAAAATATTTTAACACAATGCATTTTGAAACAGTATCATAGGGAAATTGAGGTCAACATGTAATAAAAATAACATGAAAGCCGTTTTTTTACATTCTTGAGAGCCAGGAAATGAACTATCCTCAGAAACAAAACAGCAATAGCAGTTACCAATTTTACTTATAATTGGGCATACACAAAATTCTGACTTAATTACAATGACCAATTTTAACAATATTTTTCTAATTTTATGTCCTATCTAGGTCTGAATAAAACACTGTATAGATATGAGATTAGAAAGATATGTAATTTAACTACATCTATTAGCTCTCTTGTTATCCATCCAAATTTCTTGTCTCTTTTCTAAGTATTTGGTAATTGTGTAGGAGACTTAAATAAAATAAAAAAATTGGATAATAAATTTAGATAAAGCACCACTGAAAATTTTTATTTTATATTTATTGAACTAGAGGCCCAGTGCACAAAAATTTGTGCACTCGGGGGGGAAGGGGGGGTCCCTCAGCCCGGCCTGTGCCCTCTCGCAGTCTGGGACCCTTCGGGAGATAACGACCTGATGGCTTAGGCCTGCTCCCGGGTGGCAGAGGGCAGGCCCAATCCCTAGCTGCAGCCCCTGGTCGGGCTCAGAGCAGAGCAGGGCCCATCAGGGGGTTGGGGCGCCGCCACTCTCACACTCGGGGCAGGGCCGATGGGGAGGTTATGGCTCTACCCCGTCACACACAGAGCAGGGTCCGTGGGGTGGGGGGGTTGGGGCGCCGCACCCTGTCACACACAGAACTGCAGGGCGATCAGGAGGTTGGGGAGCTCCCCCCTATTAGGCACAGAGCAGGGCCGATCTGGGGGTTGGGGCGCCTTCCCCTGTCTGGAACAGAGCAGGGCCGATAGGGAGGTTGTGGCCCCGCCCCCTGTCACACAGAGAGCCACAGGGCGATCAGGGGGTTTGGGCGCTGCCCCCTGTCATGCTGATCCCAGTGCCGGGAGACCTCGCGGCTCCGCTGATCCCAGTGCTGGAAGGCATATTACCCTTTTACTATATAGAATAGAGGCCTGGTGTATGGGTGGGGGCTGGCTGGTTTGCCCTGAAGGGTGTCCTGGATCAGGGTGGGGGTCCCCACTAGGGTGCCTGGCCAGCCTAGATGAGGGGATGATGGCTGTTTGCAGCTGGTCACACCCCCTTCAGGGTGGGGGTCCCCACTGGGATGCCTGGCCAGTTTGGGTGAGGGGCTGAGGGCTGTTTTCAGGCTGGGACTGAAGCTCCCAACTGCTCCTTTTTTTCTTTTTTTTTTTTATTCTGAGCCAGCTTTAGCTCTAAGACTCCAGTTCTTAGGCCTCCGCTCCTGAAAGCAGGTATCTGGTTTGCTTAGGTTCTATGATTGAAACTCTGTATCAACTCCAGGTCTGAGATCCCAGCTAGCTGAAAGCTGGTTTCTGGGGTTTTGTTTAGCTTCTATTTTCGTAATTATGTTTCAAACTGCCATCTCAGAGGCCTGCAGCGGCAGGCGGGGACCGTTGGAGTCCTCCGTCACTGAAGCAAGCAAGCCTCATGTTAGTTTCAAGCTGCCTGGCTGCCGGCCGCCATCTTGGCTGGCAGTTAATTTGCATGTCGCCCTGATTAGCCAATGGGAAGGGTAGCGGTCGTATGCCAATTACCATGTTTCTCTTTTATTAGATAGGATTACCTGGATAAACACTAGGACAGTCATGTAATTTTTCTACAAATTGTGACCCAAACTATTTTTGTAAGTTTTTTAGGGGAAAAAATACCATACTACATTTATGGTATGTCAGAAGCAAAAGCTATTCTGTAAAGAAAATCTTAAATTGTTAAAAAGCAGAGAAAATCTTGCATTTGTCCATTCAGGAAATAGTTTTACCTTTTGGTTCTTGCACAATGAGATGTGTACATTCATTCATTTTCAATTGTCCCATGTATTGGCCTCCATGCTTAACTGTGAGTTGCTGAACTGACTTCCTTTCTAAGCCACACAAGCCAGTCACACAGATTATGCAACCAAGAAAAATAGGACACTTGAAGTCTTCCATGTTTATATCAGTATATCTAGCTATTGTACTGGGGAAAACAAATGATAAAACAGAGAAAAATGAACATATTAAATATACCCGATAGTTTAAATTTTACCAGAAAAGAACAATATCACTAATGCTTTCCTCATTTTTAAAGATTTTTATTAAATCTTAAGGGGAGCCCTAACCGGTTTGGCTCAGTGGATAGAGCCTCGACCTGCAGACTGAAAGGTCCCAGGTTCGATTCCGGTCAAGGGCATGTACCTTGGTTGTGGGCACATCCCCAGTAGGGGGTGTGCAGGAGGCAGCTGATCAATGTTTCTAACTCTCTATCCCTCTCCCTTCCTCTCTGTAAAAAATCAATAAAATTTATTTAAAAAAAGAAGAAGAAAATAAATCTTAAGGGGAACTCACAGGCACTCAGAATTATACTAATTGCTAATCTAAGTTTGGCACTATATCTCTAATATAAAGTAATGTTTCAGACAGTCTCTCAAAATTGTTTTAAGGGAAAACTTTTCATTAACTCTTAAGTCCGTGCTGGTTAAAATGGTGGTTATTTTCCAAAATTTTAAGTCTGAATCTCTACTTCAGTTGCCTACTAGAAAAAAGAATCTATATCCTTTTCTTATACAAATAATAAGCAATGATTTGGGGCAGAAAATAACAAAAATATCATTGTCTTCTGTTGCCATGCTAGGCAGATGTGCTGATGAAACAGGCTGGGAATAAGGGTGCCAACGTGGAGACATGATTAGGATGTGCGGGATGGTGTGAAAGACTGGGAAAATCCCTATTTAATTCAAACAGTGGAACCTGGACTTAGAGTTACTCTAATTTTAAAGGAAACTCAATTCTGTCCCTTGAAATAAGCTCTCAGTGCCATGAAGGCAGAGATGCTATCCTGTTTTGCTCACTACATTATGCCTACAGCCTAGCTCAGGGCAGATACATAAAATGGGCTCAATTAATATTTACTGAATGATCACATCCCAGTTAATGACTTACATTTTATTTTCAACCTTACACATACCCACTTTGGGAGGGAATACAACTGCCCAAATGACTAATTTGCTCTCCATATTAACATATGGGCACAGTATTAAAGAAAGCAATAGAAAAGCTGCAGCTGCCATACTGATTTTCCCAACTATTTTACAGGTACTGCTCAAAACAATTTTATTATCAAAGCATTTCCTACCTTGTAGCTAGTTCTAACCCCATAGCCCAGTGATAGCGAACCTATGACACGCATGTCAGAGGTGACACGCGAACTCACTTTTTTGGTTGATTTTTCTTTGTTAAATGGCATTTAAATATATAAAATATCAAAAATATAAATCTTTGTTTTACTATGGTTGCAAATATCAAAAATTTTCTATATGTGACACGGTACCAGAGTTAAGTTAGGGTTTTTCAAAATGCTGACACGCCGAGCTCAAAAGGTTCGCCATCACTGCCATTGCCCATTCTACCTATCGACCTCTAACCGGGTAACAGTTTTTAGAATCTGCTCTTTTGTTTTCATTGGAGAAAAGAATAATGACCCAATTTTTGTCACTGAATGATAAATCCAAAGATAGAATAAAACCTCCCCTATGAAAACTCACAAGCTAGAATGACTGAAAGTATCATTTTCAAATCTAGAAAATATCAAAATGTCTTTCTTACTTCTCTTGTGACTTCTCCCAAAGTGTGTTAACCCAAGAAGGAAGCAAAATTGGTTTCTTTAGATTTGCAGCAACTAAGTATTTTTTGCTACCAACTTCTCCGGCAATAAGGTGAGTTACTGATACATTAAGGTCTCTGTATACACGTCCACCCATCATTTGTACATATTTATGAACTTCTTCCTGTAGTCCCAAGAGAAAATATATTAATACTAAAGCAAATTTATTTTTTATACAATATCCCATATATACATTGTTAGCTTGAATGCACAAGTGTTTCTCACCAATATAAAATTAAATAATTAACCACTTAATATATTTGGAAGGTAAATATAAATTATAAATAAAATTTTTTAAATTTCTATTTATTGATTTTAGATAAAGAGGGAGGAAGGGAAAAAGAAAGCAAGAGCAAGAAACATCATTGTCATTCCACTTATTTATGCATTCACTGGTTGCTTCTCGTGTGTGTCAACTGGATATCAAACCCACAACCTTGGTGTATTGCGATGACACTCCAACCAAGTGAGCTCCCAGGCCAGGGCATAGATTTTAAAATAATTACCTTTATACATTATTTTCCTATGTTTATCTCTTTGAACTCCATGAAGTTATTAAACTATGTTGTTGGGGTTTTTAAAATATGTTTTTATTGATTTTTAGAGAGAGAGAAAGGAAGGGAGCGGGATAGAGAAAGAAAAACCTCGATGTGAGAAACATTGGTCAGTTGCCTCCCGTACACACCTCGACTGTGGACGGAACCCACAACCTGGACACGTGCCCTAACTGGGAATCCAATCGGTTCCCTTTCTGGTGCATGGGATGACGCTTAACCAACTGAGCCACACTGGCTAAGGCACTATATTGCTTCTATAATAAACAATATATTTTAATTTACCATACATATTTTAAAATGTGTAAATATATATATAACATATCTATTACATACCTCTCTCAGAATCCCCCTCTTTTTTAGGATTTCCCATCTACAGTGGAAAAATGTAATTCAAAAGCAAACTCATTGACTATATAGGGAAAAAAGTGAGTTTCCTTTAAAATTTTTTTTTTTGCTTAGCCCTGGCCAGTTTGGTCCAGTGGATAGAGCATGGGCCTATGGACTGAAAGGTCACAGGTTCGATTCCGGTCAAGGGCATATGCCCAGGTTGTAGGCTCGATTCCCAGTGGAGGGCGTGCAGGAGGCAGCCAGTTGATGATTCTCTCTCAACACTGATGTTTCTCTATCTCTCTTCCCTTCCTCTCTGTAATAAATAAAAACATATTTAAAATGTATCTTTTCGCCCTAGCTGGTTTGGCTTAGTGGATAGAGCATCGGCCTGTGGACTGAAGGGTCCCGGGTTTGATTCCAGTCAAGGGCACGTGCCTAGGTTGTGGGTTCGATCCCCAGTGGGGAGCGTGCAGGAGGCAGCCAATCAATGATTCTCTCTCATCACTGATGTTTCTATCTTTCTTTCCCTCTCCCTTCTCTGAAATCAATAAAAATAGATTTAAAGTAAATAAAATGTATCTTCTTAAAAATAAATAAAACAGATCCCACTATATTCAACACATAAAAAAATAAAAAGATAGTCCTGGTCAGTGCGGCTCAGTAGGTTGAGCATTGTCCTGTGCACCGAAGAGTTGCAGGTTTAATTCCCGGTCAAGGAACATGACCACGTTTTGGGTTCGGTCCCTGGTCAGGGTGCACATGGGAGGCAACCGATTGATACCTATCGGTTTCTCTCTCTCTCCCCCCCCCTCTAAAAATAATAATAAAAATAAAAATATAAACACCCAGTGTAAAGTCTTTCAAGTAGATTCTTCACAATGAAAAATTAGGTATGGAAATACAGACATATTCCTCAACACCTACCCTTTTGTCTTTTTCCAGGCTTGTACAAGATATAGTTACATCACACATAACCATATTATAAACTGGATGCTCAGCTCTTGGGACACACCGCTGGTGTTGCATACAAAATATGACTACTTGAGGACCAACAATTCTGCAGCCAAGCTATAAAAAAAGGAAAAGTTCAGTAAGTAGGGAAAGAACTTCAGTCTTATAAAATTACATTTTATATTATTTACCAATTCTTTATAGAAGTTGATGACCACCACAAAAATTTCCCCAAATTGCTTTAAGAAAAACAGAGGCCATTATATAATTTCTCAGATACAGTACTCATTAACTACACACACATAAAAGCATATCAAACAATGCAGGCTATCAAAAGAAATAAGCTCCAAGAGCCATACTCACTCAAAATTACCACTGAAATTTTAATCTCGGAAACAAACACAATCTTAACAACGGGAAGGGTGTATGACTAACGGTCTTATGCTATAATTAGGAATTATCCTGATATATTTTTTAAATGAAGCATCCAGTCAATGAAGCAGTTTAAAAATACTAAGCCTAAAAAACCTCATCTAAAATACCTCTTATATCACCAAAAAACACCACCACAAAACCATATAGTTCTGGGCAGTTTCTACATTTGTTTTATTTTTTTATTTTATTTTATTTTTTTAATATATTTTTTATTGATTCTTTACAGAGAGGAAAGAAGAGAGATAGAGCCAGAAACATCGATGAGAGAGAAACATCGATCAGCTGCCTCCTGCACATCCCCCACTGGGGATGTGCCCGCAACCCAGGTACATGCCCTTGACCGGAATCGAACCTGGGACCCCTCAGTCTGCAGGCCGACGCTCTATCCACTGAGCCAAACCGGTTTCGGCTCTACATTTGTTTTAAATACTCTGTCTGCAACTCAAAGTCTTCTTAAGGAAAACCCACAAACACTTCTCTTAAGATACTGTACTAAAAACAAAAATGACCTTTCATTTTCATTGATAATTGACACTAGCACATTCAAGCCAGGCTAAAAAAGCCTACAGTTGTGAAAGTCACCATAACATGACTGAAATACCTACAGAGTAAATGATTATCTTCTTGGTCAGAAGAAAATTGAGTTTTTGATGCTACTGATTCTGACAAGCAGTGTTATTCCAAAAGGAGGGTAAGACCAACAATGCTTCTGGCAAAAGTGGGCACAGACCTTCCATAAATTGTACAGATACTGCATCTGCCTACTCTTCTATGTTTTCTTCTCCTTCAAACAAGAATCACTTCTTTATAATCTGGATGGAATTACAGCCCGTTTACTTTTATTTCAATGCTTCTCTCTTGTCCAGACACCAAAAAAATAATGAGTCAGTAGACTCTAGAATCAACAGAAAGAAATGAAGATGGCTCACTGGTATATTAGCAATACTCATCACCAAAATGCTTCCTTTTAACATAACTTTTCAGTCTTTAAAAAGTACAGGTATTAAAATTCTACCTGCAAGAGCAAGTAGTCTGAAAGACAGTGAGTAACCAAGCATTATGTTGAGGTCTTTTCCTACTCTTTATTTCTCCCTGAAATGTTTTGCAATCACACCAAGTTTAAGGACAGTAGAACTCAATCACTAAAATGCTTCATTATCGCCTGGCTGGTGTGCCTCAGTTGGTTGGGCGTGCAACGAAAGGTTGCTGGTTAAATTCCCGGGCAGGGCACATGCCCGAGCAGGGGGTGTGGAGGAGGCAGCCAATCGATGTTACTCTCTCTCACATCCATGTTTCTCTCTCTTCCTCTCCCTCTCCCTCCAAAAATCAATACACTATTTTTTGAAAGGGGTGTTAGTTTAAAAAATAAAATGCTTCATTACTATAGGGTCCCCTTATCCTAAGTAAAGTTAAATCCCCTGAAATACTATAAAAAAATATATATTAACAAAAGCTTATAACATAATTAGCCTTTAAAAATATTCCAGACTCCCCAAACCAAAGAATTTCTTTGTATTCATAATTTGCATAATACTTCTTGATCAATAAATAATTTGTCCACTGAAGCAAAAATAAACCAAAAAACACACTACTGAAGGAACACAATTATAAGTCCGCAAACCTTTTTGAGGTGATCGAAGACAACACCACTAAAAGGGTCACAGATATAAAGTGATCTATCATTCTCCTTTATCTTCAATGCCTCTTCTTCTGTAATAATCTGAAGATATTCTTCGGACTGGAACTCTTTTATTGACTGAAAGAAAAATGAAATAAGATTGCACCTGAAATTGCCCCTTGTTATTTAAGTCCTATGAACTCTATATTCAAAATCCATCTCCAGTCTAGCCTTTTCCCTGTTGGACTCTTCCATCACCTCTCACCTAGACCTCTGCAGAAGTCTCTAAAGTGTTTTCTTCTCCCTTCCTTGCCCTAAATCTCTTCTCCATACAACAAACAGCAAGGAATCTTTTTAACAATATAAATCACATTATGTTACTCTGATCAAAAACTTCAATGTCTTTCAAGCACACCCAGAATAAAACCCACACTTCTTAGGATGGCCTACAAGACCAAGGCGTCTAGCCCTTGCCTGTCTCCCTGTCCTTACCTTCTACCTCTCGCCGGCCTTACTTTTTCTCTAGCCACTCCAGCTTTCTTGCTACCACTGGAACAAGCTAAGCATGACCTCATTTAGAGGCTTTGCTCTTGCTCCCACTGCCTGGAATATTCTCCCAGGTCTTCACCAGACTTGATGCCTCACTTCAAATGTCACGTCCTCTGAGATGCCTTTCCTGATCACGACTTCTAAAATACCCTTTCCCTCCAGTCTATGTTATGAAGACATAACACTGATATTGTGTAGACATATATAGTTGTCTCTCTCCCTTAAAGGAAAGTTTCACGATCTTGTTTGCCACCATATCCTGGCACCTAGGTAAGCACTCAAATATTTTCTGAACAAAATTTGAAGTCCTCATGTTAAATAAATACTTAGAATGATCCTTTAAGATGAGTAAGTCAGATCATGCCACTGTTCTGATTAAAACCTTCCAACAACTTTCCATCTCACTGAAAGAAAAAGCCAAAGTCCTTAAAATGGCCCACAAGGCCCTACATGTCCTCTTAATCCTCCTCTCTGAAGCATCCCTTAATATTCTTCCCTCCATCTCTTGCTCATCATACTACAGCCACACTAATGTTGTATAGTCACTCCACGCACTTTCCCAGGGGTCTGTTTTCCCTCTGCCCAAAACCTCCTTCACCAGATAGCCACGCGGCTAACTATCTCACCTCCTTCAAGCAAACTCAAATGTCATCTTTTCCATAAAGGATACCCCAATCACACTTCATTTAAAATTACAACCTTCCAGACCCCGTAACCTGTCTTGCTCTTTTCCCTTACCACTTAGCACACTGTAACATACGATATAGTTTACTCATTTATCATGTCTGATTAATGTCTACTTCCTCCTGCTAGAATAGAATGTAAACTCTAAGAAAGTAGGAATCTTCTGCTCTGATCACAGATGTATCCCATGTGCTAGAGCAGTGCTGATCAGGCACACAATATTTATTTGCTGAAGGAGTAAACTTTAAGGAAAACCCTGCTACAACAGAGCTTCTTAAACTGTAATGTACACAGAAATCACACTGAGGATCTTGTTAAAAGGTAGATTCTAATGGGTAAGTCCGAGTTGGGGCCCAAGTTCTGCTTTTATAAACAAACTCTCAAGCTATGCTGCTGCTGCTGGGGTCTGTGAGCAGCAAGGCTCCACCCTGCCCCCAGGTCCTCCCATATTATGCTGTACATAATGCAACACTTTTAACAACCTACCAACCAAATAATAACTGTAACCAGTACAGGGCTGACTCAAAATTTTTCAACACACAAAGGTCTATTCTGATTAGTAGACAAAAGAAAGCAACTTAATTTCCAAGAACAGCAGGTCTGTCACTTTTAAAAAAATATATTTTATTGATTTTTTTACAGAGAGGAAGGGAGAGCGATAGTTAGAAACATCGATGAGTGAGAAACATCGATCAGCCGCCTCCTGCACACTCCCCACTGGGGGGGACGTGCTGGCAGCCCAGGTACATGCCCTTGACCAGAATCGAACCTGGGACCCTTCAGTCCGCAGGCCGACGCTCTATCCACTGAGCCAAACCGGTTAGGGCAGGTCTGTCACTTTTAACAGAAATCTCAGATTTAAAGCCCCCCCAACAAATATAATGATACACTCACATTAATGAAAAATATCTAGCAACGGGATATGTATGTTAATGGAGACTACAGTAAAACTATGTATTTATGAAAATAAAATAACTATGAGATATATAAGCCCAATAAATCAAAAACTCTAAAACCAAGAAAATAAAGCATCAAACAAGATGTTTTCAACTGTTCTTACCTCAAGAGCTTTAAGAAAGCATTCGGAATTGTCTGGAGACTTTAAAAACTTCACAAAAAACGGTTCTTTGTCATTTTTGGACATTTTTGAACTGTCAAAATAAGGGAACCATTAACAAGAACAAAACCACATCATGCATCACTCTATCTGCTTTAGGGACCTATTTTTTCTGCGCAGACAAGAATGCCTAACGATGGGCATTTTGGCCGCCTCCCCCGTGATTCATCCACTGTCTGTAAGAAACACACCTGCAAGTCAGAGGACCAACTCAAGGTCCCGGAGCTGAATACCTTAAGGGCCTTCACAATCGGGGCTCTAAGTCCCCTGAAGTTTAGGGCCTAAACCAATGAGCGATCCATTGCACTCGGGGTGAATCTGTCCCGCAGGTAACCCTCGGCCCTCGCCCACCCGCACCGGGGCTTTCATGTAAACGTGCAGCCGGGGAGCACGGCGCTGCCCCCCCTAGGCCGGGCGTAGCTCCCCGGCCCCTCGGGGAGGGCCCGGCTCCCGGCCCAGCCGCAGCCACCCCTCCCCGTCGGTTACAGGCGCCGCCAAGGCCAGAGGCGGCGGCGGGACCCCCAGCTGCGGCGGGGAAGGAGCGGGGTCCCCTCTCCGCGCCTCACTCACCTCCGGGGAGCGCGGGGGTTTGGGGGCAGCGTGTGGGGGCGCGCGCAGCCAGCGGGAGAGCGGCTGGGGTCGGGCGCCAGCCCGGCCACACCCGCCGCACCCGCGGCGCCCCCTCCCCAGGCAGACGCGGGACCCGGAAATTGCCGAGGCCCGGAACCGACTTTCGCGCCAACCGCGCGGACGCGCTCACCTTTTCCGGCGGAAGTGACATCACCCGCAGCTGCGGGAGGGGGTGGGGTCGTCCACAGGGGTGAGAGGCAGCGGGAGAGATGGGTGTACCAGCCGGCTTTGGGGTTCAGGGGGACTTGGGCCGGGTGCCCTGGGCCTTCGGGTTTTGGAGGTTGGCCCTGGCCCCGGCGGGAGTCGGCCCAGCACCCTCGGCTCAGGGGGTGGGGCCGCAGCTCCGGATGGGGCCGCTGGGCCGAAGTACCTTAGGGGCGGTCCTAAAACAAGGAAATGTAAAGCCAGGGGAAAGAGCGTTTCCTCGGTAAATATGTATTTTTAAAATATATTTTTATTGATTTCAGAGAGGGAGAGAGAGAAACATCAACGATGAGAGAGAATGATTGATTGGCTACCTCCTGCACGCCCCCCCCCCCCCATTGGGGATCCAACCTGCAACCTGGGCCTGTGCCCTTGACCGGAATCGAACCCTGGACCCTTCAGTCCGTAGGCCCAGCTCTATCCACTGAGGCAAACCAGCCCGGGCTGGGTAAATATTTAATACCTGCCGTGGGCCAGGCAGTGCGGGAGAAACCATATATTACCACCCGAAACAACTCTACGAGGCAAACAGTGGTATTTTCATTTCACAGATGTAAAAGCTGAGGCTTAGATAAGTTAAATGATGTGTCCGAGGTCACAGTTAAGTGGTAGAGTTCAGATGTAAGCCAAGTCTTGTTACCTTTTTGCATTTCTTTTATTTTCCATCACCATTTATCCCCCTATACTTCCACCCCCATCCACCACCACCCCCAGTCACCACTGTTGTCCGTGTCCATTTCTTTTGTTTGTTGAATCCCTCCACTACCCTCTCTCACTCCCACCACCAGCCCTGACTGCTATCCATGAGACTGTCTCTATTTTGCTTGTTAGTTCAGTTTGTTCATTAAATTCCACATAGGAGTGAAGTCATATGGTACTTGTCTTTCAGTCTTGACTTGTGGATGAAAATAGGGGTTCTATGGAAAGTAACCTCACAGAGTGATCTAATCATAAATTCCTACCTGGGCAGGTATGATGGGTAATCAAGCCCCAGGCATAGAACTTTAGTAAAAGACTTATCTTTACCTTAAGGAAGCCCTGTCCATCGTTTCTGCGCATCAAGGTTAACACACCTTTGAAAGGGCCCCCTTCAGTCTCCTCCTCCTCCCAGTGTGCCCACCCTTTCAGAGCCCGCCTTATAAAGTGTGAATCTTAACTATCCTGTAATTTGGCCTGGGCCTTGCTTTCTCCCACCTTCAGGCAATCTTCCTCACATCCAATCGCAAATGCCTAAAAGCAACTGCAAACTGTTAGTCTCTAGTCTCCAAAGCATGTATCTCAGTCTAGTGAAATCTTGCTTCCAGGTGTGTCCTGTTCGGCAATAAATTTTTACGAAAATTCTCTACAGGTTTGTACGTTCTTACACCCACAGACTCCACGGACAGGGCTCTTTTCCCTACAACTTAACAAGAATATAATCACTGCTTACCACAGCCAAGAGGGCTGGAGGGAAGAAAGATGTCTGGATGACTAGATTGCACATCAAGTGCAAAGAGGTCTTTGCCAAAATTGCCAACGGCCCTCTCCCCTCTTTCTCCCTTCGAGGAGCATATCACCTTTCTCTGTAACTCCCTGAGTCTAGGGGCGATCTGGGATGGAAACTTAAGTTCAAATGGCGAAGATTGGGGGAGAGGAGGTAAAACGGGACGGCAAAATCTTGGCGTGTTCATAATGAACAAGTCTGTTCGAATGGCAGACTGCTTAGATAGTGTTTCTTATTTTAAGCTTGAGATTGAAAAGCTCATGATTTTGGATTGAATAATGTGAGAGTTTACAGGGGTGGGCAAACTTTTTGACTCGAGGGCCACAATGGGTTCTTAAACTGGACCGGAGGGCCGGAACAAAAGCATGGATGGAGTGTTTGTGTGAACTAATATAAATTCAAAGTAAACACCATTACATAAAAAGGTACGGTCTTTTTTTTTTTTCAGTTTTATTCATTTCAAACGGGCCAGATCCGGCCCGCGGGCCGTAGTTTGCCCACGGCTGGTTTAATATCATGTTCCTTGATTGTTTTTCTTTTTAGCAACTAAAGATAGCAATGAGCAGCTTGGGCCTAAGTATGGGAATATACCCAAGCCAAGTGAGTCAGAAACAGTAACATTAGGGCTCAATGTAAAGACCTGGTGTTGTTGTTGTGGACAGGGCGAGGAAAGCCTTAAAAATAAAGTTGTTAGAGTTTAAAAAAAAACATAAAAGGATGCTACAGTTAATTGTTAGGGAACAAATCTGTCATGAAGCTGTAACAATAATGACTATTCATAGGGTACTTTACTAGTAGTGTCCATAAAGGACTCCTGCTTGCACCATTTCTGTTTACTTTTCTCAGCAATCCTCTAGTACAGTGGTTCTCAACCTTCCTAATGCCGCGACCCTTTAATACAGTTCCTCATATTGTGGTGACCCCCAACCATAAAATTATTTTCGTTGCTACTTCATAACTGTAATGTTGCTACTGTTATGAATCGTAATGTAAATATCTGATATGCAGGATGTATTTTCATTGTTACAAATTGAACATAATTAAAGCATAGTGATTAATCACAAAAACAATATGTAATTACAGTGGGGCCTTGACTTAAGAGTGTCCCGACTAATGAGTTTTTTGAGATACCAGCTGTCTCTCGGCCAATTTTTTGCATTGAGTTGATAGAGTAATTTGAGTTAACGAGCTCCTTAACGAGCTCCTTAACAAGCTCAGTCTCGGAACGAATTAAACTGGTAAGTCAAGGCCCCACTGTATGTATGTTCGATCCCCAAAGGGGTTGAGACCCACAGGTTGAG
Source organism: Myotis daubentonii (assembly GCF_963259705.1). Taxonomy (NCBI): domain Eukaryota; kingdom Metazoa; phylum Chordata; class Mammalia; order Chiroptera; family Vespertilionidae; genus Myotis; species Myotis daubentonii. Next base: position 32,880,887 of record NC_081853.1, on the reverse strand, counting down.
AACTGTTGCTCTAGTATGTGGGCATCATTGTCCCATATTATGTAGATGGGGAAAGTGAGGCTCAGCGACTGTGTTACTTGACCAGGGCCACACAGCCAGGACACGGGTGTAGCCGGGCTTGAGAAGAGGTGGGCTGACTGGAACCCGGGGCCCCTCCTGACCAACCACACTGCTCCTTGTCACATGCTGCCTGCCCATCTCTGCAGGAAGGTCTGCACTGGGGCCTTGCTGCTAATGAAGATGAGGAGGACAACGAAAGCACTCTTAGCTTTTAGCCAGCTGGATTTGAATAGGAGGGGAGTCAACCTTGCAAGTGACAAGTTCTCCCATCTGTGTCTCCACAGGGCAGAGAGGCATTAGCTAGAGTAGTGATTCTCCATCTAGTGTAGTACCTGGAGCAGATGCCTCAGCCTCACCTAGGAATGTGTTGGAAATCAAAATTCATGGGCCTGACCTCAGGCCTGCAGAGTTAGGAACTCTGAGGGCGGGTGCCAGCATTCTGTGTTGGCACAAGTCCTCCAGGTGATTGTGATGCACATTAAAGTCTGCTTGAACAGCAGTCCCTTAGGAAAGGGTGAAAATGGTTATGGGAGTTGCGGTTAATGAAGATTTCCTGAAAATGGGGAATAGCTGTGATGCACCCCCATGTAACTCTCAGAAGAAGGAGTTCAGGGATTAACTTTCCCCTCACCTCCCTGGCATTCAGGGTTACCTCCCTATTTCTTTGGCACTTCTTCACCTAGAACCAGATACTCCAGACCCTGCTTGTAGTAAGATTAAAGGGGGCTTTATATTTATCTATTTGTAGAATGGAAAAACACAGGAAACAAATATGGCAAAACAGTTATTTTTATAAATAGAGGTGGTGGGAGTATGAGTATTTCTTGTTATATTTTGCTACATAGATAAGATTTCTTAAAATTAAAAAATAAATTAAAAATAGATTTTTGAGGGTTTTATATTTGTTTTTCAGTGCTATAAATGAATGAATTTGTATAAGTAAAGAATTTATAATTTAAAAGGAGACTAGTAATCTTAAATAGTCTTTGCTGTGGCAAAACATTTAGTTTAAACTGTTGTCTTCAGTAACGTGGAAAGTAAAACAGACCTACTGAGTCTGCTGAGGTGGAGGGAAGGGGGTAAAATAGAATGTTAACAGCACATGTTGGTACTGGCTGCTTATAATTAGGTATTATAAGAAAGACAACAAGCTCCGGGTAGAATTGGTTTGTTTGCAAGCCAAAACAAAAGAGAATTTAGCAATCTACAAATGTGAGGTTTTGCAAGGTTGGACAAGCTGACTGCATCTAGGCCCTAAAAATGAGATATCCCCGAGAGAGGTTTTAAATGGCCATTGCAACCCATCCATGTAGAGGATCTAGTTAAAAGTATGGTCCTTGCACCCAAGCCGGGTAAGCAGCATGGAATGAAAGAGAGAGAGAGAGAAAGAAAGAGAGAGAGAGAGGTGTGGGGCCAAGGACAGCAATCAGGCTTGAAAATTAGTTGGAGAGAAAACTGTGGAGTGGCGACTGTTGCAGGGAAACAGCTCTTCCAGGGCTCCCTGGCAACTTGGCACATGTCCATATGGGCAGAGGTGAGAGCTGTAGCACATCTAACCTTCTGCTCGGCTACTGTGAGAGGCTGTGTCAAAGCAACAGAGAGGGCTCTAGCACTCTGGATGTCCTGCCTTTGCACCATGACTTTGTCCCTGTACACAGGAAGCTTTCGGAGTTTGCTCCATCCTGAGGTCAGAGGGCACCTTGGATTTGAGCTGTGTTAGCTTTAGATAGATGATTAACCTTAGGAGGCATGTTCACCTCTGAAGTTTGGTTTTTATCAGCAGATCTGCAGAGAAGATTGCTCAACCCACTTTTGAGACAATCATTATATTTATTTATTCATTTATTTGTGTGTGTTTTTGGAGCCCTATATTACAGCAGACCCCATTTTCCAATTTAGGATTAGCATACTGAACAAGAAAAACGTGGTCTCTGCCCTCATACCACCTATTTCCTTCAAAGGGATGAATAAATGAAGTGAGAGCTAGAGCATTTGTAAATGAGCACAATAACCTATAAAATTCATTCACTCAGAAATAATATACTAGTCTTAAATGATAAAGATTAAGAATTAGTAGCTAACACAGTCCTCAGTCGTGCTTCTGTCGTGATGACGTAGCATGGGCAGGAATTGTGCCCTTGTCGAGGACAACTAGATGTGGCTAAAGCACTAGGAAACACGTGCGTGAGAGCATTAACCACATTTTCCTGGGGGCATTTGCCACTTCTGGGCGCAAGGGAAGAGGGGTCTGGAAGAGGCCCTCTGCTAGCAGAGCTTATGGCAGTCGCAGGGCTGGGAAAGCGGAAGCAGAGGCATGACTGCAATCAGAAGGGAGGTGCAGTGAACTAAGCCTGACGAATGACCAGTGTTCCCTTAAGGTATTTGGCACAACCCCAAGCTCCCTGGAATGAGAGACAAAAAGGAAAATTCTATGCCCTAGAGCAGCGGTTCTCAACCTGTGGGTACCAACCCCTTTGGGGGTCGAACGACCCTTTCACAGGGGTCGCCTAAGACCATCGGAAAACACATATATAATTACATACTGTTTTTGTGATTAATCACTATGCTTTAATTATGTTCAATTTGTAACAATGAGAATACATCCTGCATATCAGGTATTTACATTACGATTCTTAACAGTAGCAACATTACAGTTATGAAGTAGCAACGAAAATAATTTTATGGTTGGGTCACAACATGAGGAATTGTATTAAAGGGTCACGGCATTAGAAAGGTTGAGAACCACTGCCCTAGAGGGATCCCAGTGACTACACTAGGTGCATTAGTTCCTATGGCTGCTGTAACAATTACCACAAACTTACTGCCTTAAAACAACACAATTTACTATCTCAGCTCTGTGGGTCAGAAGTCTGAAAGGGGTCTCACTGGGAACAGTTGAAGGTGTCATCCGAGCTGTGCGCCTGTCTGAAGGCTTGACAGGAGGACCCATTTTCTTGCTTTTGCTCCCATCTTTTGGCTCATGGCCTCCCTCCCTTTCATCTTCGAAACGGCAGTCTTTCTTACATTGCATCACTCACACACTAACTCTTTTGCTTCCCTCTACATTTGAAAGACCCCTGTGATTTACATTGGCCCACCCAGATAATCCAGGATAAAAGTCACCTGGTTAGTAACTGTGTTTCCATCTGCAACCTTAACCCCTTCTTGCCATGTGACATAACATATTCACAGTTTGTGGGGTGAGGACATGGACATCTTTGGGGGGCCATTATTCTGTGTACCACACCAGGCTTTCAGTAGGAAGGCACGGGAGCTTACCCAAACTGCAACTTAGCCTGGATGCAGCACAACCCCGATTGGATCAAAGTGATCAGTCCCCACTCTATCTTTTTAGCAAAATAAAAGGATGAATGCACTTTGGAAATGATAGCAGATCATCCGACACCTCTAAAAAAACTTTATACACAATGTCCAATTACTTGTTCAAGCAAAAATTAAAAGGCATGCCAAGAGAACTATGCATCCAAAAACTAATAGAAAAACACATAATATACCAGTAAGTAGATCTACCCCTTCATCTGTGGTGTTAGATATCAGAATAATTATTACTTTTGATCATCAGTGATTATAAGAGGGATGAAGGGGCTTCCGGGCTCCTGGTAATATTCTCTTTCTTTATCTGAGTACTGGTTACATGGATGTGTTCCTATTGTGTCAAACCATAGGCTGTATACTTATCTGTATAATTCAATAAAATGTTTGTATTAAAACTATATAAATTTCTTTTCCTCTAAATTAAAAAGAGGAAGGGACTGCTATTCTCTTTTTCAAAAATGCTAAAGGTCAAAGGAATCCTTGGGTGAAAGAAGGAGAGGTAGCTGAGAGACCCAGCTTGGCATCTCTGCCCCTAGGGGAGGTGCCCCTTCTATGGGGGGGGGGTGTGCAGCAGGTGGTTACCAGGACTTGTGTGTTACCAGCTCAGCTGGCCCAGAGTAAGGGTTTACCCCTTAGCAGCCTCTGGGGCAAATCACATGCCAGGGATCTCTTGATGAGTGTCTCACCAACGGGAGGACTCATTCATCCTTTCTTTTGTGATAATGTTCAACATGGATTGCTGGTTTAGAGATTGCTTGAATCCCTGACCAGAAATATGCTAGCTATGTCCAGCTCAAGAGCAGAGGGGCTATGGTCAGCAGGGACCCTGCCAGCCTCTATGCATACCGTGGACCCTGTGTAACAGGCTGCTGTGCCTTTCTCAGTGGGCTCCAGCTGGTCTCACCCTGAAGCCCAAAGGGTCACCTTAGAAACTAACCAGCTGTGAGAGGTCCCCTCCTCCTTCCATCCTACCCTTGTCACCTGGCACCCAGAGGGGGGCAATGCACATTCTGGAATTGGACACTTAACTCAGTTGGCTGGAGGGGAGAGGAATGGTGATAATCTTCCCATTAGATTGTCCAAGTCTGCCCTTGACCTTGTGACTTCTGTGATTTACAATCTCTTCTGACTCCTTCGGGACTATCTCTACCCTCAGTGGAAGGCAGGGTTAGTTTCTGCTGGAGGGATTAACTTTTCATGTCTTGGTAGGGGCTGAAACAACATTTACTAGCAAAGATTCACCCTTTGCACACAAGAAGAGGATGTAGAATAAGGATTTTTTTGTGTGGGTTAAAGTAATAAGATAGACTGTTTAAATTTAACTATAACATATTCTTACATTCTGAAGGCCCAATTCTGAGGATGCTTTATTAGATAAAGTCTTGAATAAAGTTTGAATTATGCCATTACCAGTTCCAAAACTAACTGAATAGAAACTCTATTTAAAATGTATTCAGGGCAAAAGACTTGAACCAACCCTTTACACGAGAGGGCTAAATGGCCAATAAGCATACAAATTGATACTCAACCTCATTAGTCACCAGAGAAATTCAAAATTATAACACAAGACCTCCAAAATTCCTACCAAACAGCAAAAAGGTGGAGCAATCAAATTCCCATATCTTAAGTTGGGATTGCAAATTGGTTCAACTACTTTGGAAAACTGTTAGACGATCTCTATTTAAGTTGAATATATGTCTACATTATGACCAAGCGATTACTCTCCTGAGGAAAGACCCTGCAGAAATGCACCCCTATATGCACTAAAAGACATGTGCTAGAATGCTCATAGCAGCGCTCACTTCATGAGAGCCCAAACTAGACACTACCACCATCAGCAGGAAAGATAAGTGTGCCACATACACAGTATGGAATAATATGCAACACCGAGAATGCATGCAGGACAACTGTTCGCAAATATAAGCTTGAGTGTAAGAAGCCAGACACAAAATTGTACGTATGTATTGTACGATTCTACCTCGTTAAAATTCAAAAATCCACAGAATTAGTGTATGTTGTTGGAAGCTATGATAATGGATCTCTTTGGGGGAAAGTGACCTATAAGAGGGCACCGGGGAGCCATCCCTGCTCTGCTCCCGTCCTGTTTCATGACACCGGTGCTGGTATGTGGATGTGTTCACAGGGTGGCTATTCCTCAAGTTGTACGCCAGCATCTGTGAAGTTTTACGTATGTTTGTTGTGCTTCAATAAAACCTTCTTAAACGTTATTTAAATCCGAAGACTTCCTCCAGGCAGAGCTCACAGACTGGGGACGATTGGGCTGCAGGTTGCAGGGGCGAGTAGAAGCAGCCCTGCCCGGGTTCAGAGCTTCATCTGATCTTGGCCTTCAGCAGAAGGTTGGAGGGACCTTGTCATTTGTGGGGCGTGAGTTCCAAGAGGGGCCCGAGGGGGCAGCAGAGACGCTTTCAGAGGAAGATTCTGAAAACTGTTCAAAACGTTGTGCGCACATACTTTCCTGGGGGAAGGGTCCCCCGTTTTCACCGAGAACTGGCCCCCAGTCCTGAGGAGTCCGTGCTCAGACTTTAAAGAGCTGCTTAGCTGATGGAGCTCCGGAGGTCAGGGAACGTAGCGGACCGGGCGGGTCTCTCTTGTCTCGTCCAGCGGGCTCCAGGTTGCTTCGGTCGTACCTCTGGGGCGCGTATTCCGCGCCCGGGGCCCCAGCTTTGCTGCTCGGGGCGCTGGGCAGAGGGCGCAGCCTCGGGGCAGGGGGCGAGTGGGTGACAATTTGCTGTCCTCCAGCCCCACGGAGGGCCCCGGCTGCTTTGGGGAGAGGTGGGGGTGTGGCAAAGGTGACCCGCCCGGAAGGGCGATCCCTTCGGAGGAGGCGGATCCCTCCCCCTCCCCACCCGGAGGACCGGTGGAGCTGGCCGATGCGGCTTGGAGCCTGCTCCGTATCGCTCGCTCCGCAGTGAGGATGAGGCTCACCATCTGCACCCTGCTGTGCGCGGGGGCGCTGGGTGAGTGGCTGGGTGAGTGGCGCACCGGGGGCGGGGTTGGGGCCGGCCCTCCAGGACTGTGACCCGGAGCCGGCCGAGGGTCAGCTATAGCGGGACTCTGAACCCCCTGGGTCTGAGGAGCCCCAAGGCCGCCTAGCACCCAAAGGGCCTTCCGCCCAAGGTGCACCCAGGCACCTGACCAACTTAGCCTAGAGCTGGGCGCTCACAAACTAGGACCGGCTGTCCAATCCTGCCTGCCGCCGGGATGAGCTAAAGATATTTTCTGTATCTTTGAATGGCTGAAAGAAAATCAAAAGAACGATAGTTTTGACACGTTAGTTACATGAAATTCCAATTTCGGTGTCCATACATAAAATATTAGAACACAGTCACACTCGTTCAGGTAAGTGCTGTCCATGGCTGCTTTCAGGCTTCAAGGGCAGAGTTAAGCGGTTGCCACAGACACTGTGGCCCGCAAAGCCTAAAATATTTACTCAGCCCATTACAGAAACAGTTCGTGACCCTCTGGCCTAGCGGCTGTTGATCCTGTTTACAGCGAAGGAAACAGGAACAGAGGAGGAGGCGTTTCTGCAGGGCTCACCGGTTATTATTAAGACGGAAGGGCACATGTCAGATATGCCTTGACTTGTCCAGCGTCTAAGCAGAGGATCTTTTCCTGCTCTGAAATATACACCTCCCATCCCTACCACACACCAGGGAGGGAGAGGAATGTAGGGGGAAAACAACCACCCTACAGTGGGATCCTCCTGCCACTCAGTGCTGTGTGACTCTAGGCCAGCCACGGGCAAACTACGGCCCGCGGGCCGGATCCGGCCTGTTTGAAATGAATAAAACTAAAAAAAAAAAAAAAAAAAAAAAAGACCATACCCTTTTATGTAATGATGTTTACTTTGAATTTATATTAGTTCACACAAACACTCCATCCATGCTTTTGTTCCGGCCCTCCAGTTCAGTTTAAGAACCCATTGTGGCCCTTTAGTCAAAAAGTTTGACCACCCCTGCTCTAGGCTGTCCTTTGACCTCTCTGAGCTGTTGTCCTCATTAGTTCAGTAAGAATTGCTTTTTCACAGTAAGTACACAGTTGCTGTGAAAGTGAAATGAGATAATGTATCTAATGGCAGAGCTCTAGACAAAGGTGAGTTAGCACTGGTAAAAAATCCTGCACATAAATGTAGGGGCGCCCTCCTGTGTTATGGGGTGGGCAGGGCTCTTGGCTGGGTAACTGGAAGGAAGGTGGTGGTGCAAAGTCAATAAACTCAGGCATGTGCAGAGCCCTTGCTGGCTCAACAACTGTTGTTTCTGTCCAGCCCTGGTTCGGCCAGGTCTCAGGCTGTCTTCAGTCACTTCTGGAGTAGGGTATTTTACATAGGGGAGGGGCAGTCTGGGCAGGGCAGAGGAGGGAGAAGGGAAGGAAAGGCAAGGAGTGCTGTGGTGGGCCCTCCCTGGCCCAGTCTGCCACACAGGGCCTCACCGTGAGCTCCTCTGGCGCTGGGGAAAGGCTGGAAAGGTAGAGTACAGCTGTGGCCCAGCTACCGATGGCCACGGGAAATCCATGGTTCAGTCCCCAGGTCTGCCCCAATTCTTCCTGAACAGGGCTTCTGTTCTTTGTTCTTCCTCCACCTTCTCTCTTGGCAATGTCAGGGGCTGACCAAAAGTTCATTTTTCCAATCAGCGATGTGTTTACAAACCAGAGACAAGAGCTGCCTCTCCTTCCCTTGTCCCAGCCTCAGAATGCGGTGGGACCTGTACCCTTCACTGTTCATGGACAGGAGTGGGAGGAGGGCAGGACAGGGCAGAGGGGATATAGCCTGCAAGTCCCTTCAGAGAGTGCTGCTGTCTCTCCCACTGGGACAGGGCTCTCTATCTTTTCTCCTGTAGGGCTGTGCCTGGCCTTCCCCGACAAAAATGTGCAATGGTGCACCATCTCGGATCAAGAATTCGCGAAGTGCTTGACTTTCAGCCTGAGTATGAAGAAAGTCCTCCCTGAGGCTGGTCCCGTCGTTTTGTGTGTGAAGAAAAGCTCCTACCTTGAGTGCATCGAGGCCATTGCGGTATGTCATTGCTGCCTAAAGGAGAGTGGAAGAAAATCCACACTTTCTCTTGCTCCTGGCATTCTGGAACAATTCTGTACTCACACATAGGAGGCTGATGTACTTCCGAAATGAACATAGGAGTGGCTACCTTTAAGGAGTCTTAAAGCAAAATTCATCGTGGTTTGAAAGGGGGCTATTTTGAGGCACTGAGTTCTCTGAACGCAGGGAAAAAACAAGAATGTTTGGTATCAAAATAACATGGTTTGGAAGTTCTTAACACATCACGTGAAGTAGATGAATGATGGTCACAGGGAAGAGAAATATGGTGACAGAATTGCAAATGATAGCTGACCCCTTTGTTTTCTAAGTTTTCCAAAATCCTCTTCACTCCTTCAGCATTGTTCCTGCTCATTTGAACCTGTGTCAGATGCTGTGCTGGGCAGTGGGGCTGCAGTGGTGGATTTAAAGACACATACATGGTCCTTACTCTTGAGGAGCTTACAGTCTAATCAGGAGAGAAGAAAAACATGCAAACGAATAGACATGTAATTTCAAATTGTGTGATATACAATGAAAAATGTACAGAAGGGGGAAAGGTAGAATGCTCTGACTGAGCACTGAGTGTCAGGAACAATCTCCCTGAGAGGGAACAATGAAGCTGAGACCCCAGGGAAGAGCCGGGGTATAATACTCCAGGCAGGGACACAGTGTGTGCAAAGGCTCGGAGGCAGGGGAGAGCTGAGCTTGTTTGAGTTGCTGTGGAGGAATCAGGGTAACAGAACAGAAGAAGCAGATAGTATAAGGAGCAATGAGGTGGAAGAGGAAAGACACAGCCAAATGGAGCTTGATTAACTCAGGAAATCAGTGATTTGGTACAAACTACTGGTGTGTTCTTTGTTTGTTTTTAAATTGGACCTCAGTTACTATCATGGCTTAATTAGAACCCTTGGATTATAATATATGTTCAGCTTTGGTCCCTGCATGCCCCTCTTTATTTGTAAATATGTTAATAATATAAAATCATACTATCCATGAATCCAACACAAGTTCTCAAAACTTCATTATCGCCAATAGCTGACTTTTAGGATTGCTTTGCGGCAGCATTGGATTCTATGGGAATGGCGACACTTGGGGTTATGGAACCCCCTGGCCTCAGCAGAGGGCCCACGATAAAGAGGTCACCAAGGAAAAACCAAGATGGTGGCATAGGTAAACACCAGAAATTGCTGCCTCGCATAACCACTTCAAAAATAAAACTAAAAGACAAAACAGACACCATCCAGAACCACAGGAAGGCTGGCTGAGTGGAAATTCTTCAACTAGAAGGAAAGAGAAAAGCACACTGAGACTCAGAGGAGGTGTGGTGTGGAAGTAAAGTGCAGAGGTATGGAGGTGCATGTGGAAAGGGCTGGCAGCTGAGGACACGATTGTCTTTTTCAATCGGGAGGGAGTCTCAAGCTCCTAACTGCACTGAACTCCAGTTCTGGGCGAGTCTCTGGGGACCCAGACTCATACAGGAGAAACTGGACTGTCTGGCATCGGTTGGAACTCGAGGGCGGCTTTCTCTCAGAGGTACTTGCAGCAATTACCAGGACACTGAGAAGCGGGGCCTCTTAGGGAAGGACTGAGGAGCAGCCATAGCTGCTTGCTCCGCCCTATTGATCCCCAGAGACCCCGCCCCACCCAAGCTGTGTACAGGGGGTTTTGCATATGAAAGGCCCAGCCCCTTGCAATCTGAAAATTACCTAACAAACTACAGCTGGGTCAGAGAAACCCAGAACTTCCAAAAGAAGGCCCAAGGCCCCACAGCAGCTTGCATTGCTTCACAGCTGGGCTCCTGCTGGGTAGCCTCAGGCAGAGGCTAAATTAGCACCTCCTTAGATCCAAGAGCCGCTGTACCCAGTGGTTAGAGTGGGACCATCCAGATTACAACTCCTCAGATCCATAAGGGACACACTCAGGGGGCAGACTCAGTGAGCACCAAAGCCCCACTGAAGCAAGTCTTGCCCCAGAAGGGTGTCTCCAGCACAGAAGTTCTCCCACTGCAGACACAGCTGATTCTCACAGCCAATTGGCCTGGAGGTCAATTCCTCCCCATGATACCTACAACAATCAAGGCTTAATTACAACAAGACTGTGCACAAAGCCCACAAAGGGGTGCACCAAGAGTGTCCACCTCAGGTAACTGGGGAGGCTGAGCCACTGGGCCCTACAGGACACCTAGCACAGAAAGCCACTCTATCAACACAGGGAAGCAGCCAAAATGCAGAGACAAAGAAACAGGTCACAAATGATGGAAATGGAGGAAAGCAAACTACTGGATATAGAGTTCAAAACCACACTTTTAAGGTTTTTCAAGAATTCTCTAGAAACTGCCAATAAACTTAGTGAAACCCTCAAGAAATCTAGTGAGACCCTCGAGGTTATGAAAAAGGACCAACTAGAAATTAAGCATACACTGACTGAAATAAAGAATACTATACAGAGTTCCAACAGCAGACTAGAAGATCGCAAGAATCAAGTCAAAGATTTGCAATACGAAGAAGCAAAAAACACCCGACCAGAAAAACAAAAAGAAAAAAGAATCCAAAAATATGAAGATAGTGTAAGGAGCCTCTGGGAAAACTTCAAGCGTACCAACATCTGAATTATGGGGGTGCCAGAAGAAGAGAGAGAGCAAGATATTGAAAACCTATTTGAAGAAATAATGACAGAAAACTTCCCCTACCTGGTGAAAGAAATAGACTTACAAGTCCAGGAAGTGCAGAGAACCCCAAACAAAAGGAATCCAAAGAGGACCACACCAAGACACATCATAATTAAAATGCCAAGGGCAAAAGACAAAGAGAGAATCTTAAAAGCAGCAAGAGAAAAACAGTCAGTTACCTACAAGGGAGTACCAATAAGACTGTCAGCTGATTTCTCAACAGAAACTATGCAGGCCAGAAGGGAGTGGCAAGAAATATTCATAGCAAGAATAGCAAGAACCTACAACCAAGATTACTTTATCCAGCAAAGCTATCATTCAGAATTGAAGGTCAGATAAAGAGCTTCACAGATAAGAAAAAGCTAAAGGAGTTCATCACCACCAAACCAGTATTATATGAAATGCTGAAAGGTATCCTTTAAGAAGAGGAAGAAGAAGAAAAAGGTAAAGATACAAATTATGAACAACAAATACACATCTATGAACAAGTGAATCTAAAAATCAAGTGAATAAATAATCTGATGAACAGAATAAACTGGTGAATATAATAGAATCAGGGGCATAGAAAGGGAGTGGACTGACTATTCTCGGGGGGGGCGGGGAAAGGAGTGTGGGGGGTGCGGGAAGAGACTGGATAAAAATTGTACACCTATGGATGAGGACAGTGGGGGGGGGGCGGTAAGGGCAGAGGGTGGGGTGAGAACCGGGTGGAGGGGAGCTATGGGGGGAAAAAAGAAGAACAACTGTAATAATCTGAACAATAAAGATTTAATTTAAAAAAAAAAAAAAGAGGTCACCAAACAACAGCACCTGGGTTCTCAATGTACACATGTAAAAGCATGGCTGGGCGGGGGGGTGCCTGAGTGATTGACTGCCACCTCCTTCAGAGCCTGCAGTGCCTGGCTGTGCACCCAGCCTGGTGTGGGGAGGGCAGCTTTCCACCAGGAGGCCTGCGGGTAAAGCCTCTGTAGCTCAGGTTGATCCTAAAAGATCACACACAGGTTTCTGAGCCAAGAACCAGGCTCCTCACCAGGAAAAAGAAAACCAAGCCATTCCTTCCTCTATGTTGGAGGAATAGGAATATGGTGGCCAAACTCCCCCACTGGGGTGGTGGAGTCAACTGAAACGGTTTAGTGTGTGGTCTGACCAAGGTGATGACTTTTCTGGCCCCAAAAGTCACCCTCACTCACCTGGGTTTAGGTGGTCTTTCCTGGAATTGAGGACTTCATTGGTGTCTGGTTTGTTCCTTTTCAGGAAAGCAAAGCAGATGCTGTGACACTGGATGCAGGTTTGGTGTTTGACGCGGGCCTAGCCCCCTTCAACCTGAAACCTGTAGTGGCAGAGTACTACGGGTCAAAAGAGAGTGAGTTCTCCCTGGGGACCCGGGAGAGGGTTTGTGGCTGTTGTTCTCTCCTGATAGACCCTTGTTCTCTCCCGGTAGACTCTTGTCTTATTTAGGCAGGTAATGGAGGAATGAGTGGGCAATGTGGTGCCCTATAAGCCCCCACAGGCAGAACTCAAGGCCTCTGTGGCTTTGGGCTGGCTGAGGACTGGTGCTGCTGACATGACCTCCTGGGCCAGGAAATGTGCTCCCTGGAGAAATAGAGCAGGCAGTGTATAGCCCAGTGATGGTGAACCTTTTGAGCTCGGCGTGTCAGCATTTTGAAAAACCCTAACTTAACTCCGGTGCCGTGTCACATATAGAATTTTTTTGGTATTTGCAACCATAGTAAAACAAAGACTTATATTTTTAATATTTATTTTATGTATTTAAATGCCAGTTAACAAAGAAAAATCAAAAAAATGAGTTCATGTGTCACCTCTGACACGCGTGTCATAGGTTCGCCGTCACTGGTATAGCCTGACCTCAATCATTCCAGTTTAGAGCTATATAGAGAGTCCTCCATGAACCACAGGTGCTTCACTCAGAGGAAAGACCACACTGCAGCACACACTCTGAGAGTAACCTGACTATCTCTGGGCCTGTATCCCTAGGTTCCAGGAAATACTTAGAGGGAGTCAGGAATGTGACCTCTGGTTTCCAGGTAGGCTTGGGTTGATAGACGTAGGCAGACAACCTGCAGGGCCAGGGTAGGAAAAATCATGTGCCTGTGGCCTTCTGGCCAGTGTTTGCCGTTAGGGTTATACGAATGTCCCCTCTCTGGTCCTTTTCTTCCCTGCAAACCTAGGGAAGTTATTCTGATCTCTCCCTCTTTGGGACCCAACCCAACATAAGTGTGGCTTGTGGGTTCCCCTTCCCTAGTCAGGAGCCCAGCAGTGATGAGCAATGTTTCCCTGAGGCCCAGGTTGTGGGTCTTCCATTCACATGTCTCTTTGTAGATCCACAAACCAGCTATTATGCGGTGGCCGTGGTGAAGAAGGGCAGCGGCTTCCAGCTGAATGAGCTTCGAGGCAAGAAGTCCTGCCACACAGGCCTTGGCAGGTCCGCTGGGTGGAACATCCCCATGGGCACACTCTATTCCCAATTGCCTGAGCCACAGGAATCTCTTCAGAAAGGTAAGCAGGCAGGAGGGTGTGTGCCCTCGGGCAGACGTCCCTTCTTTAGGTGCCATCCAGGCCACCCTGAGGTCACTCAGACATGATCAGGTGGTCATGTGTGATGATTTTTGGGGTGGGGGGGAGGTTAACCAGCTTTAAACTGGTTGGGTCTGCAACACTGGCAGCCCTTAGGAGGGTTCGGCTGAGTCTTCTCTTCTCTGAGCTCCTGAGACCTCAGCAGAGGCTGCCTGGAGGAGTGGGCAGGGAAGGGCATCAGGCCAGACAGAGGGTTCAGGCAGGACCAAGGGCAGTGGGGCCTACTGCCCACTTCCTTTCTGTGTTTCCCCTCCTACTGGAGCATTCTCTGGTGGCCATCTGCTGGCCATGAGCCTGGCATGCACCTGTCCAGGTGGGTCTGTCATCTCCTGGGCATGACTTCCAGGGAAGACTTCTCTCGGAGCTGTTCCAGTGTGACAAGGCAGCGAGGGGGCTGACAGTGACCTAAGACAGGCCTTGGTTGGAGGCAGGCATAGGCCTGGGCCTTCGGGAGGGTGGTGGGCGAATAGTTGTTAACATGTCCCTTTTTGGAAACCTTGATCTTGACCAGTGAACACACATACAGGCAAGCTGGGCCTGGTATGCTGGGTTTGTTCTGGTCACTCTCTGGTCACTCAGGAGCCTGGGTTGGGACCTGTAATTGTCTTTGGCTAGGTTGGCTCATATTCCACATCTCTGTGTTGAGCAGCAGCGTCCAATTTCTTCGCGGCCAGCTGTGTCCCCGGTGCGGATGCGACAGCCTTCCCCAAACTGTGTCAGCTGTGTGCTGGGGAAGGGGAAGACAAGTGTGCCTCCTCCCACCATGAACCGTACTTTGGCTACTCGGGTGCCTTCAAGTGAGTGAGACTCCCTGTTCCTCCCCCGCTTTCTCTGAAGATGGTGAAACGAAAGCACAGGGATTAGGCAGGGCTGCCCCAGACCCCCTAGAGCAGCAGTTCTCAACCTGTGGGTCGCGACCCCTTTGGCGGTCAAACGACCCTTTCGCCTAAGACCATCCTGCATATCAGATATTTACATTACAATTCATAACAGTAGCAATATTACAGTTATGAAGTAGCAATTAAAATAATTTATGGTTGGGTCACAACATGAGGAACTGTATTTAAAAGGCCAGAAGGTTGAGAACCACTGCCTTAGAGGGTCAATGTGAAACCCAGGTTCTGAGTGCCTCCTAACCATCCTGAGGAATAGTCTTTTGTGTGGGAGCCCCTCTCGTACCCCAGAGTCTGGGGTCTATGTTACCCTCCTGGACCCTCCTGGAGGGTGGAGGGGATAGACCTGACTCTGGGACTCTGGGATTCACAGACGCAGGCTTGGGCTCCCATCTGATTAAAGACCAGGATCTCCCAGTTTGCTCCTTTCTGCCTGAGCATCTCCCTGTGTCTGGGACACATGTGCCTGCCTCTCCCCACCTCCCTCTCAGTCCTGTGAAGGCACCTCTCCCTACTCCATGTTCAGTAAGGGAAATGGCTACTACTCAAAACCAGGCTGGGGTTCCAAGGCTATCCAGAGTTTTGATCCTACATGTAAAAAGCTTTAAACCTTTATTTTAAAAAAATGTATTGCTTTTGGCTGCTTTTGAAGAGGAAGGTGAGGGTCCTACTTTCACACCATCCCTCCCAGAGTTGCCTGGGATGTGGCTACAGGGCTCTACCTGCCTCAGCCCTCGGCTTGGCTGTGGGGTTCAGATGCCCCTCACACAGGGCCATCGCCTCTGTGAGGACAGATGGAAGTCTGGGAAATGGCACAGCTCTGTGAGCCTGTGGCTGGGGCAGAACCTCAGAGGGTCTGCACGGGGAGGGCAAAGCCCTGTCCTGGAGAGTGCCCTGACTGAGGCTGTCCTGTTCCTCAGGTGTCTGCAGGATGGAGCGGGGGATGTGGGCTTCGTGAGACATATGACTGTGTCAGGTAAGTGCTGGGCGGAGGAGGAATCATGTGCGTCGCACCCTGGCCAGGGGAACTGATTTTGCCTCAAAGTTTTCCTACATCTAGAGATGGGTGATGACAAGATCTTAATGAAATAGGAGGGTTTCTGTATAAAACACATTTTTGTTATTTGTACATTCTTTAAGTGCTCAATTTTTTCAGTCTATAACTCTACTAAACAGATTTTCTGAATATTTAAACATTGCTTAACTAGTAAAACAAAATGAGTTTCAATAATCAAATTATCCCAGTCACTGAAATACCAATTTCAAATTTAATCACGTTCTTCTGAATGCCTCAGTACAAATGGCTCCCAAATGCTCAAATATCTGCATCAAAACCCACACTATCATAATGATTTCAAAACTTATTAGCACACATATAATAAGTCTATTGCAAAAGCATTATTACTACGGACAATAATTTCTTCTTTGTTTCTATATTTAAACAAACAAACAAATATCTTTTCAGGGTTTGGGGTAATTTATCAGAAACAAACAAATAACAAAAAAGTTTTTCAGACAAGATGAAGGTACAGACTTTGGCTTTTATAACCGATTGAATTTCTTTCAGCTATAGAACACACTTTATCACTCACGAAGTTTAAAACCAAGTATATATTCACGGTGCTACATTCATTTTAAGATTACTGTCTGCTACCTCAAGGAAAACTTTAAGGGCTTGCTTTCTACATGGGCCTTCGCTCCTCATAACCTAGTTTTTCTCTTACATGAAATAGGAGTTTCCCTTGTTTTGTTCTCTTGTTCAGCCATTCACAATTCACTGTCTCCTCATTACAACACATTGACCTGGTTTGTTAGCATTTTGGTAAGTGATGTAGGTCTTATTATCAGTAATTTTAATCACTGGGGTCATCTAGGGGTTTCATCTCCCAGGATCAAGTTGTTCCAAATAATTGTCACTGTTATATCCTCTGGTTGCTCAAGTTACCACAATTATGTCAGAGGGCAGCACCTTCTAACACTCACCCTAAAGTGTTTAAAACATCCTCACTTTCTGAAAACAAAAGGTTATCCTAGACCAGTGATGGCGAACCTATGACACGTGTGTCAGAGGTGACACACGAACTCATTTTTTTGGTTGATTTTTCTTTGTTAAATGGCATTTAAATATATAAAATAAATATCAAAAATATAAATCTTTGTTTTACTATGGTTGCAAATATCAAAAAATTTCTATATGTGACACGGCACCAGAGTTAAGTTAGGGTTTTTCAAAATGCTGGCCCGCCGAGCTCAAAAGGTTCGCCATCACTGTCCTAGACCATCCGATTATCTTTGCTGAAAGCCACTTGTCTGCTATTATACAAGACCCCTTATTAAAAGTAGAAGTTTATGAGAGATTGTCCACTGGGCTTTAGGGATGAAAATGAGTGTGGGTGGTGAGTGACTGAGGTGGAAAAGTTATTTCTTTCTGAAACTATTAGATCATATTGAGTCTTTTAATTTAATTCTAACATTACTAAATCATTTAAAAATTTTAATATATTTAAAATGTATTTTCTTTATGACATACCTAATTAAAATGGTAACATTCACAAGAACTCTAATTGTATTCCTTCTCTCTCTCTTTTAAAAAAAATGTTTTCATTGATTTCAGAGAGAGTAAGGGAGAGGGAGAAAGAGATAGAAACATGAATGATGAGAGAGAATCATGGATCGACTGCCTCCTGCACACCCGCTCCTGGGGATCAAGCCTACAACCTGGGCATGGCCCTGACTGGGAATGGAACCATGACCTCCTGGTTCATGGGTCAATGCTCAACCCCTGAGCCATACCAGCCCAACTTCCTTCTCTTTTGATAGGAGTTTTATCAACCACAAAGGCCTTCTGTATGAGTTTGATAGGGCTGCCATAACAAAGTACCTTAAGCAACAGAAATTTATTGTCTCATAGTTCTAGAGGCAAAAGTCCAAGCTCAGCATGTTGGCAGGGTTGGCTCCTCTGAGGCTGTGAGGGAAAATCTGTCCCATGCCTTTCTTCTAGTTTCCAGTAGTTTGCTGACAGTCTTTGGTGTTCCTCGGCCTGTACTACGTTATCCCAATCTCTGTCTCTCCATGTCTGTCGGTGTCCAAATTTCCTCTTTTGATAAGGGCACCGGTCATAATCGGAGTAGGGCCTACCCACTCCAGTATGACTGCCTCTTAATTACATCTGCAATGACTCTATTTCTAAATAAGGTCACATTCTGAGGTCCTGGGGATCAGGACTTGAACATGTGAATCTCGGCAGGGGGTGCACAGTTCAATCCAGAACACCTAATAGCTAGACGAGGAGAACCAAAGAGCTTGTTTTCCTTACAAGGCTTTCTGGTCCTTCTCTGTAGCTATAGAATGCCCTGCCTGGCTTCCTCGGCCCCTGTCCCTCCCTCACCTGCCCCACCACCTTTCTCTGGTGGGCTCTGTCTTTAGGGGGAGACCAGGATTATCCTAGCATGGCCACATGCCAGCTTCAGATTAGCAAGTTTGATGAGTTACCTCAACTCTCTGAGGCTATTTCCTTTTCTCTAGAACGGGATAGTTGTCCTAGCCAGTTTGGCTCAGTGGATAGAGAGTCGGCCTGAGGACTGAAGGGTCCCAGGTTCAAGCCTAGTTAAGGGCACATGCCCAGGTTGCAGTCTCCAGGGGGAGGGGGTGTGCAGGAGGCAGCCGATCAATGATTCTCTCATCATTGATGTTTCTCTCTCTCCCTCTTCCTTACTCTCTGAAATAAATAAACATATATTTTAAAAAAATAGAGTGGGATAATCACATCACCGGCCTCCTTCAGCTGCTATGAGGATTAAGTGACGAAGAGCATGGGGCGACTTCAGCACGGTGTTTGGTGTGCTGTGAGTGCTCGGTAAACATCTGCTGTCACCTTTCATATTAGCAGAGCCATAGGGACAGGGGCAGTGGGAGGGCTCCAGGCCAAGCATGCCTCCCAGCCTTGTCTCCCCAATCATCTCTTCTCCCGAGGCCTCAGGTTCCTCATCTGTAGAAAATGTATTTGGAAAAGATTCTCTTTCAGTCCTCTTACTTAGGGTTGTTAAAAGAATGATTGAAGAAGACAATTTTGGTGATATAAACAAACGTTATTAACACTTCAAGAAGTGGGCAGTCTCCATGTGGAGAACTGCAAAATGGGGAGGAAAGCAGGAAGTTTTTACAGGACAAAGAATAAAGAACAAGGAAGAGACACACAGGAAACATCTCATTGGCTGGGGCCACACTCTCAACCTTGTTTGGGCTGAGAAGGAACAAAGAAAGAAGTAGAGAGCCCAGAGTTGGGTTGGCAGTGAGGACTGGCTGGATACTGCGCTTCTGATCACGCAGAACATTACAGGGATATGAAAGTTATCTAAGTTTTGGTTTGTTGACGTGGCATCCTGGGCAGGAGCGGCTCCATCTTGGGCCTAGAAGGTTATTTCAACAAGGTCAGGTGTTTGTGTTTCAGTGAGAAAGGGGGACCACAGCTGATGTCTCTTCCTGCAGTCTGTTGGCTCCTTTGGGCTTTCTTCCCCCAGAGAACCTTGCACGCCAGGCTGACGGGGACCAGTACGAGCTCCTCTGCAGGGACAACACCCGGAAGCCAATAGACCAGTATGAGGAGTGCCACCTGGCCAGCATCCCTTCCCATGCTGTCGTGGCCCGAAGTGTGGGCGGCAAGGAGGACTTGATCTGGGAGCTTCTCAACCAGGCCCAGGTACCAAATCCCCTGTCCTCCTTCCTGCTTAGGAGTCGCTGCTTGGATTCAGGGCACCT
The DNA here is from genome assembly GCF_963259705.1 of Myotis daubentonii. Lineage (NCBI taxonomy): Eukaryota > Metazoa > Chordata > Mammalia > Chiroptera > Vespertilionidae > Myotis > Myotis daubentonii. The sequence goes on along the minus strand of NC_081853.1, from coordinate 32,861,527 downwards.
TCCTTTACTCTCTTATTGCCACTCTGGCAGTCCTGTGGATCACGGCAGGAACCACACCACACACCATCCTCTTCACTGACAAGCCACGCAGTCTGTATATGTTATAGGCAGCAGAGGCCATAAAACCCTCGCCTGGCATCACCGACCTGGTGCGCCAAAGAATCCGCAGAAGTTCCTCGTTGCCCCAGTGTATTCTTTTTGTTCTAGTGGATGCAGATGTCCCCCCTCCATGAGGTGTCCCCCCTGTTATCCTATTGGCATGTGACCCTGCCCTCCTGACTTCCCTCAGGCGCAGTAACCCTCCACGAGCATTCCTCTCTGTCCTGCGTTGGTGGCATTCCCTCCCAGCCAGCCATCATTCATCACCCATCCCTGTTGGCACTCTCTGCTCAGCACTGAGGGTTCAGAGATGAACTAGACAAAGACCTGCCCTTGAGTTGCTCCCAGAGAAATGTGGACACATACAAATTATCAGGAGGTGGGATGGCACAACCTTGGGGACATGGATTATGTACTTTCCGGAGGACAGAAGGACTGATTTGCAGGATGCATCTGGGAAGGTTCTGGGACCCCAGGGAATAAGCTGTGTGCACCCCAAGGAAGTACGGAGGTTTGCCAGAGAAAGCAGCGGGTGACAGTTTATGCAGAGCCACTGCAAAACAAAAAGCAGCCAGACACTGGAAAGAGTGTGTGAGTAGGTGCTGCTGTCAGGTACAGCCAGGAACAGCTTTGGGCCAGTCAGTGGGAGTCATAGGTAAAAGGCCCTTTGTTTTTGCCTGAAGCGGGAAAGGACTGCTTGAGATCCTCAGTGGTGGGGGCTGGGCCCAGAACTCCTGACCTCCATCCAGCCTTGATGGCAGAGTGCTGGATCCCCAGCTACTCAGGATGAAGAGCACCGAAGCCACTTGGAGAATCAGGCGGCCAGGACTGCGGCAGCCTTCACTGACTGCCCACGGGAACACGGCATTGGAGAGGGGCAGTTGCCTGGCACGTGACGACCCCAAACCCCTTTGTACAGATCTGAGGGGCAGCCCCTGCAGTTTCCCCGAGTCTGCACAAGGCAAACAAGCTGGGATTTGAGTAAAGCATTCCATGGGGGGAGACCTGAGAACCCCATGAGCCCCAGGGACTTCTGAGGGCCTTGGGCGCCCTGTCTTCTCTCTCAGGCACTCATTCTTTTTTCCCTTTCTGTTCTTAAATGGTTGGGGTTTGTTTTCCCTTTGCTTCTCTATGCCAGCTGCCCTCCTTCACTGTCTCGTTTGTCCTTCTAACAGGAATATTTTGGAAAAGACACGTCAGCAGACTTCCAGCTCTTTGGCTCTTCTTACAAGAAGGACCTGCTGTTTACAGACGCCGCCCATGGGTTTTTAAAAGTCCCACCTAAGATGGATGCCATGCTGTACCTGGGATATGAACATATAGCTGCCATTCGGTCTCTAAGGGGAGGTGTGTACAGTCCTGGCAGGGCAGCGGGCAGGGTGGGGGGTCATAGAGGCTTTCCTGGTACTCGCAGGCCTCACCTGACCCAGCCTTCACTGGCCTGCAGAGCTCAGGGGAGTGCCAACTGCACTGGGTTTTAATGAGGGGAGTTTCTGTTGAGCTGGGGAGAAGACCTAACTTACCTTTAGATTACAGAACACTTGAATTAATGATGGTCTGGCTTCTTTGTATTAACCAGAGTTGCCCCACCCAACAACAGGTCTACTAGTATTTGACAGGGGAAATAGCCCATCCTAACCTGAAGTGGGGACATGGCCTCTGCCACCTTCAGGAGAACTAGAATTTTAGAGGGTTTTAATCCAGCTCCTGCTTTCCTCCAAATTCCTATGGTCCATTTCTTCCTTCCTTCTCCCCCCCCCCCCCGCCCCCCGCCTCCATTTAGTCAACCAATAGTTATTGAGCATCTACAAAGCCACTGTGTTAGACGTGGGCATGCTGTGGTGAGCAAAGACTGGGCAACAGGAGAGCAAGCAGGCCCACCGAGAGCAGAACACATGACTACCCCCTGGGGAGCGCTCCCTGGATGGGAGAACCCAGTCCTGTAAGAGAGGGCTCAGAGGCCTTCCCTGGGGGGTGATGCCTGAGAAGGTGAGGTCAGGAGGGACGTTAGGGCTGCTCTGCCTTCACTGCTCTTTCTGGGAACTGAGTTCCCATTTCTCCGGGGGGTGATAGGCAGGAGTGAGTGGTGATATGGGCATGTGACTCTGCTGATGTCGATGGGGACCTCATTGGACAGTCACTCCATAGCTGGTGGCACTAAACTCCCAAACCCATCCTGGAGCTTCCTTTGGATCCCTGGCTCTCTCTACTTGTCCTAGGTGGGAAAGGCGCACAGACGGTGAAGTGGTGCGCAGTGGGCCACCATGAGAGTGCCAAGTGTAGCGAGTGGACTGTCAAGAGTGGTGGCATCTTAGAGTGCACCACGAAGAAGACCACTGAGGACTGCATTGCTGCCATAGTGGTAAGGAAGGCCCTGCCTCCACAGCTGAGTTCAGACACCCACACATGTTGCCTTTCTGCGGAGACTTCCCAGACACCTTCCCATCAGCCGCGAGGTTGAGATGCAACTGTTGTGTTGCATCTTTCCCACTCTCCAAAGCCCTATCCCACTCCACCCCATGGACCCCTGCTCAGGGCTGGGCAGAAACAAAGAGCATTCCCAAGGCTCAAACTCATTTGGTGCTCGGCTCTGGAGACCAGGGAGCTCTGAATGGTGTCCTGCCTAGGACCTGTGGGAAGTGGGATGACATCCCAGGGCGTGGTCAGGGCCCTTGTGGATTGTGAAAGCAAATCAACCTTTTCAGTCCTTTAGTTGAACGTTTAATTTTTTTCTGGTGATAAAAATATTACACGTTGGAAGAGAAATGGAAAATAAATAATATCATTCACAACTTCATAACTCAGAAATAATTACCACACAATTTTTGAGTTATGAAGCTCATTTCTGTTTCTCTATGAACAGATAATACTTTTGTGATTAGAAAATAAAAATGATAAAGGACTGAAAAATTGACAAACTTTGGAGACATACAGTCTTTCTTAGGAAAGAAGATCCTAATTTTGGTAAATTTACCTGGGACCAACCCATAAGATTAAGATCTTGCAATTTCTACAGCCTCCTAACTTTGTCAATGATAAGGATTAAATTAATTTGATTGCTCATAACATTACCTGGCATATAAATAAATATTAACTACTGTTATAATTACTTAAATTCTTGAGCATAGTGGGTGCACTTTCTAAGGTAATGAAGTATTCATTTAAAATGTTTTAATTGCTGCATAATATTCTACCAAGTATTTCTGCCTCAATTTATTTAACTAATTTCTAAATGTCTATATTTGAATTATCTCCAGACCTTTTGCTATTATAGATATGGGAATGAAGATTTTTTGTTCTTTAATCATCAGTATTTCTGAGTATGCCTTTAATACCAATGACAGCTAATATTTATGACCTCTTAACTAGCACTAACTCATTTAATCCTCACGATGAGCCTATAAGGTAGGTGCTTTGCCCATTTTATAGGTGAAATAATGTGTGTAGAACAGTATTTAGGGGTGTATCCCTTGGAGTAGTCAGATCCCAGAGACTGTGTGATATAGTGGTTATGAGCAAAAGTTAAGGCATTCAACTACCTAAGTTTAAGTCCTGGTGACCATCTATTGGACAAATTATTTAACCCCTCTCTGCTTCAGTTTACTAATGTATTAATGAGGGAAAATTATACAACCTACCTAATTGGATTTTATGAGGAATATATGAAGTAACCACTGCAAAGTGTTTAGAAAAGGTCCTGACACATATAGGGGCTGGGCAAGTTTTTCCTTCTAGAGTTACTACTGTCTTAAGTAGTAGATTTTTTTTTTACAGATTTCTAGAAAGGCAGTTAGCAGGTCAAAAGCAAAGAGTATGTCTGTGTCTGTGTGTTTCTTTCTAATGACCTTATCTGTGACTGTAAGTGTGCATTTTATGCTCTGTTGGAAAAATTTATCAATTAAAACTATACATTAATTATTACAGGAATACCTCATTTTATTGTGCTTTGCTTTATTGCACTTTGTAGATACTAGATTATTTTTTTGAAGGCAAGATTAAGGTTTGCTGAAGGCTTAGATCAGTGATGGCGAACCTTTTGAGCTCGGCGTGTCAGCATTTTGAAAAACCCTAACTTAACTCTGGTGCCGTGTCACATATAGAAATTTTTTGATATTTGCAACCATAGTAAAACAAAGATTTATATTTTTGATATTTATTTTATATATTTAAATGCCATTTAACAAAGAAAAATCAACCAAAAAAACGTGTCATAGGTTCGCCATCACTGGCTTAGATGATAGCATTTATTTTAGCAATAAAGTCGTTTTAAATTAAGGTATGTGCATTGTTTTTTAGAAATGATGTGCCTCACACTTAATAGACTATAGTATAATGTAAACATAACTTTTATATGCAGAGGGAAAACAAAAAATTCGTGTGACTTGCTTTATTGCAATATTTGATTTATTGTAGTGATCTGGAACTAAAACACAGTATCTCTGAGGTCTGCCTGTAATGAATTATTTAAGTAGAGAAATTAATTATGTACTGAAATCTTTGCTGTGCCAGGACTCTAAGTACACTGCCAACAGAGTTATGGGACCAGAACTGAACTCTGCCATGCAAAAGAAAACATGTTCCATAGAAGCAGATAAATGCAGTCACTGAGTCTGGCATGTGGCTTGTTGAATGATAGTGGTATAGTGAAAGCACTATGAGGGCATGGATCTCAGGAGAGGCCGGGGAGTCTGACCTGGGTTGGGCTCTTTCTCCTGGGTTAACGGGCCAACTGCATGTCCAGTTTTCTAAAACTGTGTTTACGTGGCAGAAGCTTTGGGTGATCCATGATTTGGTTAATCACAAGGACATGTGACATGAAGCCAGTGAGTTGGAGACCTCTGAGGGTCAGTGAGACAGGATAACAAGCTCACTGTTGTGCCACTGATTTATTTCCTAACCTCAGAAAGGAGACGCTGATGCCATGAGCTTAGATGGAGGATTTATCTACACGGCGGGCAAGTGCGGTCTGGTGCCTGTCCTGGCAGAGAACTACAGTAAGTGGAGGGAAGTGTCTCTGGCTGTTTTATTCCCTCTGGGCCATGGACTTAGAGATGAGGAAATAATTCGGTTCATTGTGAGATAATAACTATTGCTGGAGTGTAGGAAGCTAGTAGATAACATCCCGTTTTCCAAATGTCAGGACCAATTAAGACATAGATGTAAGATTTAGGCAAAAAGAGGTAAAAATAGCACCTTCATTACTGAGAATAGCGATATGGGAGGGCATGGTGTAGAGTTGGCTGCAGTGCTTGCCAAAATGCCCTTGAGTTAAGAGTTGCCCACTAATTCAGGAGAACAGGTCAGCTGGCTCAGCCCATGGCTGAGGGCCGAGGAAAACATTCTGTCAGAGGTGAGTAGCTCTAAACCACCCTCTCCCCATTATCCTCAATAATGAAAGAAGGGGCTGAGCCACATGTGCCTAGATCCTTGTGCCAAATTTACTAATCCAAAATTTACTCATGCCAGCGGCACTGGAAGACTGGAGGGTGGGGCTGCAAGGTCACGTTCTTTAGTGGGGATCTATCCAAATGAAAAAATAAGGCCGGAGAAGAGGATTTCACCAGTATCATTTGTTAAACACCTCATCTGCTAGGCAGTGAGCAAGAAACGACGCATTATCCTTCAAAACAAAACGACTCCATAACACAAATAGTGGTATGTCCATTTTATAGATGTAAAAACTAAGGCTTAGAAAAGTTAAATGCTGTGTCCAAGGTAGAATAAAGACTGGATCCAGGTCTTTCTGACTCTATGGATTGGTTCTTTGTTCTCAAATATAGCAAGAATATAACGATGAAAGATGTCAGGATGACTTGAATCCCATAGGAAATGCAAAACAATTTTTGTCAAGATCTTCAGTGGTCCCTTTGAAAGGGCATCTCGTTTTCTTTCTCTGCATCTGCCTAAGTATTGGGGAGATTCTGGGATGAAACCTGAAGTTCAAATGGCAAAGATCAGGGGAAGAGGGGGTAAAATGGGACTGCAGAATTTTAGCTTGTTAATGACCAATGAAAACCTGCTTAGTTGGTGTTCCTCTTTATTTTACTCTTAACTCTTATGATTGAACACCTCATGTCTTTGGGATCAGCTTGTGGGAATTTAATGCCATATACCTCAATTGTTTTTCTTTTTCTTTCTAGTGTCCCAAGATAGCAAAGAGCAGCTTGGGTCTAGGTGTGAAAATATACTCATGGAAGGTGAGTTAGAATCAGTAACACTGGGGCTCAAAGGTAAAGGCCTGTTCTTAGGAAAAGGGTGAGGAAAACCTTAAAAATAAACAAAAGTTACTAGAGTTGTAACAAAAATAAAGGAGAAGATGACACCACAGTTACTTGTTAGAGAGCAAATCTATCCTGAAGCTGTAATAATAATGACGATTCATAGGGTACTCTACAGTTGACAGGTCTCCTGCTTGCACTATTCCTGTTTGCTTTCCTCAGCAATCCTCTCGTATGTGGGCATCATTGTCCCATATTATGTAGATGGGAAAGTGAGGCTCAGGGCCACACAGCCAGGAAGTGGCTGCACCTGGGCTTGAGAAGAGGTGGCCTGACTGGAACCCGGGGCCCCTCCTGACCAACCACACTGCTCCTTGTCACCTCTGCACGAAGGTCTGCACTGGGGCTTGTTGTTAATGAAGATGAGGAGGAAAATGAAATCACTCTTAGCTTTTAGCCAGCTGGATTTGAATAGCAGGGGAGCCAATCTCGTTTTTAGAATAGGAGAGCAGGTGACAAGTTCTCCCATCTGTGTCTCCACACAGGCAGAGAGGATCTGTATCTGTCTGTGAAGCACTGATCTTGGGCATTAGCTAAAGCATCTAGTGTAGTACCTGGACCAGATGCATCAGCCTCACCTGAGAACTTATTAGAAATGAAAATTCTTGGACCCCACCCCACATCTACTGAGTTGGACTCCAAAGATGGGGCCACTGTTCTGTGTACAGTTCTATAATACGTCATCTGTATATTGTATTGTGTGTTCACCACCCCAAGTCAAGTCTCCTTCCATCACACATTCTCTTCTAATTCTGCAGATTTATAATTCTAATCTTATTATAAATTCAGCTTTGCAGTTTAGGCCGTACTCAATAAGCACAATTCAGTTACATAATTTTGGGATAGGAATCGATGAAATATCAATGGTGCTCCCATTAGAATCAGGAACAAGACAAGAAGGCCCACTCCCACCAAATATATTTGGCATTATTTTGGAAGTGAATGCAGTAAGTTAAAAAATATATATATTAAGATATATATATTTAATATTGGGGGATGAGAAATTAAATTATCATTATTAGAAAATGTTATTGTGAACCTAGAAAATCAGAGACTTAACTTTATAAAAGAAGTCATTAAAGATCTTTCTTTTGGACTTCTATTCAATAGAAATATTTAAACAGAAACACACTCATATGTACAAAGATTTAGGGGAAAATGGGTCACAATGTAAATGCCCACCAGTAGGGGGAACACAGTGGAACGTAACTTAGAGTCAACCAATAAATAGCATGAGAGAGCTATATTGATTTCTACTGAATCAAAAAGGTCCACCGTAGATCTTTAAAAAGGTTCAAGTAACTCGCAGAAAAGAATGTACAGCAGGATTCAGTTGAAGAAGTATGAAGTGTGTGTGTAAATACTTGTGAATGTTTGTATGTAGACACATCGGGAGCGGGAGTGTCATTCTGTTTGGCCCAGTACTAATAATGACAGTTATTTGCAGGGGCTTCTGCTAGAGTGAGGTAAGGGATTCAACCGATTCCCCCTCCCTGGAGAGAGTGGCAGGCAGGGGCTAGCTGCAGCAGCTCTAGGAGGGCCCTGGAGCTGTTGAAATTGATCTCGGTATCTCTGTTGCAAGGCCACTACGCTGTGGCAGTGGTTAAGAAATCAGATGCCGACCTCACCTGGAACTCTCTGCGAGGCAAGAAGTCCTGCCACACCGCAGTTGGCACTTCTGCGGGCTGGAACATCCCCATGGGCTTGATATACAACCAAACGGGGTCCTGCAAATTTGGTAAGTGTGTTCTGGGAGGTGGTGTGGCAGCCCCTTCCTTGGGCCTGTGTCTGTGTAGGGGACAAATTCAGTTCAATGACTAGCAAGGGGTGGCATAAGGGGCTGGACAGACTGTGGGTGAAGTTCACATGTCCCTAAGCAAGTCCTCCCCTTTCTCCTCACCGCCTTGCCTCCAAGGAAGAGGCTTGGCCCAAAGGGCAGACCTTGGGGAAAGGTCTTTATGTCGCGCAGCTGGCTCGGGGAACAGGCCCGGGGTTGCAAAGCAAGAGTGGGTGTGTGTGCATTATTTTCCCAAACTGGCTGCTTTTTAAAATTGAAAATTTTACACCAGAAGGTCCTTAAGTGCTTTAACTTTCACTTTCATCCTCATGCTTCTTAGGTTCCAGTATTAGTCATTTTAGCAACATTCTTGCTATACCTAAAAGGCTCCTGCTCCCCTGCCTTCCCCAGCCACCTGACACATCCCAGCCCTGTGTGAACCCCACCACCTGCTCTCTTCTCCCTCTGCACCTGAGCAGCTGAGCATGGCTGGAAATGTCCCGGGGTGGAACAATTCCTTCCACTGGAAATGCCCCAGGTGCTGGCCTCAGCACTCAGGAGCACTCCCACTGCTTCTCTGTGCCACATCCCTGCACTTCCCAATAATTATCCCAATGTTCTAACTGTTCACACACCCCGACCCCACACCCATCTACCACCTTTTCTCAGCAGATGATCTCATCTGCACCTGCAATAGGCAATTGAAACCGCCAGAAAGGGTCCCCGTCCCCCCCCCCCCCCCCTCGACATTCCAATGCCAAAGCTGTGGCCTCCTGATAGCTGTATCTGCTCAGCCTCCCTCCACAGCCCAGCCAATCCCTCTACCAGTAATCAGGTGTGGGCCCCTCCCTTGTTCCCCTCTGCAGAGCCTCATACCCTCAGTCAGTACTTCTCCCTCTGGTATATCCAACAGTTTCTTTCAACAGGTAAACACACCCAGTGTCTTCCATTTTTACAAATCCCCCCTCTCCCAAAATTCTCCTCCAGCTCCTGTCTTCTTTCTCTGCCCCTTTACTCCCAGGCTTATTAAAAGCCTGGCCTGAGCCACTCCCCTCCCACCCACGCCCTGCCCTCTGGCTTTCTGCATCATTCCACACCAAGAACTCTGGTCAAGGCTGCATGACCTACCTGTTGCTTAACTGGAAGGGCATGCTCCAGTCCTCTTCTACGTGACCTCTCTTTCTTCAGATCACCCTAAAACACTTATCTCCCAGCTTCTGTGGACACACACTAGCTTGGTGTTTCTCCTACCCCTTCAAAGTCCCCCTTTCCCAACCTGGTTAATAAATGTTTGAGTTGCTGAAAGCAACCCCCCCCCCCCCCAAACCCATGCCTACAGCCTTGACTGCCTTCTAAACAAATATTGTATGTAGGGAGTTAGGCACATAGCAAGCACTAGATAAATGTTTGCTGCTATTAATATTATGTCTATATGTTGATACTATCAAGTTTTTGTCCCTAGCACAGATCTCTCCTTGACCTCCAGACCAGTATATATGAACTGTCTCTTTGACATTATCTGCTTAGATATCTCAAAAGCACATTAAGCTCAACCTGCCCCAAATGGAATACATCATCTCTGCTGAGCCTTGTCCTGCCCCTGAGCTGCCTAGCTTGGTGGAGGACCCCACAGTCCATCCACTTGTCCCAGCTGGGAACCTGGGAGCTGCCATCCTCCATACACCCATCCATCACTAGTGATGTCAGTTTCTCTCCTCTACACCTCCCTCCCTCCCAGCTGTGCTACTCTAGTCCAAGCTGCCCTCATCTCCCCTTGACCACTGCAGTAGCCTGCTGCATGCACCCACATCTGCCCTCGATTTCATCCACCCTGTTGCCAGACGGTTCTTTGAAAAGAGCAGATCTGATTATGTCCTGGCCAGGACTGTCTAAAGCCCTTCAGAAGCTCCCTATTGCTCTAACAATAAAGAACAAAATCTACACCAAAGTGTAGAAGGTCACATGTGGCCTGGATCTCTGCCCCTCCCTACTCACTCTTGCGGTGGGTGGTCCAGCCCCAGTGGCCTCCATTAAGCTCTCTAGGCAGTTTGCCCCTCACCCCCAAACTCTGCCCTAGGCCTCTGCAGATGCTGCTTCCTTTGCCTTTTACTTGGGTAATTCCTATTCATTCTTCATCTCTCAACTTGAGGCTTCTTTCTGATTCCCAGGTCTGCACGGGGTTCCTTTATCTGCGGCCTGTGGGATCGTATTTTTCCCCCAGAGCAAGGGGAGAAACAAATTCACTGTGTGATTGCTTGGGTTATGACTGCTGTCCCATAGACTTGGGTTCAGGAGGTAGGTCCTCACTGTGGTGCCCTAGGGCCCAGCACAGGGCTTGGTGGATGGGCCTCTCAGGCCCCTTCCTGGGCTTGGAGTCATGATGGCAGACCCTGTAAAGAAGGCAGGGCAGCAGAGGCTGGAAAACAGTGGGACATGTTTTCCAATTTTGTCCACTCTTAGGATTAAATCTATTCCCGCTCTTCCTGTGCCAGGACAGGGTGGACTTCTGTGGACTCACAGACCCTTGCCCCAACTTCAGCTAGTCCCCCTTCACTTTGCTCCAGCTGCAACTTAAAACAATTTTTCATAAGGTTCCTATTTTGAATAATACAGTACCAGAAACCTGAATGTGTCTTTACATCATCAGGCAATTCTCGGGACAAAAACCTGAGGCTTTCTTGCTAACACAGGCGGGAAGAGCTGACCTCCTGTTTCCTCCTGCACAGATGAATTCTTCAGTCAAAGCTGTGCCCCTGGGTCTGATCCAGAGTCCAGTTTCTGTGCTCTGTGCGGCGGCGGCAGCAATGCAGCCCACAAGTGTGCTCCCAACAGCCACGAGAAATACTACGGCTCCAGTGGGGCATTCAGGCGAGTAGTGTCTGTGCACCACCTTTCTCTCTGGCACCAACCCCATGAACCTCTTGTCCTTTCACCTTTTTCCCAGCATCTGGGTGCTGCATTTAGGAGGAGCCAGAATTTGGAACTAGAATTGCAAATTCCCACTGGCCCCAAGGACTCAAGTTCAGCCCCTTTCTGGAGCCCCTCTCCTACAGACCCAGCAGGCTGAAGGCACCTGGGGAGAGGCAAGATGATGGTCCGGGGAAAACCCTGGTTCCACTTTTGCCCCTTTCTTCTGTGTGATTGTGCTTACATCATGGACTCCTTCAGAGCCCCAGTTTAAAATCAAAGGAGGGGCACCCTACACGTGCTTCTTACACCTGGCTGATGAGTCCATTTTAAAAATAGATATCCCTGGGCTCCTTTATCCCTGCAATAAATATATATTGGGCACCTAGTATGGGGCAGGCACTAGTCGAGGTAGAGGGTTATTGCAGCAACAAGACACACATAGTCCCCACGCCCTGGGTCCCCTGAGAGTAGGACAATAAACACAGAAATAAAGGACAATCACTTGCTGACTGTGGTAAAGAGGAACCAAGGTGGGTGATGTGGCAGTGACATGGGTAGGGGACAATTTTGGAAACGGTGGTCAGGGAAGGCCTTAGCAAGCAGGGAGACCATGTGATCTGAGGATTAAGTATTGAGAGGGAATCCAGCCCCAAAAAAATCTGGGGGAAGAGGAATCAGGAAGAAGGAATAGCAAGGACAAAGGCCTGGGGCGGGACAAATCATACTGTAAGAAGGTCTGAGTAGAGCACAAGAGGGGGGGGGGGATCAGGCGTGTGAGGAGGCTAGAGCTGAGGCACTGGCTGTTTTGGTGGCCCACTGGCCTGGCTGAGAAGGTAGAATAATTCTAAGTACGATGGGCAGTGTGGGACTCTTTGAGGCAATAGGCTATGCTGTGTGAAAGGGTTGTATGGCTGTTGTGGAGAATGTGTGAGCTTCTAGAAAGGACCCTTTTATTCATCACACTGCCAGACAACCTCGTTCTGCCTTCTCCAAAGTTTTATCTCTTTCATTAGCCATACATAAATTACGTATTTTCACAGATCCCACTACAGCAATCTTATATAATAAACTAGAGGCCCGGTGCACAAAAATTTGTGCACTCGGGGGGGAGGGGGGGTCCCTCAGCCCGGCCTGTGCCCTCTCGCAGTCTGGGACCCCTCGGGAGATAACGACCTGCTGGCTTAGGCCTGCTCCCGGGTGGCAGAGGGCAGGCCCAATCCCTAGGTGCAGCCCCTGGTCAGGCTCAGAGCAGGGCCCATTGGGGAGTTGGGGCGCCGCCCCCTGTCATGCACAGAGCAGGGAGATTGGGAGGTTGTGATGCCACCCTCAGTCACGCTCAGGGTAGGGCCGATTGGGGGGTTGGGGCACCGTCCCCTGTCACACTCAAGGCAGGGTCGATGGGGAGGTTGCGGCGCCACCCCCTGTCACGCACAGAGCAGGGCCGATCAGGGGGTTGGGGCTCTGTACCCTGTCACGCACAGAGCAGGGCCAATCAGGGGGTTGGGGCTCTGTACCCTGTCACGCACAGAGCAGGGCCAATCAGGGGGTTGGGGCGCTGCCCCCTGTCACTCACAGAGCAGGGCCCATCAGGGGGATTGGGGCTCTGTACCCTGTCACGCACAGAGCAGGGCTGATCAGGGGGTTGGGGCACTGCCACTCTCACACTCAGGGCAGGGCCGATGGGGAGGTTATGGCTCTACCCCGTCACACACAGAGCAGGGTCCGTGGGGGGTGGGGGGGTTGGGGAGCTCTCCCCTATCAGGCACAGAGCAGGGCTGATCAGGGGGTTGGGGCGCCTTCCCCTGCCACGAACAGAGCAGGGTGGATAGGGAGGTTGTGGCCCCGCCCCCTGTCACAAACAGAGCCACAGGGCGATCAGGGGGTTTGGGCGCTGCCCCCTGTCGTGCTGATCCCGGTGCCGGGAGGCCTCACGGCTCCGCTGATCCCGGTGCTGGGAGGCATATTACCCTTTTACTATATAGAATAGAGGCCTGGTGCATGGGTGGGGCCGGCTGGTTTGCCCTGAAGGGTGTCCTGGATCAGGGTGGGGGTCCCCACTGGGATGCCTGGCCAGCCTGGATGAGGGGATGATGGCTGTTTGCAGCTGGTAACACACCCTTCAGGGTGGGGGTCCCCACTGGGGTGCCTGGCCAGCCTGGGTGAGGGGATGATGGCTGTTTGCAGCTGGTCACACACCCTTCAGGGTGGGGGTCCCCAATGGGGTGCCTGGCCAGCCTGGGTGAGGGGATGATGGCTGTTTGCAGCTGGTCACACACCCTTCAGGGTGGGGGTCCCCACTGGGGTGCCTGGCCAGCCTGGGTGAGGGGCTGAGGGCTGTTTTCAGGCTGGGGGTGACTGAAGCTCCCAACCGCTCCTTTTTTTTCTTTTCTTTTTTATTCTGGGCCAGCTTTAGCTTTGAGGCTTGGCTCCAGCTCTTAGGTTTCTGGCCTTTGCTTACAATGTTGCCATCCTGCTGGCTGAAGCCTGGTGGTATTTGTTACAGAGTTTCTTAAACTGCAGGCTCAGAGGCCTGCAGTGGCAGGCGGGGAACGTTGGTTTCCTCCGTCACTGAGGCAACCAAGCCTCATGTTAGTTTCAAGCTGCCTGGCTGCCTGCGCCATCTTGGCTGACAGTTAATTTGCATATCTCACTGATTAGCCAATGAAAAGGGTAGCGGTCGTACGCCAATTACCATGTTTCTCTTTTATTAGTGTAGAAGCCTAATATACTAAGTGTCCAGTCATCCATTCAACCAATCAAAGCATAATATGCTAATGATATGCTAAGGCTGTTTGGTACTATTATGATATATTAGAGGACCTAGAATCGAGTTTTCTGTCTCGAACCGTGACCTCCCCTCTTTCCAAAAGGAAGATGAACACACAAAGAGCAAGCACCTCATTCTCCCCACCACCTCCTACTGGCCTTTTCACTCCCTATAGTTTCCCGACTTCAACAGCCCTTCATTCCTACTGACCTGTGTTCCATTGATTCTACAATCCTATCCTGTTCTCATCCTTCCTCATGTCCTTTTCCCTCTCTGTACCCAATGTCCATTCCACAGGCAACCATGATAATTATTCCCCTGCATATATCCTCCTCTCCTGGCTGAACCACAATCTTGGGTAGGTCCAACATTCCACTACTCAGTGCCTGCTAACTGGTCCCCCTTTAAAGCAGGGGTGGGGAACGTCTGGCCTGAGAAATCATTTGGTCTGGCTCTGCCAAGGTATTAGAGGTGAGTTAATTAAATGTTTAACCAAATATAGTAGGCTAATGTTTAAGTTGATAATTTTGTATGGCCTGCAAGTGATGTTATAAATATCCAAATAGCCCTTGGCAGAAAAAAGGTTCCCCACCCCTGCTTTAAAGTAATGAGAACACCACTTAAATGAATCATATGTTTCTAAGTCCATTCACCACCCCATTCTCCTAAAAGATGATTCCATACTTTTTCCTCTCGTCAATCCTCCAACACTCCTTCCTCCATCTATCAGATCTTTGTTTCCTATTTCACTTGAGGAAATTGAAGCAATCAAAAGAGAAATTCCACCCTGTTCCCAGTGCCACATCTACCCATGTGCTGGCATCGGTGCCCAGAGACGCTGCCCTCCATCCTCTTATTCGGGATGGCCGGGCTGTCTCCTACCAAGGCCCAGTCCTGAACCAGCATTGACTGCCCCTCCTCCAGCCTCCTCCAGGGCATTGCCCCAGCACGTCTCCCTTCTTTCTCCTGCATCATCACATTTTCTTCTCTACTAGATCATTTCCATCAGCCTACAAACATGTTGCCATTTTTTCATCTTCAACATAAATAAATAAGCAAAACCTCTCTTGATTTTCCTTTCCTTCCCATCTCTCTTCTCTTTACAACAAAATTCCTTGAAGAAGTTCAACATCCTTGCTCACTCCAATTTCTTTCCTTTCAATCTTCCCAGAACCCAGTTTACAAATCTGTTTACATTCCCCCAACCCCAACCAACAGAATTAGTTTTATTATTGTTTTTAAATGATCTAAAGAAAACAGTCCTCCTCATTGTTGGCACATGGGCAGGCTGCTCCCACCACATCTACCCCTTGGTGCACCACATCCACCAGCAGCTGAAACTGCACTTGTAAATCACCAGTGACCTCTGTGCTGCTAAATAAATCCAAAGACCTGTTCTCAGTCCTTGCATTATTGATCTGCCAGCATCACTGGCACCACCGATCACTTCCTCCTCTTGGATACAGTTTCTTCCTTGGCTTCAGGACACCACACTCTCTTGGATCCCCTCCTTCCTCTCCTGTTACTGCATCTCAGTCTCTGGCTGATTCTACCTCACTTTGCCAACCTCTGCTGAAAGAAAGCCCAGCAATGATTTCGGTGCTTCTCTGGGAAGTAGGAGCACATGCTGGAGTAGGAGTGTTGGGGAGAGACAGAGGTTTCTGGGAAGTGGGAAACATTTTTGAAGCCATTGCTCTATAGAGTGGGGAGGTGGCTGTCGAAAGCACTAGTTGTCACACTCAAGCACAAATCAGAATCTCCTCAAGTGGTTGTTAAAACACAGATCACTGGGCCCCGTCCCCATAAGTTTCTGATCCAGCAGGTCCAGCGTGGGGCCCGAGAATGTGCATTTCTAAGTTTCCAGCTGGCACCCATGCTACTGGTCCCAGCTCAAGCTTTGAGAACCAAGAGAGAGCAAGGAGAACAGGAATGCCCAAGTGAAGTTCATCACTGGGGAGGTCTCTGGTCTACCTCACTGCTGAGGTGCAGACACACCTGCGGCAGATGATCATGCTCATTCCGGGCTGGGTTGTATGAAGGGGCACTAAAGGAAAGAAACAGGGCAAGTGAGCTTAGGAAAACTGAAGGGGAGTAATAACCATAGCCAAGTATAGAGAGACCTGATGCTAGGAGAGAGAAAACTGGAGAGGTGCTCCTCATAATTAATAGTTAATAGCAATTTACATCTGAAAATGTCATAAAACTGATGTTAAAGTAAATATTTCTCATAAAGAATGCACCTTAACCACAGACAAACATTTTTCAGGGGATTACGTGTGAACAAATATCTAGTGATGCACATTAACTTTTATTAAGGCCGAGTAGACATATGGGTGTGATAATACTCCTTCAAAATCACATCCTCCATGCTGATTTTACTCTCTGATGTGAACTTTGATTCAACCAGAGAGTCATTCTTGAATATCCCTGTTAATAGGAGAATATGAGTTTCTCCTCTGGAAAAACTGATCAGTGTTCAAAATAAGGAGCATTAGAAACTAAATAAGCAGATTTAAAAAATTATTATATTTCTCCTCTAATTCCCAGGGACAGCCAGGCATTACAGCTGTGTGTGTGGAAGTGGTCAGTGTTAAATGTGCCAAGCGGACTGGATGGAGGGGTGTGAGCCTCTCAGTGACTCCCTTTTGGTGTCCCCCCCCCCCCACCTCCTGTTGACCCTCCTCACTGACCTGGCCCTTGGTGTGCAGGTGTCTGGTTGAGAAGGGAGACGTGGCCTTCGTGGAGCACCCCACAGTCCTGCAGAACACAGACGGTATGTGCCTGCTCCGTCCTTTCCGCCCTTGGAAAAATCTGAGTTTCTCATGGGAAATACTCCCCAGGTGGGTTGTCAAGGAAGTTTATTTAAGTCATTAAGACTCTAGTGACTTTGGCTCTAACATTTTTTTATGTAGGAAATGAGAAAATTCTCATGTCCAGTCAGACTTGACAGGGTTGGTTATCACATGGCCTTGAACCCAACTGACAAACATGCGGAGGATGCAGTCCATCTGAGTACGTCTGGCTCTGTTGATGCATAGGCATCCTGACATATTCTGGATACATGTTTTTAACAGTTATATGCATTCAACATATATTGTCCATCTATGAAAAATCTCGCCTTTTTACTTTCTTGATGTCTTTTTTATGAACAGACATTCTTTATCTTAATGTAGTTCAATGTATCAATCTTTTCCTCTCTGGTTAGTGCTTCTTCATGCCTGTTTAAGAAATCTTTGTCTTTAATGGGGCTGAAAAGCACTAATCAGAAAGGTAATGAACTTATGAGTTTATGAATATTTCTCTTGTGTTTTATTTTAAAAGCTTTTTTGTTTCTCTGTGTCTCTGTGATTCTCCAAGACACGGGTGATTGGTCACATCTCTCAAGTGAGGGCACCTCGATGAAAGCTATCAGTTGTCCTGGTTTCTCTCTTGACAGGAAAAAACCCTGAAGACTGGGCTAAGGATCTAAAGCAGAAAGACTTTGAGCTGCTGTGCCTCGATGGCACCAGAAAGCCTGTGACTGAGGCTCAGAACTGCCACCTAGGCATAGTCCCAAATCATGCTGTGGTCTCAAGGAAAGATAAGGCAGATTCTGTTCGCAGAATGCTCTTCAACCAACAGGTATGGCAACTGCATGCTCAGCTCGCAGACCTGCACAGACACACCCCAGCCCAGTCTCACTCTCTTCCTCCCTGGGCAGTAGAACTTGATTCTTGCAGCCCTTCCTCTGATGAAAGCGGAAGGCGTCTGGCTGTGTTCACTTCTTGCTCTGGGCCATCTAGGATATCACAGTGGATTGGAAAAGCCTCAGACATGTGGCCATCTGAAGTGTCTCACCAAGACTCATTCTTCTTTCTGAGCAGAGTCATGGTACCTGTTGGGCTTGTTCTGTCACAGACATAAGGGAGTTAGCTCAGTGCCCTTCACACTACACTGAGCCGTATGTGGGAAAAGCAGAATGGAGGTTACCCTATCTGATCTAGGTAGATCTCAATGTGTTTCCTGAACCTGGCAAGCTGAACACTGTTTTAAGCTTCGTGAACGTTATAAAGCCAACATTCAGATAATTTATGACGTTTATAGGTAGCCCGAAAGGGCTGATGCTACTGAGTAGCGGGCATGCATAAATCAAGTGAGTTTAGGGAACACCCAGAACCTTGTCGAGTAATCCATGTGTTGGCATATGCTGCCCACACATTCCAGCTAAAGGAAAACTCAGGGAGAGCTGGCAAAATCGGAGGCTCTTGGTCACAGACTTTTGAAGGATTGGGTCCTTGGTTACAAGGGAAGTGAACAAAGGAAGAGAGGGGAGGGGAAGAAAGAGATGGAAATGGGTACCTGGGGCAGGTCCAGAGAATAGAAGAGGCAAGGTAGCAAGGGCTCCAGGAAGCAGCAAGACATACAAGTATGACCCAGGAAGTTGAAAGCACCAATGACTGGCGGAATAGTGATATAGTGGCAAACTTGGAGCCCTTTCTGCTTAGCACTTGCTTAACATACATCATCTCATCATTTACAAAGGAGTTAACTGATGTTCAATAAGCTCAGTAAAGAATTTTCCTAAGATCACATGACAAGGAAAAGTGAGGGTCAGGATTTGAATCTAGAGGCCATGCTTTTTGCCATTTTCCTATGGTGCCTCCAAAAGTGTTGCTGTGTTCCAGGTTTCCTAGGGGCTAGAGCAGAGCAGTCCAGGAGACTCAGGTCTTATGAGGCAGAATACACAACCCTGTTTTCTCTGGCACTGCCATCACTCACTGTCTGTCTGTCTGTCTGACCCAGGAGCTCTTTGGAAGAAATGGGTTTGAGTATATGATGTTCCAGTTGTTCAGATCCTCAACCAAGGACCTGCTCTTCAGTGATGACACAGAATGTTTGGCTAACCTTCAGGACAAAACAACTTATCAAAAGTACTTAGGACCAGAGTATCTTACAGCCATTGCTAATGTGAGGCAATGCTTACCCTCTGGTGAGTAGAATAAAACACTGAGGAGCAATAATGTCAGGGGCCAGATAAACATGTTTGTATTAAGGACCATCACTGCCGAGCCCTGGGTAGGTACTAATAGGAGCACAAAGATTCAGAGGGCTTGTTCCTGGCGCTGCAGGAGGATTCAGACTCACCAATGAGGTGACTCAATTAGACAACAGTATAAGACACTAGCTGAAAAAAGGCCAAAGCATTTGAAGGAGACAGAGCATGCAATAGAACTTGAAATCATTTGGAAATTGAACTTGTTTACATTTATATTTCTTTTCTTTTTTTTGCTAAAAAATAAAAATGTATGTATGTGAGCACTTCAAATGTAGGGAGAAGGTTGGGAATGACATGTATATACCACTCAAAGGATCAGTTTTCAAAAATTTTAAGTAAAATGTAAAAAATAATAATAGAAACAAAATATAGTTAACATGCTAATAGGTCCCTTCTATCTAGAATGGCATGGATGCCTCAAAAAGAAGTAAGCTGGAGAAATAAAGTTAGAGCTTGGATAACCCAATTATTGGGAGTGCACCTGAATTTTTGTTGAATTATTTCATGTGTTGTAGATAATGAGAGCAGGAAAGGAAGGACAATGTAGGTGGTTAAGGATAGTACTGACATTACTGAGGGGAGAGAGTGCTCGTTTTAAAAAAATCTTTACCGCCTACTATTTGCTTTTAAAAAATAAGAACAGAATTGTGTTGAGTAAGTACAGGCAGGACCTGAAGGTCTTTCTCTCATGTTATGCTCCACAGAACTTCTCAACGCCTGCACCTTCCATGGAAGTTAAAAAGTGATGAAAGTGGACAACTGCAGAGATGCTCAAAGCCTGCAGATATCATGGGGCCACATTCTCAATTGTCTGTATGTGGATCTGTGTTAATATCTTTATAATTATGTGCTATACCTGATGCAAAAAATTAAAATGAATAAAAATTATCTTCTCAGAAAACTTCCTTAAATGTTCTCACATTTTTGGGGGGGGAGAAAGCTATTTCTTTGTACTAGAATTGTGCTTCTGATTTTAAATTGTACCCTAAAAGCTCATTCCCTTCCTACTTTTTGATTATTCTACCCAACAGTCAAGTCATTTAAATATAATTTATGCAATAAATCTGTCTGAAGGGAGTCTGAGTGGTGATTATGCATCAATGTGTATAGTATCAAGTACTTACATAATAAAAACAAAGGATAAGGAATGCGTTTATTTTAAAAACATTTTTATCATTTAAATTTTACAATGTCAAGTGGAATCAAATTGCTGATTGAGATTAATTGAAATATATTAAAATATATTAAAGGGATTGCAAGAATCCAATCCTACTACCCTTTTATGGTCAACTTCCTGATAATGTGATTTATACTCTTTTCTTTATAGTTAGTTTCTTATCTGAGATTTTGCCATACCTATCTATTATATAAAAGCCTAATATGCAAATTGTCCTCTTGGGAGTTTGACTGGGAGACCAGGAGTTTGATAGCTCACTATGACGTGTGCTGACCACCAGTGGGTGTTGTAGAACGAAGGAAGGCCCCAGCTGGCAGCCAGAAGGAAGGCCCCCAATCAGCCCTGATTGCTAGCCAGGCTTACGGACTCTACCCGTGCATGAATTTTGTGCACCAGGCCTCTAGTTATTATCATAATTCCAGCTTATGGTAGTCTCAATGAATGTGTTGAATGGGAACCTAAGTTATATATTGTTAAATGTCAATTTTATGGGTGTAGACTTTTGCCTATAAAAGAGTAAATAGCATAGGACTTGCCCTCTTTCCATTAACAACTAAGAAACTGGACAAAATATACTAAACAACTGTCTTCAAACTGTTGGACAATAACAGCGTAGGAATATGATTCCTGAAAGAAGGGAAGGAAAAGAGGTGAGTAGAATGCTGACTCTACTTTTTGCCTAGAAGAAATTTCTAGCTCACAGCACAGAGAGAGGGAACCCAAGAGAGCCCATTACATTGAGTTGAGGAAGCAGAGATAAGAGCTTGAGGAAGCCACAGTGATTGGAATTTATAACAAAAGAGATCTGATAACAGTCTCCTTGAGTCTTTGGTGAAATACTAATTTCCACGTGTGTAAATGAAATTGAAGTTCATCAGGCCAGGCAAAGAATAACTCTGAGAGACCTATATCCTGAACAATTCTCAGGGCTTCACAACCAGAATGAAGAGACCTCATTGAAAACCTAAGGATTTCACTGACGGTCATGCCTTGGGTATGGGTCTAAAATTGCTGTAGATTAAGGGCTGCACTATAACTGCCCTTTCTGAGAGTGAAACTAGTCTTGGTAGGATAAAGCCAATCTGCAAGTAACTTAACTGCCTTCTAAAATAAACCTCAATAATCATTAGAGGGAGACAAGAAAATCTAAATATTCAACAACGTGTTATATATATATAATGCCCAGTATCAAACACAAAAATTACCAGATATGCAAAGCAGCACAAAATGTGACCCAGAATTGGGAGAAAAATCAACCAATAGAAGCACAACTAGAAACCACAGAGATTAATGTATTCAGACAATGAACTTGAAAAAGTTTAACAACTGTTTAAACACACAAAGGATTTAAATGAAAACATGAACATAACACAGAAAAAAGTGCAAGGTTTAACAAAGAACCAAAGAAAATCTAGAGCTGCAAAATTTTTGATTTTCAAGGAATTTGTCCATTTCATCTAAATTGTCTACTTTTGCCATAAAACTGTTCAAAGTATTTCCTTATTCTTTTAATATTTGCCAAAACCGGTTTGGCTCAGTGGATAGAGCATTGGCCTGCGGACTGAAAGGTCCCAGGTTCGATTCCGGTCAAGGGCATGTACCTGGGTTGCGGGCACATCCCCCGTGGAGGGTGTGCAGGAGGCAGCTGATGGATGTTTCTAACTCTCTATCTCTCTCCCTTCCTCTCTGTAAAAAATCAATAAAATATATTAAAAAAAATATTTATAGGATGTATAGTGATATCTCTTCTCCCATTCTCCATACTGGTAATTTGTATTTTACCTGTTCTTTTTTTTCTTCAATCCTCTTCCAAGGATATTTTTTTCCATTGATTTTTTTTCAGAGAGAATGGGGGGGGGGGATAGAAATGGGGGGGTGGGGAGAGACAGACAGACATTGATTGGTTGCTTCCCTCATGTGCCCTGACCAGGGCCAAGTATCGAGCCTGCAGCTGAGGTGTGTGTCCTTGACTGTTGAATCAAACCCAAGACCCATTGGTGTGCAGGCCAATGCTTTAACCACTTAGCAAAAGTGGCCAGGGCTCTGTTCTTTTTTCTTAATCTGTCCAATTGAACTTTGCAAAAAACAAATTTTTGGTTTTATAAATGTTCACTATTGTTTGCCTATTTTCTATCTAATATTCTGTCCTTAGAGTTATTTACATTCTTCTACTTACTTTCCATTTCATTTACATTTTTTCCCCCTTGGATTCTGAAGGTGCAAGCTTAGATCAATTACCTAGAACATTCTTGTTTTCTTAAAAAATTTTTTTTAATTGATTGATTTTTAGAGATAGAGAGGAGAGAGAGGGAGGGAGGGTAAGAGAGAGAGAGAGAGAGGAGAGAGAAAAACATCAATTTGCTGTTCCACTTATTTATGCATTCATTGGTTGATTCTTGTGTGTGCCCTGACCCGGGATCAAACCCACAACTTTAGGGTTTGGAACAACACTATAACCAACTGAGCTAACCAACCAGGGCAGAATATTCTTATTTTCTAATATAGACATTCAAAATTATAAATTTCCTTCTAAGTACTACTTTAGTTGCATCCCATAAATCTTGGTCTGTTTGCCTTTCATTATCATTCAGGTAAAAATTTAAAAAAATACTTTCCAAAAAAACCTTCTTTGATCTATGATTTAAATATTATTTTTAATTTCCAAATATTTGGCTATTTTCCAGATATGCTTTTTTATTAATTTCTAATGTAATTCCTTTGTGGTCAGAGAATATATCCTGTATAACTTCAATCCGCTTAAATTTATCTATTTTTTACGGCCAGCAGATAGTCTATCTTGGTGGATGTTCCATGTATACTTGAAAGAAAACGTGTGTTCTATAATTGTTGGGTGTAGTTCTATAATGTACAGCTTTGTAGTATATACTGTGGCTCTATAAACAACAATTAGGTCAAGTTGGTTAATGTTATTGTTCAAATACTTTGTCTTGACTTATTTTCTATCTACTTTTTTTACATGTAATTACTGAGAGAAGAGGATTGAAATCTCTAACTCTAAGTATAGTTTTGCTCATTTCTCCTTCCAGTTCTATCAGATTTTGCTTTATATATTTTGAGACTCTGTTAGGTGTATACACATTTAGGATGATAGGCTTTCTTGATGAATTGACTCCTTTATCATTAGAAAATGTCCCTAATTATCTCTGATAATACTTCTTGTCCTTAGTCTACTTCATTGGATATTATTAACATGACCACTCCACCTTCTTTTTTTTAAATTAGTGTGTGTTTGGTGTATTTTTATTATTTTCTTTTAATCCATCTGTGTCTTTATCTTAAGGCGGGTTTCTTATAAAGAGCATATAGTTGGGTATTTCTTTTTTCACCGAGTGTGACAATTTCTACCCTTTTAAATGATGTGTTTAGTTCATTTATACATAATGTAATTATTACTATTTGGTTTTTATCTGTCTCAACTGTTCTTTGTGTCTGCTTTTTTTGCCTTTTACAGGCATACATTGGAGATATTGTGGGTTTGGTTCAAGATTACTACAGTAAAGTGAGTACTGCAATAAGCGAGTCATAATCTTTTTGCTGGTGGAGGGTCTTGTCTTCAATTTGTAAAAACATGCAACATCTACGAAGTGCAATACAGTGAGGCACAATGAAACGAGGTATGCCTGTATTAAATTAATTATTTTTTGGTATTCCATTTTCTCTCCTCTATTGCCTTATTAGCTATTCTTTTATTTTTTTTAATGTCTTTTCCAAGATTTGCAGTATCCATATTTAGCTTAATACTACTATCAAATAATGTTATATCACTTTGTGTATACTCTACGATCCCATAATAGTATAGTTCCACTCCTCCAGTGATGTGTGGTAACAACCATATCTTTAAGGTTAAAAAAAAGGCCCTGATTTGTATCATTTGCTAGTGTTATGGAGTACGTACTCTCGTCATGGGTGATTTCAAGCTACCAAAGTTATGTCAAGGAATTCAGAGTTGGGAAGAAATACACGCACTCAGCATTTAAAGCCAACACAAGCTGACTACACTATTCCACTGATTTCCCTCTTTTACCTTTTGTGCTCTTTTTATCATATATTTCACTTCTACATGTTAGAAACTCCGTAATACATATTTATTATTTTTACATCAAGTAATCTTCTAAGGAAATTTAAAAATGAAAAAAAAGAAATCTTTACTATTTACCCACATGTTTAATGTTTCTGGCTCTCTTCATACCTTTGCGTGGGTTACATATCTTAGGTGTTTTGTGGGCATATTTTTCCAGCATGCTTTCATATACTGTAGAGTAATTTCTTTCATTTAATTTTTTCTTGTAATAACTTTGTATAGTATTTGGCCATGGGACTTTCTGTTGCTCAATTTTAAGTGAAATTTGCTTTCCTGAACTTTTAGAATAAGGGTATTTTTACTTAAAAACATAGTAGCTTGCTTTTTAGGGTTTTTTGATTTTATTCTCTTGTCCACTTTGGTCTAGACCAGCCGTGGGCAAACTACGGCCCGCAGGCCGGATCCGGCCCATTTGAAATGAATAAAACTGAAGAAAAAAAAAAGACCGTACCTTTTTATGTAATGATGTTTACTTTGAATTTATATTAGTTCACACAAACACTCCATCCATGCTTTTGTTCCAGCCCTCCGGTCCAGTTTAAGAACCCATTGTGGCCCTCGAGTCAAAAAGTTTGCCCACCTCTGGTCTAGACCTTTTTATTTCATCTTTGTTGTCCCTTTCCTTGACAATTTTTTAAAAAAATATATTTTATTGATTTTTTACAGAGAGGAAGGGAGAGAGATACAGAGTTAGAAACATCGATGGGAGAGAAACATCGATCAGCCGCCTCCTGCACATCTCCCGCTGGGGATGTGCTCGCAACCCAGGTACATGCCCTTGACCGGAATCGAACCTGGGACCCCTCAGTTCGCAGGCCGACGCTCTATCCACTGAGCCAAACCGGTTTCGGCTCCTTGACAATTTTGATTTCACTTCTAAATAGTGTTTCCTGCTTCAGACTGCTCCAGATCCTTTAGTACTTCTTGGGAAAGGTATTTTCATATCTAGTCATAGGTCATCTCCTTGCAGGCTTCCCCCAGAAAGTCACAAGCATGCTCATCCTTTATGCTGGGGGTTCTAGGAACACTATCTCCTGGAGTTTCACCTGCTCAAAAGCCCTCAGGCTCTGTTGTCCAAAGCCTTGGAGAGCCAGGAGAGCCAAACGTAAGTCTTGAGTGACATAGACCTGAGGGCTGAAGACTCTGATCCAACGGGGACCTTTCTCTGGTGCTGGGGAAGAGCTGTCCAGTGCCCTACCTCCACTTCCTTTCAATTCTAAGAACTTGGAAAGAAGACCAGAGCAAATGATTAATGGTTAGCATTCAATAATGGATCCCCTTTGAGGATTGATAAAAGCCTGGGGCTCTCACTGTGGTATCAGCCACACACACACACACACACACACACACACACACACACACACACACTACTTGGTGTATAATTTTTATGTATTCATATCTCCAGTCCAGTGATTCTCTGCAGCCTTACACCACGTGCCCCTGGGCTGAAAGGGTGGGGACAGAGGCTAGTTAACCTGTTTTTAGCAGATGCTAGCCCATGGGACTAACTGTTGTTAAATTACACATATAGACAAGTGACATATATTTATGTAAAAGACCTGTCAGTGGAAACATTTAGAATAAGTAAAACATAAGATAATTCAATTATAGAAACTAATAGTGGACACCAATTGTCTACAAATCTGTACAGGTCAGAGGTTTATTTTGGAACAGTAAACCAGGAGAAACCAGGTGGAATTTGCTCTTCTCTTCCAGTAGTGAGCAGGGACATTAAACAATGGTGTTTGCTCTGGGGGCAATAGAGTGATCGGTGATCTGTTTGTTTTGGCTTCAGACCACTAGACTCTGCTCAGCTTAACCAGTTGCTACTCATGGGCCCACCTGATGATCTTGGGACTTGACTTCTTTTGGTGAAAGTAACGGGAAGTGAAATCCCTAAATAATTTTGGAAGAAAATAAGAATGACACTTTCCAGAAACTGTGTCACAGGATGGTTAAGGACAACTGAAGACACTGAGTCCAAACTCCTATGTTCTAGCTTTGCTTGCCTGACTGGGCACTTTCCCAGTTATATCCTCTCTGGCCTTCAGTTTTCCTCTCTGTGAAATGAGCTCATTGTAGGAGGTGGTCTTTCAAGGTGTGTTTTGCTGAAGAGCCCATTAGCAATGGGGGGAGCCATGAAGAAATTAGGTGGAGTTACTTATTATCATTGAATGTGCCATCAGTACTTGGTCCATACCAGGTGTTCTGTAATAACGATAGTCATTTATATCTATTGGTGACTGCTACATGCCAAGAAGAGCCAGCACTTTAACACATCTTCCAAATGACACTAGATGGTATGTATTCATATTCCTTTTACTAACGAGAAAACAGAGGCTCAAATAGAGAATTAACTTGTTCAGCATCATGTAGCTTCTAAGTGCTCTAGAATTCAAACCTAGGAGTCTCTGACTCCAACTTCATACCTACTTTATCCCACAGATTGCACATAATATCCAGTACTTGTCCTTAAGAATGGACAGGTAATAAAAGGACAGGTAATAAAAGGAGTGCACAGGTAACTGGTACACAGAGAAACAATACTGCTAGGCTCTGTCTGCTCTATTCTCTATGATGCATTGTCTAGGACAGCGATTCTCAACCTGTGGGTCGCGACCCCTTTGGCGGTCAAACGACCCTTTCACAGGGGTCGCCTAAAACCATCCTGCATATCAGATATTTACATTACAATTCATAACAATAGCAACATTACAGTTATGAAGTAGCAACGAAAATAATTTTATGGTTGGGTCACAACATGAGGAACTGTATTTAAAGGGCCAGAAGGTTGAGAACCACTGGTCTAGGACCTGGTGGACAGAGTGCCTGCAGGGCTTTCTGATGTGGTGTGACCTCATGGGCTGGGCTCACAGTACTGTGTATGCAGGACTTAAATGGGGAAGGTATTGGTAATGACACACTAAAAATAAGAAGGATAATGTGCTGGGTATAGAAATAGGAGATTTACTTTAATTGCTAATTTAGTTATCATAATAACCCTAAGAAGTAGGTATCATTTCCATTTACTAGATGGGAAACTGAGAGTTATGTAACTTGCCTAGTTCACTAAACTACTGAAAGTCCTACCATAAAGAAATGAATATGTAGGAGCAAATGACCTAACTACACTAGTTTAGTGGTGGCCCCAGGCACAGAGAACCAGGGCCACATTTTCCCCTTGTCCTAACCTTTGCAGCTATAATCATGTCTCATGTTTACTTAATGACACTTCTACTACCACTATGTTCCTACTCTGCACTGGGTAAATGGTTTCCAATTACAAATCTGGGAATAAACTCTACTTCTGGGAGCAGATAATTCTATCTGAAACCTTTCTTTAGTTTATAATCCAGATTTCTTGACACCCTGGTGTCCTGGCCACATTATACCAGGCTCTCAGAATTCCCCAGCCTTCCTTTTCCATCCCTAGCATTCCACTTTGTGGTCGGGGAGTCAATTGCCAGAGGGGTGTCTGGAGTGAGAACGGAAGCAGCTCCTAGGACAGATATGGCCTATTGCATTTTGCTTGAAATCAACCCTGCCATGGACCTCTAAACTGTATCCCTGGCCCTGAACTCTAACCCCCTTCCCATCTTTGCCAAGCCTGTCCAAGTGTTCAGCAAACAATGTGCCAGAGAAGACCAGCTCTTCCTGCATGCCTACCTTCGATCAGGACTTTGTTCCTTTACACATGAGGGCTTCCAGAGTCTACTCAGCTTCATGGTCAGTGGCCTCTGAAGCTGTTTGCCTATAGGTCAGGTATGGTTGGATTAGATTGAACATTATACTAATGAGGAAAGGGTTTTCTTAGGTTGTTTTGCTTGCAGAATGGATTGTACTGGCTTTTGAAACAAGGACATATGGCTTCTAGTCTCTCCCAGTAAATTATAGAAGAACTAGAGGCCCAGTGCATGAAAACTGTGCACTCTGGGAGGGGAAGGACCCTCAGCCCGGCCTGCACCCTCTTGCAGTCCGGGAGCTCTTGGGGAATGTCCGACTGACGATTTAGGCTTGGCACACTCCCTGCCGGGCCTAAGCCATCAGTCAAACATCCTTAGTGCTGCCGCAGAGGTGGGAGAAGCTCTCGCCACCACCACTGTGCTCGCTAGCCGTGAGCCCGCTTCTGGCTGAGTGGCGCTCCCCCGTGGGAGCACAATGGCCACCAGGGGGCAGCTTCTGTGTTGAGTGGGATCGGGCCAAAACCGGCTCTCTAATATCCCCTGAGGGGTCCCGAATTGCGAGAGGGCACAGGCCAGGTCAAGGGATACCACCAATGCATGATCAGTGCTGGGGAGGGACATAAGAGGTTGGCCAGCCTTGGAGGAACTGTGGGAGGGCTCCAGGGCGTGTCCTGCCCATCTAGCTCAGTCCTGATCAGCCAGACCCCAGCAGCCAGCTAACCTACTGGTCAGAGCGTCTGCCCTCTGGTGGTCAGTGCACGTCATAGCGAGCGGTTGAGCAGCCTTAGCATATCATTAGCATATTATGCTTTTATTATAGAGGATGTCTGAATTGAGGTTAAAGGGGGCCCAGAGCTTCCTAACATTGAAAGATGCTGACCATGTCTGTTCAGTTATTCCTCGTTCTACACATGACTTTGCTATATGCCCTTGACAGTACCATCTGTGGAGACAGATAAAAGGCTTCCCTTTCATATTCCTCTTCCCTTTCCCCACCTTTCTCACTTTTCTTCCCTTTTTTGTTCTTCCAAAAAATTATAAGAATGACCAATAAGCATATAAAAAGATGCCCAAGATCACTAATCATTAGGAAAATGCAAATCAACTCTATGAGATACCTTTTCATATTTATTAGGATATCTACTCTTAAAAAAATCAGAAAGTAGTAAGAGTTGAGGATGTGGATAAATTGGAACTCTGCACTGTAGGTGGGAATATAAAATGGGACATCCATTGTGAAAAACAATATGGAAGTTCCTAAAAAAGTTAAACATAGAATTACTGTATGACCCAGAAATACCCCAAAGAACAGAAAACCAGATCTTGAAGATATATTTATGCACCCATATTTATAGATGATTCACCATACTTAAAATGTTAAAGTAATCCAAGTGTGCATCGACAGGTGAACAGATAAGCAAAAACATAATAAAACATACGATGGCATATTATTCAGCCTTAAAAATGAAGGAATTACTGACATATACTACAACACGAATGAAACTTGAGGACATTACTGTAAGTGAAGTAAGCCAACCACAAAAAGTCAAATACTGTATGATCCCACTTAAATGAGGTACTTGGAATAATCGAAATCATAGAGCCAGAAAGTAGAGTGGTAGTTGTTAGGGGCTGGAAGTAGGGGGAAACGAGAAGTTATTGTTTACTGGGTATAGAGTTTCAGTTTGGGAAGATGAAAAGAGATCTGGAGATTAATGGTAGTGATGGCCACACAACAATTTGAATGTACTTACTACTACTGACTTATACACTTAAAAATGATTAAAATGGTAAATTTTATGTTATGTGTATTATGCTAAGTGATATAAGTCAGACAAGAGGACAAATACCACATGACTTAACGTATGTGTGAAATCTAAAAAACAAAATAAATGAACAAGCAAAAAAGAAACAAATTCATAGATACAGAGAACAAATTGGTGGTTGCCAGATGGGATAGGGGTTAGGGGGAATGGATGAAAAAGGTCAAAGGGATTAAGAAGTACAAAGTATCAATTATTAGAATAGTCATGGGGATGTAAAGTAAGCATATAGCCAAATATTGCAGTAACTATGCATGGTGTCAGATGGGTACTAGATTTATCGGGGTCATCACTTTGTAAATTAGGTAAATGTCTAATCACTATTTTGTACATCTGAATCTAATATAGTATTGTACGTCAACTGTAATTGAAAAATAAAAAAATAAAAACGATAGTCAAGAATTATAATCCACTGAATAAAAAGGAATTCCTGAGTCCATACTAATAAAAACAAAGGAAATAAATTTATGGAGAAAGAGAAGCACTTGTTTACTTTAGCATACCAATTGATAAATGATATAATTAGGGAATCACTATTTGGCGACTAATATAGTAATAATTGATTCAGGCAAGAATCATCAATGGGGGTGAAAGTGTGATGAGCAAAATATTAAACAAAGTATTTCACCACACATTACTCATTAATTAAAAAGATAAATTTACAGTGTAGAAACCTGTCAGACACCACCCTAACCAAGCAAACAGTTTTAACGGAAGCGATAATGAGACAAACTACTATTGTGCTCCTTCTAATGCAATATCCTGATGCACTTTTGTTATATTGCTTCAAAAATGCACACCCTGAAACATTCGACAAACCCAAAGTGAGGAGCTTTCTACAAAATGCTGTTAAATATAAAATAAGACCATGGGGACACATATCAACCAAATCCAGAAATTCCAAAGGACAAATGATGTAGTTTCTTCAGCAAATAAATAGCATAAAAGATAGACTGTTTTAGAGTAAAAGAAATTTAAGAGAGCTAATCAATGCAACTCCTGGATCTTGTTTCAAGTTCTAATTTCAACAAGGTAGATTACAAATATTTTTAGACAACTAGGGAAATTGGCATATTAACTGGGTATTGGATGGTAATATAGAATAATTGTTTACAGATGTGATAAACACATTATGGTTATATAAAAAAAATTTCTTGGCTATTAGAGATGCATGCTTTTGGGGGTGAAATAATATAACGTTTGTTACTCCAGAAAAAAAAAAAAAGTGGAAGTGGAAGGATGAATGAAATACGATTGGCAAATGATTGACATTTGTTGAAGCTGAGTATGTTGTGAACGGATGTTTATTATATTATTTTCTTTTGTATGTTTGCATTTTTTCATATATATGTAAAAGAAGGAGGAGGAAGATGAGACAAATCTGAAAAAGACCTTACACCATAACTAGTCAAAAGTTTAATTTACTTCTTAATGTGGAAGAATTGGAATTCTTTTTCCAAAAAAATTATAAGAATGGCCAATCCTATATAAAAGAATATGCTAATTAGCCATTATGCCCTGAGGTGTAAGGACCAAGGGCATCACGACCAGATCATGGATCAGCAGGAGGGTGGGCCCGCGAGGTTCAAGCGGGCTGCGGAGAGCTACAAGATGGGGCAGGGCAGCAAGCTATGAGGGGGAGCTACCGGAGGGCGGGGCAGCAGGCAGAGAGCTACAGGAGGACGGCAGTGACTTACTGGCGCATGGATTTGTGCGCAGGTCTACTAGTCAAGATCACTCACCATTAGGAAACTAGACTCAAGCCCTGGCCGGGTAGCTCAGTGGGTTAGATCATTGTCCCAATACACCAAGGTTGCAGATTCTATCTTCAGTCAGGGCACAAATAAGAAGCAACCAATGAATGCATAATTAAATGGAACAACAAATAATTGTGTCTCTCTTTCTCTGTCTCCCATCCTCTTTCAATAAATACATTTTTAAAAAAGAAACTCGATTATATACTTATTGTAGTGGATAGATGTCTACAAATCCTTAAGTATTTAGTGGACTACATATAATTTTCATTCCATACTACTAGTCCAGTTTCAAGTTATAGAAATCACTTAGGTAAAATTATTGGTAATTAATACCTGAGTTGTATTATTGATCTTGGTGATCAGAGTTGGGCGGACAAGGTAAGAAAAATCAAATACATTCTCTTCTTACCTTGCTATGATACAATTTACACAAGGAACCAAATATCTACTTTAGGACTTTTTCATTTCCATATAAATTTTAGAATTATATTGTCAATTCCCACCAAAAAATATAAAACACTTATTGGGAATTAGACTAGAAGTTCATTGACTCTATATATTAATTTGGGTAGAATTGACATTTATATGATATTGGGTCTCCACTCTATGTTTTGGGTATAACCCTTCATTAACTTAAAGCTTCCTTATTTTTCCTCAGTTGTATTTTATAGTTTGGTGTATACAAATTTTAGACATCTTTTGATAAACTAATTCTTAGGCATTTGTTATTATTATACTACTTTATATAGCACTTTCATAGTCTTTTTCATTTTGTATATAGAAATACACTTGACTTTTATATATTTATCTTGTATCTAGCCTAATATTGCCTAACCTTTCTTTTAATAATTCTTTTAGAATTTTATACATGTATAATCATATATCACCTGTGAAAATAATAGTTTTTTTCCTTTTCAGTACTTTTACATATATATGTATATATATATCTACCTATATATGTAGATATATATATATATACACACACACATATATATGCATGTGTATATATGATATATGTATGTGTATATATGAATACAAATGTATACACACACACACACAGATCTATCAGATTAAGCAAGTTTCTTAGGATAAGTATGCTAAGAGGTTTTAAAACAAATGGATGTTGAATTTTATCAAACGCTGTTCCTATACAGATGATATGGCCATATAATTTTTCTCCTTTATTATGTTAATGTGATCAATTACATGATTGATTTTCAAATAACTTGTATTCCTGGAATAAATCCAACATAGTAATAATTATCATTTTTAGATATTGCTGGATTCAATTTGCTAATATTTTGCTTAGAATTTTTACATCTATGCTCATAAAAGGTAATTTAAAAATCTTTGTTATGATATCCTTGATGGTTTTTGCTTTCAAACTATACTTACTGGCCTCAAAAAGTTAGTGAGGGAGTAATGCTTCTTTTTCTGTTCCCTGGATGAGTATTTGTCAGATTGTCTAATTCTTCTTAAATGTTTGGTAGAATTCATCGGTGAAGCTATCTGGCCCTGGACTATTCTTCACAAAAAAAAAGATACTTTTATGGATCCCTTGGGAAAAGAATGGACTCCTTGAGAATCATTGTTGGGAGATTTCTGAGAGGGAGAGGGAGAAGGAGAGGGAGAGGGATATGGTATATGGCATTTCAAATTATCTGACATTTTCTAAAAGGAAAATTGCTCTTGGTTTCCACTCTTGGTTCTCACCACACTTTCCCTGAGCCACAGGTCTATGGGATAACAGGTCTATGAGCATCGGATTCTATGATCCAGACTCAGGTGTTTTAGAGGAAAAGGCCCTGTTGTTGGGCAGAGTGCAGTGAGTAGGAGGTGGAGGAGGAACTGGTTTAAGCAGACAGAGGCTCTTTGTTTGCTCTGTTTCTTTGTAAATGAGGCAACATTTGGAAACAACAAATATTGGTTCCGAGAACTAATGCCTTCTGCCCATCCTCTTCAGGTCAGCTACCCAACACCCCTGCACGTACACACAAGTTCAGCTCTTTCTACAGGGGGACCAATCTTGTTGAAATTTAAGACTTTTATTCAGTTTATAATAGAAGATTTGGGTCATGACTTAGATTGTTCTGTAACTGAAAAATCTCTCATATTCATATTCTCTCTTTCCTCCTTTCTTCCCTTCCTTCTTCCCTTTCTCTCCTCCTCTTCTGGATTAAAAAAAAAAAAAAATCAACATCAAGAAGGCAGTTGTGGTCTGCAGAAGGCTGGGGCACTTAGGAGATTTGAGTTCAAGTTCCAGAGCTCTGTGAACGAAGACCTGTTGTTTCACTGCAGTGTCCACATTTAAACAATGGTTAGGGTTAGGAACAGTGCTTGGCACATGGAAAGACTGCAAACACAAGACTTTCCATCTGAGCATAAGCCAGGGCATGCCTGAAGTTCAGCAGTCAGGGTACTTGATGGACCAGGCCCTCTGCAGACTGAAACCTGGGGCTGCATCTCTGTGGAGAAACAGCAGGGTTGGGAGTGCCCTGTCTATCCCTCTCATATGAGCTCTGTGCGTCCCTGGTGAATGGATATGTACATTCTAGAACCAGACTGCGTGATTTTGCATCTGACTCACCAGCCGCCTTTGGACACATTATTAACCCCTCAGGGCCTCAGTTTCCTAATCTCATCTGTGAAATGGGGATTCAAATGCACCAGTCACAGAGGGTTAGCATCCAGTAAAGCTCTCAGTGAGTGTTAGCCACCATTAAGTGGGAAATGAGGGACAGTGAGTTTTCTGACTCAAGTGTCTGTGGTGTAGAACTAAACATCATAAGGGAGAGTACAGGCATAAGTGTCACGGGCCCCATGAATCACTGTCATGTTAACCTTTACCTCCACACACACCCATACTCTTTACAGATGTGGGCACAGCCATACAACCAGGGTCCTAGACACATGTACACCCCACAGCCAGCCTCGCCCCTCCCTCCAAGGAATGGCAGACACAGGGGTCTGTTCCTGTCCTCCTGCTGAGCAACAACTAGATGATGTTGGGCTCCTGCTGTCCATGTCTCATCTGACCTTCCTCCCCTGCACAGGTATGGGCTTGGACTCAGAGGGCTCCACTGAGGAGGGGCATAGGGCTGGCCAGATGGTGCTCCCTTTGAGGGGCTTAGGCTAGGCTGTGCCTGTCCCTGGCGGAGCTGCCTCAGGAAAGGCTCACTATGTGAGTGCAGTAGGGGCCCAGGGAGGAGGATCATGGTCCAGTGACCTTCCATGACCTCCACCAAGCTTTCCTGTTTGTGGATTAGCTCAACATTTAGCAACTCCCCGTCCTGCTTCCAGGCAGACTCTGCAAGCTCACTGGAGGGCCTAAGGAAGGCATCAGTTGACCATGGGCATGCCTGCTCTGCAGTGTCCTCTCCCAGCCAGCGCTGCCCCTCACTTTCCCCTCCATCTTCATCTCTGTACCTCAAGGTCCCCAAGTGAAGCCAGACTCCCATCCCTCAATGCCTTTCAATTATGAAAATAATAGAAATTTACACATTTCTATTCAGAAGAAAAGTTAGTTTATATTTGTTTAAAAAGTTTAAATATATTTGTTTAAAAAGTCACTTTACTTTTTCTAATAAGGTTGTGCAATCAAAACCTTTGAAGACTATTTAGCTGGAGAGCTAGGGTGACCCAGGTCATTGAGATCAGGCCACATCCTCCCCTGGGTCTCTTTCTTTGAGCTCATGTGTCACTTTGTTCTGAGTCTCACAGAATTTTGACCACATTCCTGGGCAGCTTCTTATGAGAGAGAATTTGTCTCTCCTGTGACTCTGTCCCTAGACCAAGATGTCCAGCAGGCTGCATGAAGGGAGGGAAGATTTCCGGTCCAGGAGTCTTGGCTCAGCAGGGCACATGGGGAGAGAGCAGCCCCTCAGTGGGGCAGGCCCTTTGAAGGGCCCAGGAGCAGGGGACAGACCCCTGGGAACAAGTGAAGGGTGTTGAGCCTGTTGTTTTTTTTACCTGAGGCCAGCTTTATTCTTCTTCGACACCCTCCCCAAGTAGGTCTTTGCCTGTCATTCTCTGGTTCTAGTCTGGATCTGGGCAGTTCCCTTCCCTCTTCCATCTGTGCAATGAGCACCTAGGGCTGGGGCAGGACCAGCTCTGCCGTCTAGGGATTCAGGAACAGAGCCACCCACTCCCCGCCCTACCCGTCATCCCCTCCTCCCCAGCCCCAACCAGCTGCAGTTCCACCCCTGCACAGAGGCAGCGCACATGAACAAAGGATTGGTTTTTCTTTAATTTCCTTCCAATCAGCATTTTTGTGCTGGACTCCTTCCATGGGTCTGACCCAGATCTCAGGAAATGAGGAGAGCGGGGGCGAGGATTGAAGGATGATTGGGCAAACGGGCTGTGCAAACACAGGAGGTCAAAGATTGTGCTTAGTCCCCCTGGTCAGGGATAAAGAGGAGCAGAGCACAGAGAGGCAGCGCAGAAGACCGTTGGTCTGTGCCTGCTGCTCCACCACGCAGACCCAGACCCGGAGGATGAGGCTCACCATCCCTGCCCTGCTGGCCTGCGCAGTTCTGGGTGAGTGTGGGTGCAGGGAAGGTCCCTTATACCCTGGACCCAGCCACACTGCCCCGTGGGATCCATGTTCCCTTGGGGCTGGACAGATAGTGCCTTTCCTCAGCTCTTCTCCATAGCACCTCTGCACCTGCTTTAGCACTGCCTCAGGGATAGCTCTGTGCCTGCATGCACCTCCTGCTTGCACCCCTGGCACTTTTTCATGCTCTTCTTGCTTTCTCCTCCTCCTCCTCCTCCTCCCTGTCCAGTAAATCTTGTAATAGAGAAATACAATAAATTAGAGCATTCCCATCACAGCTGATCAAATCCCTTCCCTGGGGCCTCTCAATCAAGTCCAAACAGTTTAGCGAGGCATTCAAGGCCTCGCTGGATCTGATCTCCTCCTCTTTGGCAATATGATGTTTCATGGGAGTCACTGGCGCTGACAATATCCTCCTGACGCATAGCAGTCCAGGAGTTTGGAGCATGGGATTTAAAGCCAGATTTCTTAGGTCCTCACCAGTGAGGAAGGTAGTACAGCCTGGCCTGGGAGGGTAGGTGAGGATAATTGAGGCCATGGATCCAGGCACTGGTGGAGTTTGCTACATCCCTGCAATGGGGGCTGCCTCTCCCACTCTCATCACCTCCTGAGATTATTGGCTCCCCTTATCCTCTTACTTTTACCTGCTACTTATGGCACATTTGTCACACCTTTGGAGACTTCCATGTTTAGTCATTTGTCTCTCCTGAAAAAGTTTACCCTAGAGTGTCGGTCTCACATTATTTGCCTTTGCCTCACTCCTTTCCCACCCCCACCCTAAGACCTCATAGGATGTGCAAGGTAAATGCATGACTAAGACAAATTCCTGCCCAGGGGAACCCCAGGAGGGGCGGTTTGGGGAGGCTCCTGTGGTTTCCCAGGGCAGAGTTGGGATAAAGGCTGTTGGGGCAGAAAGTTCCTCCTTATGCATTCTGGAGAACTGCTGCCTTCCCTCTCTGCTGCTTTGTGCTTTGTGGATATCATTGGCTTCCTTAAGTTAGTTGATCCATGGAGAGTAGAGATAACAGAGGGTTTTGGGAACAGTGACAAAGCTCACATGAGGGGGACAACACATCTGTAACCACATGGATTTTAGTAGCTACAGACATGGCTGACTCTAGCTTCTCCTAATTGCCACCAAAAAGACTGGTGAAAATTGAGGGTCATTGGAAACAGAGAAAACCACTGAAAATGTGGAGTTTCTAGTTATTCCCGGAACAGAGGAAGGAAGATGGTGTCACAGACAAATTCATTATCTCATCAGTCATTTACCTCTATCTACTGGCCAACCAGATGCAAATAACCCAGAATGTTATCTTCTTTAGTTCCCTGGGAAGAGACCAAAGACTGGAGGCCTGGTTTCTAGACATCTCGGCCACTAATGATAGGCTGGGTAAAACATCACTCTCTGAGCACAGTTCCTGCCTCTTTTAAAAGTGGTAATTCCTACCTTGTTGGCCTCCTGACTTGCGGTATTGAACCAATGCCCTGAAGTGGTTGAAAATGCCATGTCACACTAATGAGGTTTATGTCCCCCTGCAGTCCCATGATGGTGAGGGAAGAAGGCATGGAGAACACAGAGGAGCAGATTGTGGTTTCCTATTGAGAACTGAAGGTCAAGCCCTCTCTCCTGCCAGCAATGGGTGGCAAGTGGGAACCTGGGAGGTCATTGGGGTTCGCTTCTCTTGTCCCAGCCTCAGAATGCAGTGGGACCTGTACCCTTTACTGTTCATGGACAGGAGTGGGAGGAGGACAGGACAGAGGGGATGTAGCCTGCAAGTCCCTTCAGAGGGTGCTGCTGTCTCTCTCACTGGAACAGGGCCCTCTGTCCTTTTTTCCATAGGGCTGTGCCTCGCTGTCCCCGACAAAACTGTGACATGGTGCACCATCTCAAATCATGAGGACACAAAGTGCACAGCTTTCAGTGAAAAACTGAAAAACCTCCCTCAGGCTGCTGCTACTCTTGCCTGTGTGAGGAAAAGCTCCTACCATGAGTGCATCCAGGCCATTGCGGTAAGTCACTGCTGCCTAAAGGAGAGTGGAAAACAACCCACACTTTCTCTTGCTCCTGGCATTCTGGAACAATTCTGTACTCACACATAGGAGGCTGATGTACTTTAGAAATGGACATAGGAGAGGCTACCTTTAAGGAGTCTTAAAGCAAAATTCATCATGCTCTGAAAGGGGGCTATTTTGAGGCACTACGTTCTCTGAACTCAGGGGAAAAATAAGAATGTTTGCTATCAAAATAACATGGTTTGGAAGTTCTTAACACATCATGAAAGTAGACGAATGATGGTCACAGGGAAGAGAAATATGGTGACAGAATTGCAGATGATAGCTGACCCCTTTGTTTTCTAGGTTTTCCAAAATCCTCTTCTCCTTCAACATTGTTCCTGCTCATTTGAACGTGTGTCAGTTGCTGGCTGGGCAATGGGGCTACAGTGATGGATTTAAACACATATGGTCCTTACTTTTGAGGAGCTTTTCTTAGGAGAGAAGAAAAGCATGCAAACAAGTAGATGTGTAGTTTCAAAATGTGTGCTATGAAATGAAGGGGAAAAGTAGAATGCTCTGACAGAGCCTGGTATCAGGAACAATGAAGCTGAGACCCCAGGGATGGGCATGGGTAAGCCAAGAGCCGAGATATAACACTCCAAGCAGTGAACAGTAGCATGTGCAAAGGCCCCGAGGCAAGGGAGAGCTGAGCTTGTTTGAGTTGCTGTAGAGGAGCCAGGGTGGCAGAGCAGAGCAAGCAGATACTGGAAGGAGCAATGAGGTGGGAGAGGCAGACTCAGCTAAATGGAGCTTGATTAACTCAGGAAATTAGTGATTTGATACAAAAACTTATGTTTTTTTAAAAGGTATTTTTATTGATTTCAGAGAGGAAGAGAGAGAGATAGAAGAAACATCAATGATGAGAGAAAATCATTGATTGGCTGCCTCCTGCACGCCCCCTACTGGGGATTGAGCCCACAACTTGGGCATGTGCCCTTGACCAGAATCAAACCTGGGACCCTTCAGTTTTCAGGCCGACGCTCTATCCACTGAGCCAAACCGGTTAGGGCAGTGGTTTTCAACCTTCTGGCCCTTTAAATACAGTTCCTCATGTTGTGACCCAACCATAAAATTATTTTCGTTGCTACTTCATAACTGTAATGTTGCTACTGTTATGAATCGTAATGTAAATATCTGATATGCAGGATGGTCTTAGGTGATCCCTGTGAAAGGGTCATTCGACCGCCAAAGGGGTCGCAACCCACAGGTTGAGAACTGCTGGGTTAGGGCCTGTGTGTTTGATTTTTTGGGGGTTTTTGTTGTTGTTATTTGCTTTTAAATTGGACCTCAGTTTCTATCATGGCTTAATTATAACCCTTGAATTATGAATATGATCAGTTTTGGTCTATGCAAGGCCCTCTTTTTAAATATGTTAATAATATAAAGTAATACTATTCACAAATCCACCACAAGTTCTCAAAACTTCATTATTGCCAATAGCTTATGTTTGCAGCAGCATTGGATTCTATGGGAATGGTGCCACTTGGGGTTATGGAACCCCCTGGCCTTACTTGCAATGATCTGCGCTTCCTCTTCCTAAGCAAATAGAATCCTAAGATTTTTTTTTGCCTTTTTAGTTTTAAGACTTATCTATGTACTAGAGACCCAGTGCACGAAATTAATGCACTTGGGGAGGGGGTTCCCTCAGACCGGCCTGTACCCTCTCACAGTCCGGGAGCCCTCAGGGGATGTCTGACTGCCGGCTTAGGCCTGCTTCCCATGGGGAGCTATACCTCCATGATCTGTGTCATGTTTTATGTAGGGAATAAGACAATAGTAGTTCTAAATGAAATAAGACAATAATGTAAGCCAAACTGTATATTTGTCTAGCTGATACTTGTCTAGAATTGTAATTCTATCAATAAAAACTATTCATAGAGTACTGGCAAGGGCTTCTAGAAAAATTATTTTGATTAAAGATAGTTGAAGAAAAATGGAATAGAAGTTAAGAGTATATATAAAAAAAATAGTGCTTCTTACTTTAAGAGAAAATAAATTATAGATACAGTGGAAGGTACCAAAAACATTTAAAGTGAACTATTAATTTTTCACTTCCACTAGTGGTGCATTTAAGTACTTTACATTCTTAAATTAATTATAGATACAGTGTGAAGGCATCCAACAACCAGCAAGAAACAGTGTAATGAAGGAAATAAACCCATACTGCCTGGATTCTAATGCTCCATGACTCACTAGCTATATGACCTCAAGAAGTGATTTAAAGTGTCTCTATTTTTTAATGTGTAAAATGCAGCTGCAGAATGGCTCCCACCTCCAGGATGGTGCTACTGAAGGCTGCCAGCCAGCAATGTAGCTAACCTCCCAGCTTACAAGTAGGCAGGAGTTGTATAGCGGTGAGCTGTAACTTGTCTGAATACTCCATTAAATG
The DNA here is from genome assembly GCF_963259705.1 of Myotis daubentonii. Classification (NCBI taxonomy): domain Eukaryota; kingdom Metazoa; phylum Chordata; class Mammalia; order Chiroptera; family Vespertilionidae; genus Myotis; species Myotis daubentonii. The sequence goes on along the minus strand of NC_081853.1, from coordinate 32,821,120 downwards.
AACAATGAGCCACAATGGACGTAATCATCACTTAACACTTAGTTCAGAGTAAAGCAAGAAGTTAAATCCAAAGACACACTGACTCTATGAATGCAAGACTCCTGCAGTTATCTGGACCCAGGACAGGAAGGAAGAGTACTGCTACTGAATCAGAGTGGAGAAGAGTATCATCAAAGCCCCACTCCCCCATAAGGAGGGCTGTACAGTGACGCCTAAAAAGGACTCAGCAGAGGGCCCACCATAAAGAGGTCACCGAACAACAGCACCTGGGTTCTCAATGTACACGTGTAAGAGCATGGCCGAGCAGAGGGGCCTGAGTGATTGACTGCCACCTCCTCAGAGCCTGCAGTGCCTGGCTGTGCACCCAGCCTGGTGTGGGGAGGGCAGCTTTCCACCAGGAGGCCTGCGGGTAAAGCCTCTGTAGCTCAGGTTGATCCTAAAAGATCACACACAGGTTTCTGAGCCAAGAACCAGACTCCTCACCAGGAAAAAGAAAACCAACCCATTCCTTCCTCTATGTTGGAGGAATAGGAATATGGTGGCCAAACTCCCCCACTGGGGTGGTGGAGTCAACTGAAACGGTTTAGTGTGTGGTCTGACCAAGGTGAGGGCTTTTCTGGCCCCAAAAGTCACCCTCACTCACCTGGGTTGAGGTGGTCTTTCCTGGAATTGAGGACTTCATTGGTGTCTGGTTTGTTCCTTTTCAGGAAAGCAAAGCAGATGCTGTGACACTGGATGCAGGTTTGGTGTTTGACGCGGGCCTAGCCCCCTTCAACCTGAAACCTGTAGTGGCAGAGTACTACGGGTCAAAAGAGAGTGAGTTCTCCCTGGGGACCCGGGAAAGGGTTTGTGGCTGTTGTTCTCTCCTGATAGACCCTTGTTCTCTCCCGGTAGACTCTTGTCTTATTTAGGCAGGTAATGGAGGAATGAGTGGGCAATGTGGTGCCCTATAAGCCCCCACAGGCAGAACTCAAGGCCTCTGTGGCTTTGGGCTGGCTGAGGACTGGTGCCGCTGGCACTGACCTCCTGGGCCAGGAAATGTGCTCCCTGGAGAAATAGAGCAGGCAGTGTATAGCCTGACCTGAATCATTAGAGTTTAGAGCTATATAGAGAGTCCTCCAAGAACCACAGGTGCCTCACTCAGAGGAGAGACCACACTGGAGCACACACTCTGAGAGTAACCTGACTGTCCCTAGGTGCCAGGAAATACTCAGAGTCAGGAATGTGACCTCTGGTTTCCAGGTAGGCTTGAGTTGATAGATGTAGGCAGACAACCTGCAGGGCCAGGGTAGGAAAAATCATGTGCCTGTGGCCTTCTGGCCAGTGTTTGCCGGGAGGGTTATACGAATGTCCCCTCTCTGGTCCTTTTCTTCCCTGCAAACCTAGGGAAGTTATTCTGATCTCTCCCTCTTTAGGACCCAACCCAACATAAGTGTGGCTTGTGGGTTCCCCTTCCCTAGTTAGGAGCCCAGCAGTGATGAGCAATGTTTCCCTGAGGCCCAGGTTGTGGGTCTTCCATTCACATGTCTCTTTGTAGATCCACAAACCAGCTATTATGCGGTGGCCGTGGTGAAGAAGGGCAGCGGCTTCCAGCTGAATGAGCTTCGAGGCAAGAAGTCCTGCCACACAGGCCTTGGCAGGTCCGCTGGGTGGAACATCCCCATGGGCACACTCTATTCACAATTGCCTGAGCCACAGGAATCTCTTCAGAAAGGTAAGCAAGCGGGAGGGTGTGTGCCCTCGGGCAGATGTCCCTTCTTTAGGTGCCATCCAGGCCACCCTGAGGTCACTCAGACATGATCAGGTGGTCATGTGTGATGATTTTTAAGGTGGTGGGGGGAGGTTAACCAGCTTTAAACTGGTTGGGTCTGCAACACTGGCAGCCCTTGGGAGGGTTCGGCTGAGTCTTCTCTTCTCTGAGCTCCTGATACTTCAGCAGAGGCTGCCTGGAGAAGTGGGTGGGAAAGGGCATCAGGCCAGACAGAGGGTTCAGGCAGGACTAAGGTCAGTGGGCCCTACTGCCCACTTCCCTGGGTTGCCTTCCTTTCTGTGTTTCCCTTCCTGCTGGAGCATTCTCTGGTGGCCATCTGCTGGCCATGAGCCTGGTATGCACCTGTCCAGGTGGGTCTGTCATCTCCTGGGCATGACTTCCAGGGAAGACTTCTCTCTGAAGACTTCGTTCCAGTGTGACGAGGCAGGGAGGAGGCTTGCCAGTGACCTAAGACAGGCCTTGGTTGGTGGCAGGCATAGGCCTGGTCCTTGGGGAGGGCGGTGGGAGAATAGTTGTTAACATGTCCCTTTTTGGAAACCTTGATCTTGACAAATGAACACACATATGGGCAAGCTGGGCCTGGTAGGCTGGTTTTGTTCTGGTCACTCTCTGTTCATGCATGAGCCTGGGCTGGGACCTGTAATTGTCTTTGGCCAGGCTGGCTCATGCCCTGTGTTTCACATCTCTGTGTTGAGCAGCAGCGTCCAATTTCTTCGCGGCCAGCTGTGTCCCCGGTGCGGATGCGACAGCCTTCCCCAAACTGTGTCAGCTGTGCGCTGGGAAAGGGAAAGACAAGTGTGCCTCCTCCCACCATGAACCGTACTCTGGCTACTCGGGTGCCTTCAAGTGAGTGAGACTTGCTGCTGCTCCATGGCAGCCGAAGTGTTCAATGTCCTCAGGCTGGGAAACCCTCTCTGGCCCATAGCATAGCCCAGCCTGCAGCAAGAGTGTTCAGGTGGCCTAACCCCAGAGCTGGGACTCCCTAGACTAGGCCAGCACATGCTCCCTTCATGTTTCATTGATAAGGAAGCCGCTTTCCTTGGTACTCTTCTGTGTTCCCAGAGCCCTTGAATCTGGCAAGTGTGTCCTCTCACTGTACTGGGCAGAGCCTGAGGGGACAGGAACATGCCTAGTGTCCAGGACATTCTCCAGTGACTGGCTCTGTTTTCTACTGCAACAGTGTCACTTGCTCAATGTACTGGCCTCTCTCCTGCCTCCCCTCATGGCCTCTGTGCAGACAGACAGCTCACATGGCTCATTTCTTGCTTCTTCTTTTCCCTTGGTTTTATAGCAAACTAAGGGTACTTTTCTCCCTCAGGAGATGCTATGCCTTTATCTGCCATTTCAGAAATTTGAAAAACATTCTCTGTACTAAAATATCTTCAATGCCTTTTTGCTGCGTTGGGGCACCTGGTGAGGGACCTCTAGTTCCTGTGAGCTCCCCTCTCACACATCGGTGGTACCCTAGATAACATAACCCCATGGTGCTTCCTCTGCTGTTGGTCTGCACAGAGGTCTCCACCAGGCTCTCCCCTTGTCCCAGGCTGGACAGGTGATCAGACCCTCAAGCCAGGAGAAGGGTCTATCCTGCAGAAACCCTCCTAATGTGTTTCTTCTCACAGGTGTTTAATGGATGGTGCTGGGGAAGTGGCCTTTGTCAAACACTTGACGGTTTTGGGTAAGTGATAGAAAAATTTGCAGATCCCCTCCAAGCAGTGGGCCTTCTCTATTTCCTGCCTCCCTTTTCATGCTCAGTAGTCAGACTTGAGCATAGTGTGTTCATCCTTTATCACTGCTTGGGTTTCTACATGTTCAGAAATATGTGCCTGTGGGGTCCCCACCTGGACTCCTGGGCCTTCTTCCATCATTCAATATCCTGGATACAGGGCCCTTTCCTTCTGTTAAATGTTGCCATAGCAAAGGATTGGGGACAGGTCTGGCCAACCTTGGCCGGTAGTTGGCCTACTTAGATGAGACCCAATTTGAGACATGGGGCAGTTAACCCTGCACTGGGTACCAGAAAATTCCTCTCCTGTAACTGGCTGTGGGATCGTGAGCAAGTCAGTTTCCCTGTGTTCTTTGGCCCTCAGTGTCAGCTCCAGGCTTCTCAACTCACACATTTTATGATGCAGTGGGATTGCAAGGGAGGGAAGGGGGACCAAAAGCTCATGGCTTTTCGTGCAGTAGGTTCATCTGGGCTTTCCTCCCTCAGAGGACCTTCCACACCAGGCTGACAGGGACCAGTATGAGCTCCTCTGCAGGGACAACACCCGGAAGCCAGTAGATAAATATGAGGAGTGCCACCTGGCCGCTGTCCCTTCCCATGCCGTTGTGGCCCGAAGTGCAGGTGGCAACGAGGACTTGATCTGGGAGCTTCTCAACCAGGCCCAGGTACCAAATCCATTGTTCTCTCCTTAGTGGTCCTTGCTTGGATGTGGGGCATTTCCCTTCATTTCCTTAATACTGCAGACCCTTCTGTTTTTAGGACACAGTGGGGATTATGCTACACACCATCCACTTCTCTAAAAGTGCTCAGCAGGGACTCTTCTCAGAGTAGTATGGAACCTAGTCCTGCAGTATCATCTACCAGACTCCTACATTTTGGACCAGTGACATGAAGATGCTCCTAACTGCTCTATTACATTTCTTTCCAACTAAATCAGGCTTTTAGGACAAGGGCAAACATCCCTGCCCTCATGAGGCCTTCCACGAACTCCCCAGAATGAAATGGTCTCTCTCTTGATGTCCCTCAACCTGATTGCAAGAGAGCTGCTTGCACCACTAGCTTTACATCCCTACGGCAGCAGAATGCCAGAAATGAGCCAACTGTCTATCATCCAGCCCTCCCATCCATCCATCAAGAGTTTAAGTGACAATCACACAGTGTCAGCCTCTGACAGAGATACTGTTCTTGCACTCAGTGAGCCATCAATCCAGCTAGGGAGACAAGCACAGAAACACAGTCAGGGAGATAAGATGTGGTATATCCCTCAGAAGGCTGTAAGTGGAAAAGGTGTTGGGTAGGAAAGAGCAGGCCTGACTGCCCTGGCATTTGAAAATTTCATGGTTTAATTTAATTTTCTGGGATTTTGGTTTTCTTAGTCCCGTTTCACAACTTACTTTGTCATTGTAGCCATTCACTGCTGTTTTACCATAAATAGGAACATTATGGCAGAGGTACATCTGGAGACTTCCAGCTCTTCAGCTCCTCCCAGGGGAAGGACCTGTTGTTTAAGGACTCTACCCAAGGGTTTTTAAAGATTCCCCCTAAGATGGACTCCTGGATGTACCTGGGATATGAGTATGCCTCTGCAATTAAGAATCTGAAGGAAAAGACACGTAAGTACTTGGGAAGGACCATGTGACCTTAGGAGCTTGGAAACCAGATGAGGGCAGGGACCAGTGATAGAGTCTGTTCAGGTACTGAACATCTGCCCTGATGTTCCTTTAGCTGCCCTACCTGTTGGATAGATGTTAAATGGCATTAATCATCATGAGATAAGCCTGGGCATCACCAAAGGGAATTAAAGGAAATTCATGCATAAAATGACGGGGTATAAATCAGGGCTGCCCCAACCACTTTGTGAAGCCAATTAGCCTGGCACAAAGTAAGTCAAAAAGAATGAAATTAATTTCCTACCTATAAAGCCAGTATAATGGTCAACATGTGGCCTAGTGAGCCTGAAATTCTAGACAGGTCCATCCTGTTTCTAAATTTTCTTGGGTCACTGGAGGTTTGTTTGATCATTCATTCATTCAGCAGAGAATTATTGGTTATCTGGCCATAGATTGTGCTAGGTGCTGGTATATAATGGTGAGACAGACATATTAGATTTTCCTATCATGAAGTTTTCTCACCAGTAGAGAAGACAAATGTTCAATGGATAATCATTCTATAGAATGATCAATTAAAATGGAGAGATTTACTCAGAAGAAGGGAAAAAACCAACACAGAACAAAATACCATGGTCCTATGAGGCCATGAAAACAAAAACAGGTCCTGGAGTTGAGATAAGGCTTCCCTGAGGAAGTGGCTCTTGAGCTGAGTCTGATGCTTAAGTGCGTGTCCATTTATTCAGCAGACATTTATTGCGCTGACCACAAGCCAGGCACTGTCCTGAACAATGAGGGTGCAGTGGAGAAAAGACAGGCATGGCTCTTGCCTGGCAGAGCTTATGTTCTTCTACAGCAGTGGTTCCCAACCTTTTTTCGGTCATGCCCCACCTAAGCATCTCTAAAATCCTGATGCCCCCCCAGTGACATATAATTCTTATTATTCAAAAAGTGAACTCCTATTCATATGGAGAAAGACTAAAAGGCCATTAACTTGTCTAAACAAGCTTCCAAAGAACATGGTATCATGAAAGAGAAAAATGAAAGGACAGTTGAAGTACTGAAAAAGAAATCACTAAAAAATTGTTAAAAAAATAATAATATGAAGTAATATGAAAAAATAGCAAATAAAGTTTCAAAACATATAATAGAGAACTGAAATGCATAAATATGTCACAATATATATTAATTCACTGTATATGAGGCTCCTAGAACCGTAAGAAATGCAAAAAATTCACTGTTAACAACTCATTCTCGCATTGCTCCCTTAAAAATTAAATTGCCCCCCCCTGTGGGGTGTGTACCCTACGCTGGGAACCACTGTTCTACAGGGAACAGACAATAAACAATGAACAAATAAATAAGAACAGCTCAAGTGGTTAAGTGTCATTTCAAAAAGAGGGGAAAAAACTAGCCTGAAGTGATAGAAGGCCCGGCATTTCGGAAGATGATTGGCTTCTCAGAAGAAATAAATTTAAACTAAGTCTAAATGATAAGTCAATCAAGAGATTGTTATTGCCTTTGCTTTCTAAGATAATTCCTTGAATGGGATCTGTTTGGGCAAATCCCAGCATTTTCATGAAGACAGTTAGTAGCATTCAAACTAGCAGGCAGCTCCTGGTGCCACGTCGGAAACCCCATTCTCTTTCTTATGTCCTAGGCCCAGATGCCTCAACGGCTAGATGCAATACTGTGAAGTGGTGTGCAATAGGCCACCAGGAGAGGCTCAAGTGTGATGAGTGGAGTATAAACAGTAAAGGGCAAATAGAATGTGAATCAGCAGAGACCACTGAAGACTGTATTGCCAAGATCATGGTATGTCATTCCTGCTTCCACAGGGCAGTGCCCTTACCACTGCTGCTACCTGTCCTAAGTATTCCTGGGAGTGATATGAAAACCCAGGAATAATCAGGTATGTGGGCAGCTAATTCACTAGGCAAAATGAGTTAGAACCTTTCCCTCACTGAGGGAGCCTAGCCCCACAGAAGCTTCAGCATTTTTGAACTTGCAGACTGATGGGCTCCTTAGAGCTGGGCTCCACTCATCTGTCTTGCAAAGGAGAATCCTTGGTGTCAGAAAGATGTTGTGGGAATGTCTCTGAGACAGTGTGTCCTATTAGAGGACCAGCGGACTGAATGTGGGTCTTTGCTCCTGTAGAAACTAAGCAAGGCACCCAGAACTGATCATCAGTTCAAGGTGGTTTGGGTGAAAATGAGAGTATTTTTTATTTTCTGTGCTAGGTGTACCTGGCTGACCCTTTGGGGGTCCAGAACTAGCAACAGCTGTCTCCTTGGTACTTGATACCAGACTGGGAAGGCTGCTTTAAGGAAACACCTGGAAGGGCAGACAGGACAGGAAATGGCCTCCTTACATCTGCTCTGATGTGCTGTGTCTTTGCAGAAAGGAGAAGCTGATGCCATGAGCTTGGATGGAGGCTTCATCTATATTGCGGGCAAGTGTGGACTGGTGCCTGTCCTGGCAGAGAACTACAGTAAGTGGAAGGGGCGCCCCTCAGTGTTGTATTTCTTCTAGGCCACGAAAAAAGGAGATGGGAAAATCATAGCCTGACTTTTACTACAATGGCCATAAAAGATCTTGCTTAATGAGTATGTCCCACTTCCCAGGCTCTGGGCTCCCTCATCTCTAATCCCCACAGTTAACTGAAGGATAGTTCTTCTATCATACCTTCCACCAGGGGAAATGGAGGCTTTGCATTGCAAAGTTCCAGCTAAAAGAGAACCTACTGCAGAGAACAGTTGGGATTCTCAGCTGAGATTCCTGGCAGGTCTTCTTGCTTGCAAAACTCACACTTCTCCTATTGCTCTGGTGCAGAGATTCAAGTATAATTGGCAGGGACCACTGTGGCTACAGGACAAAGAGCAGGAAACTTGAAATTCATAATTTTGGGCTAAATTCCATTGGCCAGTGAGTAAAAGTGAATTTGCACAATCAAAAGAGCTTGGGCTTTTTGGGAATTGGTGATAAGTAGTTTTTATGGCTCTTTTTATTCTGATCTGCAACATGGGGAAGGCATGATTTCCAATCTATAAATGAGTATTTAATTATTCTTCATTTTTCTCTTCTCCAGAAACTACCAGTAATTGTAAGGAAACAGCAGAAAAAGGTGAGTTGGGATTGGTAACCTGAGTTTAAGATAAATTCCATTGCTTTTGGGGAAAAGGAAGGTAAATTTAAATTCAAATCACAAGTAGATAAGGCAACAGAGGAGATCAATTTTTAGGATGCAAAAGAATCATGGAAAGATAGTAAATGGTAATGATGGTTCCCTTTTTACACTTGCCGTTACTTACACCAGCGGTTCTCAACCTGTGGGTCATGAGCCCTTTGGGGGTCGAACGACCCTTTCACAGGGGTTGCCTAAGACCATCTGAAAACACATATATAATTACATATTGTTTTTTGTGATTAATCACTATGCTTTAATTATGTTCAATCTGTAACAATGAAATTGGGGGTCAGCACAACATGAGGAATTGTATTAAAGGGTTGCAGCATTAGGAAGGTAGAGAACCACTGACTTACACAAAGGATTTCTCATTGAATCCTATAAGGTAGGTCTCCTCATCCTCTAAGGATGTTTAAGAGGCTGAGAGAGTTTATAAGTTGTCTAGGCTCCTATATCCTACAAGCACATCTACACCCTCCTCACCACTCCTGACTCCCTTGCATTACATTAGGCCTGCAGTTTCAGATGAGAGTACCAGCCAAGGAGCCTTGTATATTTGTTTCTTGCCGGGCGGGGGAGAAAGGCTCACACGGACAGACGTCTAAGAGGATAAAATTCCCCAGTCTTCCAGCCAGGGCTGAGCTGAGGAACCCAGGCCAACCTGGCTCTTGCCCAGGGTTCTGGCTAAGGTGGATCTGGAAAGATGGGGTGGGAGCAAGTCAGGAAGTCTTACACCTCGGGAAGCACTGGGCCCCAGAAGCTCTATGCACAGGCCTCTCCAGGTCATTTTCCACCTACTAGTGTGCAACTCTGTCCTTGTGACTTTCCCTGATTACAACCTCCCAGCCTTTCCCCATTACTCTAGGAGCCAAGCTCAGTAGGAGAATATAGAAAGGCCTATTCTTATTCCATGGATAATACGATTGCTCTGTTTTCTGTTGTAAACAAGTTACTGAGTTAAATTAGACAGTTGAAATCACAGGTTGATGTACCATCCCCAGTATTAAGAATCAGCAACTATTTGCTGCTAAAAATGGTAGCTGACCTGATTGTGACAGTTTCCACTTCACATATTTTAGTGTAAATCTGTATTCTCTTTATCACAAAATATCTGGCCAGAATATTCCCTGCAGTTTATTGGCCATATACAATATTTCCTGATAACTGTTAGTACACTATGTACTCTTCAGTATTCATTCCTCTGATATTCCACAGTGGAGGGTGAGTTGCTGATTTATAACTTCAGTAGCTTTGTGCATTTGGGAAAGAGTCATACACCAGCCATTGCTCTATGATAATATATTCTTACTATTTTGATTTTTTAGTTCAGATTAATCTCCACCTGAAAGAATGACTTGTGTTCACCCCACTGTTATTGGAAGGGCTCCTTCAGAGACAGTAGGAATAATTCAGAATAATTTTGCTTCCATAGGGAGATGGCAGGCTTTGACTGTTGACAGACACTCTGAAGGGCCTAAAGGTGTTAATACATCCTTTTTTTTAAAATGTATCTCTTATAGGATATTTGGCTGTGGCTGTGGTTAAGTCATCATCACCAGAGGACCTCACATGGAACACTCTACAAGGCAAGAAGTCCTGTCACACTGCAGTAGATAGAACTGCTGGCTGGAATATCCCCATGGGCCTGCTCTACAGCAAGATCAATCACTGTGAATTTGGTGAGTGAATCCTGGGAGGTCACGGTAGTCAGGACAAGCCAGAAAGAGGTGTACTGGGAAGAGAGTGGCATGGTACAAAATGCTGCTGGGACTCTGGTTCTATAGTAGTTAAAATTTGCTTAAAGTGAACCTTAAGGAAATACCTAAAAGGGATGGTAGGTCTGGGGGGATGAATCAGAATGGTTCTTTTTGGTTGCACATAATGGCTTACCTTTCTCTCTTATGAAAAAGAGGAGAGGTGAGCAGTCCATGCTGATATGATCCTTAGAAACCCAGGTTCCCTCTCTCTTTTGCTTCACCATTCTGAGCATGAGGCCTCTGTCTTCAAGGTCATTCATAATTACCGTCACATCCATAATCCAGGAAACTGCAAGGAGCAAGGGCAACTTAAAGTGAATATTAAGTAAATATTACTGTATATGAGGCCCCTAGAACCATAAGAAATACAAAAAATTCACTGTTAATAACTCATTCTCAAATTGCCCCCTTAGAAATCAAATTGCCCCTGCATGCATGCATAGGACATCCTGCATGCATAGGACATCCTGCTGTTAACATATTAAAGAAGCCATCCAGGAAATCTAACCCAATCACTTCAAATAACTTCTCATTGCTCAGAATTCAGGCACATAATCCACTTAGCTGTAAAAGACACTGGAAAATGTCATCTTTTATTTGGGCATGTTTCTGCCCAAATAAAACCAGAACTTTGTTTTAAAAAATTAAAAATAGAATTACCATATGATCCAGCAATTCTACTTCTGGGTATTTATTAAAAGGAAAAAACACTAATTCAAAAAGATATATGCACTACCATGTTTACTGCAGCATTATTTACAACTAGTGGCCCAGTGCATGAATTCATGCACACTAAAAAGGAAATTAATTAGAGGAAATATTTTAATATCACTATTCGCCCTTTCTCTATAATAGAAGTTTCAACCAAATTCATGATCGACAATGACAGATTGAAATACATGTGTGTGATTGGCGCCAGTGAGAGCTTTATATGTATCGTACATGCACAAGTCAACTTGGCCTTTTATAGATATAGAATAAACTTGTTTAATTAGACCTGCTTTCTAATTTAGCTAAACTTTTTCTAGCCCAGTGAACACCCCAACTTCTCTTTCAGGTAATTGTCAGCAACACAGCAGTACATATCCACATGAAGCGGATTATTATTATAGATCACACAGGGAGAACAAAGGGTAAAATATTTAACTGCAGCAGTGTTTGACTATATTCTGTGCAGTGAGAAAACCTGAAGTCATTTTCAAGATCCACCATTTCTTACTTCTTTTTAGTCGGGTCAAGTTTCTAAGCTTTCTAAATCTCCATTTTCCGGTTAATGAAAATAAAATAGGATTCTACTGAGTCTCCTATCTACCTACTCCAGGACTTCTGTGAGGATCAAATGAGATGAGGCACTGGAAAACGCTTCACAGACATTTGGTTAAAGTGTAAATGTTTCCACCTGGCTATAAAGCAAGTCATGTTCCTGGGCTGAAGAAACTGTAAGGAGGCTAGTCGCTAGGGAGAGGAAGCCGGGCGTTGCTACATGATGTCATTATTGGTGCCCACAGACACCGTTTCCGGGCTGGGCTGGGCTGTGGGCCGCATTCTGCACCATGGGGTCTTAGCAGCATTGGCTGTGATTTGGTGGGGTGTCGCTCCGGGGGGGGGGGTGGCGGGGCCTGTGTCCCACTTGGAGGAAGCTGACTGCTGGTTTGTCAGCGCCAGGTCCATGGTGCCGTTTATTTTTAAATGGCCAGTGCATGTCACAGCAGCTCCTGCGTTGAGTGCCTGCCCCCTTGTGGTCAGTGCGCGTCATAGTGACCAGTCAGATGGGAGGAGAGACACTTAGCATATTAGCCTTTTATATATATAGAAAAAGATAGCCAAGACACGGAAACAATCTAAATGTCCATCAATAGATGAATGGATAACAAAAATGTCACACACACACACACACACACACACACACGCACACAGGAATATTATTCAGCCATAAAAAATAAGGAAATCTTGCCATCTGCAACAAGATGGGTGGACCCTGAGGGCATTATAGTAAGTGAAATAAGTCAGACAGAGAAAGATAAATATCATATAATTTTACTAATATGTGGAATCTAAAAAAAAAAAAAAAAGGAAACCAAACCAAGCTCATAGATACAGAGAACACACTGATGGTTGCTAGAGGCCAGGGGTGGGTTTGGACAACATGGGTGAAGCGGATCAAAAGGTACAAACTTCGAGTTATAAAATAAATGTGAGTATGTGGGATCCTTAGGTCTCACAAGTGACTGCCCGATTCCCAGGACCCTTCCAAGGGATGGAAATCAGTATATTCTCTGTCCACTGAATATCCTCCAGTATGAGCTCAGTTTTCTAATAGTTTCTAAATATTTTCTAATAGTTCTCATTTACATTAACTTCCTGAGTATGTCCTCCCTGCCACCTCCAAATATGTGCAACTGATGTAAAATGGAGAGTCCTCTAAAAATAGTTAGGAACCAGGTGAATCGTATGTGTGGACTGGATCACATTTATGCATGCAGTTGTTTTGGTACCAACTTGACAGGAAGCAAAGAGTGGCTGGGGTGATATTCAGAAGCTCTGGTTCCCAACCAGCAAGGGCACCACCTCTGCTCTCCTGAGTCTCCTGGAAGTGTTACAGCCAGGGGAGAGCAGCTGAGCTATGACTAAATTTCCCCAGCTCTTTTTTGAGCTTTGAGTTCTACTAGTAAGTTCTGTAAAAGCCTCTTGTAATAAATGGCAGGAGAAGGAAACATCTGCAAATAGGTGGCACAAGTTCAGGGAATGAGACCTTCAATTTTATCCCCTTTATGTCATTTCCATCTTTTTCCTTTAGATAAGTGATAACACTCTCAGGGTGTCCGAAGAATTCTCTCCACCCAAATTGTAACGGTCACTAACTTCTATTCCCAGTCTTAAGTTTCCCTTTAAAGCCTATAGCCTGGCAGGTCCTGAGTTGATGGAAGGTCCCAGAATAAATGAGTATGTTCTACCTGTCTTGGGCCATACACACCTGTCAATGAGTTAGATGAAGGCCATTCGTACTGACTCAGTTAGGAAAAGCTGACTTCTTCTTGCCCTTCTGCAGATAAATTTTTCAGTCAAGGCTGTGCCCCTGGGTATAAGCGAAGTTCCAGTCTCTGTGCTCTGTGCGCTGGATCAGAAACTGTTCCAGGAAAGGAGTGTGAACCCAACAACAACGAGAGATACTACGGCTACACGGGGGCTCTCAGGTAAGACTTACAATGCTGGAATGAATATAATAATACTCCCAGCTCTGACAAGATTCCTTTTTAGGAACTAAGGTGAGTTTCTTAAGTTACTAGCCTATTAGTCCTGCGTGTTTCAGGTGCCATATTCAGCAACCATGTGTAGAACCCTGTGTGAAGGGCCCTCCAGGACTGTCTCCAGACCTGGCTGTCATAGACAGCAAAGATTGGCAGTAAGGTTGGTCTCAACAGAGGGCAATTTGCCCCCTGGGGACATATGGCCGTGTCTGGAGATATTTTTGATTATCAAATAGGACTGGAGTGGGTTGGTGTGGGGAGAGGGTGCTACTGGCATCTAATTGGTAGAGGCTGCTAAACATCCTGCATGCATAGGACAGCACCCTACAACAAAGAGTTATCTGGCTCCAAATGTTACAAAGGCCAATGTGAGGGAACCCTATCATAGTTGAATATAGGAGTCAGGGGCCTGGCTCATGCTCTTCATGCACCCCTGGGGAACCTACAATCTGGAAATATACAAAAGTAAAGTACATGATTTCTACATTCCCAACTATAATTCTATTTCATGGAATGTTTATCATTTTTTTATACAGACACCTGTGGACCTTACGATCTTATTACTTTTTAACTGTCCTTTCTGATTCAGGCCTGTGTTACTTAGTAGTTCGTTAATCCATCAACTGCACAATGATGGTAGCATTGTAACTGAACTTCTCAGTGAAGAAAAACACTAAATTTTATCCCAATGTATCAATTAGAACGACCTTGTGCATTAGAGTAAGTACAATTCACAGTCTACACATTTTCAATTTTACAAAGGAACTACCTCACTGAAAAACTACTCTCCAAAATCTGTTTTGATGCTTAGAAAATGATATAGCTCTCTCTGTTGGAGAAACTGTGCAGAATTTAAGATTCAGTGTGTGGAACCGAGACTGTATAACTACAAAGCAAATCGGAGATTTCTTTTTCTTTATTACTTTGTGATGTAAGATTAGTGATAATAGTTGATTAGTGACAGAAGGGGAGTCCCAATTGCTGATGTCAGATAGCCAGCTCTAGATCTGTACGGTGGCCCTCCTGAAGGAAAGATCTACCTTGCTGACTTCCTCTTTTCTCCCTATCTTCCTCTTTTCTCTCTGTAGGTGTCTGGTTGAGAGAGGAGACGTGGCCTTTGTGAAAGAAGAGACTATCGATCAGAACACTGGCGGTATGTGCACATGCTCCCTGTCCCTCCACACCGGGGTTGCTGTGTTCCCTTGTGTTCAGGATGCCTTGGTGAAAGTGTTATGGACTCTATCAGGCTCCAGAGCTCTGATTCTCAACCTTTTTGTTCAGTGGAGAGAGGTTTTCACCTGGGTAAGAAGCGTGGCAAGAACTGTGAGGTTCCAGTGGCCCTGAATTCTCCCCCAGGAACCTTACCATGGGTGCAGGCATTGTGCTGCCTGTCCCCTAAATACTTCAGGGCACATTTCTTAAGAACAAGGACATTCTCTTATATACCTACTTTACAATTACCAAGAGCAGGATATTTACATTAACATGAATTTAATATTCATCACATCCACAGTCCATATTCAATTTTTCTGAATCATTGCAAAAGGGTCCCTTATAATTATTTCCTATATTTTCAGGTCCAATATATATTCCAATGTATTCTATGTCCACTGGGGGGAAAAATCCCTAGAGACAGTGGCATACCAGTAGGGATGAGCACCAAGATCGTGGATTCTAGAACCACCTCCATTAAAAGTAACCAGGGCCCCTTAGAACAATAGCCTATTCTAGGGCTGAGCAGGAGAAATATAAGGTCATCTTGGAACATCACATGGAAGTGATCAGAGTGATGGAACATGTGAAAGCACACAGGAGCCATTTGGACCCCCACTGGCCAAATCTGGGGCATTCTGAGTATTAAAAGAAATAATAATAATGTAACTATAATAACCCATTAAATAAAAATAAGAATACATGAGTCCATCCTGATTAAACAAATGAAGGTAAAGGAACAGATATTCCTTATTGTAGAATACTAACTAATAAATGTAGAAATAATTACAAAGTTAAAAAACGATCACTTGGCAAACAATATTTTTTTATGATTGATCCAATCAAGATTGATTGAATCAGGAACCATTATTGGATCCTAAAACAAGAGGGTGAATATTGGATAGCTATGACATTAAAAAACAAGCCCTGGCCAGGTGGCTCAGTTGGTTGGAGCATTGGCTCATACACCAAAAGGTTGTGGGTTTGATTCTCAGTCAGGGCACATACTTAGGTTACAGGTTTGATCCCAGTCAGTGTGCATACAGGAGGCCGGTAATTGATGAATTGATGTCTGTCTCTGTCTCTCTCTCTCTCTCTCTCTCTCTCTCTCTCTCTCTCTCTCTCAAAATCAATAAAAAAACATATCCTCAGGATTAAAAAAAAGTAAAAAGAAAAAGTTTTTAAAGTTGGTAAGAATGAGTACGCCACCTGCCCACTTGGTATTACTACTTATAGAGCCCAATATAGTCCAAGCAGCTATTTCTTCCCTTCCTTTCCTCATGCCCCTTCACCCAACCTCAAATCTTTCCAGCAATCCATCTAGAATAAACTAACTCCAACTCCCCCAAGAAGCCTTCCCTGATGGGACACACACATCCACAACAGAATCCCCGGTCCACATTGCTAGTATTGTTGAACTCATCCCACTTTATAATAATAAACTGGCCACAGGAAATCTCTGAGCTCCTTTTCCCCTCCTTTTCTATCCCAACACTGACTATAGTATGTGGCATACAGAAGTGCTAGGTACTTACTTGAAGGAACATCGACTTGGCTAATTTTCCTCTCCTCCCTCCTATTATTTTTGCGTTTTTTCTTTAAAGGCTGTCCTTTTTCCTGCTACCGAGTATTACCCTAAGACTGGTTCTTTGTCACCCCTTGGTTTCCTTTTGTACTCTTCTGAGTGGGCCCCTTTCTTGGCTCCAATTCTCTACTTCTGCAATGGCTCCAAGAGCTTTGCCTCTTGAGGGGAACCTAGAGCGGAACCTAACCTACATTGCCACATGGTCACTGTTATGTACAAAGCACACCGGCGCTGCAACCTCGGCCTGTGTAAAGCCGAACTCCTCATATTCTCTCAAAATCCAGTCCTCTTCCTACAGCCTTTGTCCCTCCTGAAGACTTGACCCTATGCCCTGCTCGTCAAGCCTAGATTAGCCTCTATCAGAATGATTTTATTTCTTTAAAATATGTCTTTATTAATTCCGTGGTATGTTGTGGTATAGAAGAATCAGGATACAAAAGCATGTGGGCTCTATGATCTAATTATTTAGATTTGTCCGCAAATTATGTGTGTCGAAAAAAAGACTAGAAGAAATGCACCAATCTGAAAAGTGGCTGCTGTGGGATTATAAGTGTTTCAGAATTTTCTTCCTTAAACTGTGTAACATTTTACAAGTTACTGTTGTAAAACAAAAACAAAAACCAAGGATTAGTTTTATTGGAAATAAAAAAAAGTTTTATCATGCACTTCTAGATGCCCACTGCTACCCTCCTAACCTCCCATCTCATTATTCTTAATTGTCCTATTTTAGGCTCTGGCTCATACAATAACATTGATTTCCATTCATAAATCCTCATAGACGTACTTTTCCTCCTGCCAAGTGCCACACTCAAGGCCTTTAGTGCCTGGGCATGCCTCAACTGCTCAGCCCAACCACCGAGACTGTCCCAGTGGGGCCATTCTCCTTTCACCCATTAGAAACACCAGGTTTGTACCTCCCTGAGTCTTACCAGTGCCCTCCACCTCCCCAGAGAAGCATTCCTTTTTCCTCCTCCCAATCCTACACAAGATACGTAAAACCTTGCCTCTTCCAGCTAGCTTCCCCTAATTACTATACCCTCACTGTGCTGGTTCCGAGTTCACACAGCATTTAGAGGTATGTTCTACCGCTAAATGGGTAGAACTGGAACTGGTAAGAAAGGAAAGGAGAGATGTTTAAAGGTGAGTGAAGATGTGTATGGTTAGGCAATTTGAGTTTTCTATTAATACTAAAAGGGTACATTTTGGGAGTGTAGAAAACAGGTATTTTGACTTTATATGTAAGTAATATAAAATTTTATAATAGCGAATCCATGTATTAGTTGTTCCATTAAATGACAAAAATTAAATGAAAAAATTAAATTAAGGAAACGATTAGGAGAGAAGTAAAAACTGGGAAAACATTTGAGAACTGCTCTGGAGCCAGAACCTTGAGAATGGGTAACATTTTCTTTTCCAGAGAAAATATAGAGGTGAAGCAAAGGGCTGAGAACAGGGTATGGACCTGTGTGCACAGAGGAATGTACACATTTTCAAACAGAGCCAGTATGAGTCAGACTTAACACACTGCTGCAGTTTCCAAAAGGGCTCCTGGGGAAGTTCCTTTTCTTGTTGGTGCAAGAAGATAGAGCATAGAGACTGTCAGCCAGTAGAAGGTCACGTACTTCCTACACTGGAGCGAGAGGCCCAAACGCTTTGAATTTAGTAGAAATGAAGAACTTTTGGAACAGCATCCACAGAATACAGTCCTCTTCTCTGGCTGGGTGGGGCAGGTTGGAAGGGGTGGTCGCTAGGAATTCCTGGTAAGTCTCTTCCTCTCCACATCACTGTGTGCACTCCTGCTGGCCACTGGGTCCAGGCCCTCCACACACGAGTGGATCGGTCACAGTGCCCGGAGAGGGTGACTTGGCCAAAGCTGTCAGCTGTGGCTGACCCACCTTCTCTATCTCCAGGAAAGAACCCTGCTGACTGGGCTAAGGACCTACAGAAGGAAAATTTCAAGCTGCTGTGCCCTGATGGCACCAGGAAGGCTGTGACCGAGGCTGAGAACTGCCACCTAGCCCGATCCCCAAATCATGGTGTGGTCTCAAGGCAAGATAAGGCAGCTTGTGTTCACAAGGTGCTACTTGAACAGCAGGTAGGAACCAGCCAGGGCCTCCACCCGTTCATTCTGGGTGGTGTGGATTATCTGGAAGGAGCTCACAGCTAAATGGAGCCTCTATTCCTGCATTCTCTTTCTGGAAACTAGAATTGGGAGGGTATGGATTGTGGAACTGGATCTCCAAGGCCTGGGTCTTGTGGTCACTGGAGATTAGCCCCCATCTGATGTGCATGTCCTCAGGTCTGTCTTCCTGCTTTGCCTTTGGTACCCTTGTTTTCTGCACATTTGCATTTTTTTTTTTTAATGAAAAGGACTGATTCTGTTTCCCAGATCTCCTTGACACAGGTCATGAAATGTGGATCTGTGTTTCCCTTGCTTAGACAGACTGAGAACCACTCAAACATCCAGAAAAGTCCAAGCTCCCAACCCTCATGGAGCTTCTCCTCTGGCCGGCCTTGGTGAGGAGAGGGGCTGCCTGAGTATTCTAATTCTAAAGGCTCCTCTACCCATAATCACCACCTGCCTATTGATTCACCATTAGTTTTATTTTTTAAAAATTAAGATAGCATATCTTTGTGAGTCCTCTTAAGGTAAATTATAGTAGTTCAGACTTAATGAAGATTTCCTAGGTGTTAGGTGGAATGCTAAACTTTTTGTAATCATCATTTCACTTATAATCTTAGGAAGCGTGGAATAATTAAGCCTCTTGCCCACGATAGGATAAAAAATGTAGTCAAGCCCTGGCTGGGTAGCTCAATTGGTTGGAGTGTCATCCCATACACTGGAAAGTTGCAGGTTTGATTCCCGGTCAGGGCACATACCTAGGTTGCAGGTTCAATCTCCGGTTGGGGCACTTACAGGAGGCAACTGGTTGATGTTTCTCTCTCACATCAATGTTTCTCTCTCTCCCTTCTTCTCTTTCTAAAAATCAATAAAAACATACCCTTGGGTGAAGATTAAAATAAAATTTAGTCAAACATGAACTTGTAACAACCACCTGTACCACCACTTATTGGGTGGCTCATGTTTAACATCTTCTTTGACAGTAACACTTGGAGGGACATGTTTCTGCCTGTCCTCTCTTTTCCTGCAAGCAGCCCATGAGGCCATGGCCAAGGAAGTGGGGTGGAGAGATCAGAGAAATCGGGAGCAGGTGGCTGGGTGGGAGGGACTCCACAGAGGATGTGGACCACGAGGAACCCTACAGAGGACTTTGGGACGTCATGAAAGCATGGAGCTGGGGCCGAAAGTGGGTGAATGCCAGGTGAGGGAGGTGGAGGGATCCTGAGGCATCCTCTGTAGCTTCCCTTGCTTTCCAAAGCTGGCTCCTAACTTTTCGTTTCCTCCATCCCATCCATGTGTTCCTAGTTGCTCACTTCCACAGTCCTCAGCACTTCCTATTCATTTGACAGGCCCAGTTTGGAAAAGATGAAAACGGTTGCTTGGGCGACTTCTGTCTGTTCCAATCTAAAACCAAGGACCTGCTGTTTAGGGATGATACAAAATGTTTGGCCGAACTTCAGGGCAGAACAACGTATGAATCCTACTTAGGAGCGGAGTATGTCACGGCTGTGGGTAACCTGAGACAGTGCTCAACTTCAAGTGAGTAGGAGGAACAGCATGGGGGAAGCTGCAAAGCAAATGTGGGCAGGGCTCTGGGTGGTGGGTACAAAAGGAGAAGTGGGCTACAGTCCCCAGGAGATGGCCAATGGACAAGATGAAACAATGAGGGAACAACATAATCCCAGAACATATGAAGGCTACTTGTAAGGGCAGTTGGCAATGAGGCCATTGTCTCAGGGCACTGAAGTAGTTAATTGTCTGGACATGCAGAATTCCATGTTATTACTAAGAGAAGGTAGGGGTTTATGTGCCCATGTCCATTGCTCTGCACTAAAATCCCCCCCCCCTTTTTTTTATACAGAGTTGCACTGTCTAATACAACAGCCCCTAGCTATATAATGTCATTTAAATTTAAATTACTTGAAATTAAACAAAATGAAAAATTTAGTTCCTCAGTCACACTAGCCATAATTCAAGTGCTCAACAGCTACATGTGGCTCCACATAGGTGAGCAAAGATGCATTTCCATCAATGCAGAAAGTTCTTTAACGCAGCGCTGCTCTTGAGAGCTTGAACAATGATAATCCTGGTAACTATAAAGTTGTCATATATAATACTCACCTAGAACACCAGTTTTCTCAGACTTAAAATACAAAAAAGTACGTTTGCACTATATCTATGTTGGACCTCATTTAATCACTTGAAATCATTTGGAAGATGTGGGAGAATAGTATGTTACAGGGTGAATATACAGCAACTTTTGTGTGCATGTAAGTGAGCCACGGTCCTTAAGATATGCTTTCAAATCCACATGGCCATGTGGATTCTGATTCCCAGGCCCTGTGGATACTGAATCAGCAAGTCTGTGCCACAGTCAGGTTTTCTGAATTTTAACAGCTGCCCCACAGGATTCTGATGTAAGGAACATGCTTGCCCAGGGCCACTGTTGTGAGCACCCAGTTATAATTACCTAACCTATATCCTCCAAGAGGGGAGACAATCTGGCTTTGCTGTTCTCTGCTCCATCCCCAGCCCCTAGTACGGAAACGGGCCCATGCAGGTGCCTGGTGCATCTTGCTATGGTGGTTCCTTTCCAGCCTAGAGAGGACAGAGAAGACAGTACTCGCAGGCTCCTCCCAATCACATGGACTCAGTGTAGGAGCTCTGCCTATAAGACACCAGGTGGGGGATGATGCAGGGCAGGGAAATCGTGTTGCCACCCTTGGCATGGGGCCTGACCTGGGGTAGGCACAAGGGCTATGCAGGCAAGTGGAGAAGGGCCACTGGGATGCTTTTGTATCAGATTTCACTGTTTACTCACTCGACAGAATATAAATATAGGTATATACTGACTTTCCTACCTTTCTTCTCTTCCCCTACAGAACTCCTGGAAGCCTGCACTTTCCATAAACCTTTAACTCCAAAAACGGGGCCATGAGCGGATGGAGCTGGGAGCTCATGTGACCCATCAGCGTCCCCTGGTCTCGCTGGCCTGAGGGGTTTTTTGGCTGCCTTCATAGTTCAATGTTGCCATCTGTGCAGGAAATAAATAAAAAAATATTATTGGTTTTACCTTTTAAAAACTTCATTCTTTCCTAAATGTTTGTCCTGGAAGGATTTCTTCTAGACTATCCATCTAAACACATGTGCAATTGAGCCCTTCCTTCAGAGCTCAAGCTCTGATCCTTCCCACAGCTTCGGTTGTGGTGCCATAGCCACGCCTCCTGGGTACAGTCCCAAATGGAATTCTTTCTAAAAGGGGTCTGCATGGTCATTATAATGCAATCAAGTGTATGTGGCTGTGTGGCTGTGTGTGTGTGTGTGTGTGTGTGTGTGTGTGTGTGTGTGTGATGCTAGGGAAGGGGCAGGAAGGAGGATGCAGAGTGAATTACTGAGATAGACTACAGAAAAAGAATATAAAATATTTATATATTTAAATTTTTTTTAAATGAATTTCATCAGATCCTGATTCTAACTGGTTGGAAAAGTGAATCACTGGGACATCTTCTTGCTAAAAATCATCCCTTGATTCCCACAGCAGTCATTGCCCTGTCTCCTCCCCTTCTCAAACTCCTGAAAGATGGAGGCTCGCTCTTTCCAGCCGTCCGCTCCACTCACGTCTCTGTAGCTACCCTGGCTAAGATCGCCACCCACCTGCCAATTGTGAAAACCAGTTTTAGTTCTTTCATTCCTGAGTCTATGTGCTGCACTCGATACAGCTGACCACTCACTCTTCCTTGCAAGTCTCCAGCTTCTCTGTCCTGGTAGTCCCTCTGTCCATTTGTGGCCTTACTTTGGGCTCATCCTGCCAGCCCTGAGGGAAATAATTGTAGGGAAATAATCCTGGGGTTCTTCTCTTGACCCAGCACTCTTCTCACTTTGCAGGCCCTCCCTAAACAATGTGAGTGACTCTTGGGCACCTACATCCATATCTGTATTTCTGACCCCTGCCTCCAGTGTCCCCACACTCACACCCCCTCCTCCTCACTGTGGAGCTATACTTGTAGAGCTCTCACAGGAACCAGAAATCCCCAAGTCAAAAAATGGAGATCATCATCCTGCCCCTTCCCTCTCCCGCTTCCCTAACCTAACTGCTGTCTACATGTATTTCACACCAGCTAAAGTCATGGTCTTTTACCCTCACAGGGGCCATAAAGTGAGGAGTCAAATTCCAACTCCCTGTTTTCTCTCACTCCATGTCCACTGCCAGCAAGTTCTGCTGATTTGCCCTCTAAACAACCCTTCAGTTTGCCCCTTTATTTCCTAACTCCTTCCACAGGCTCAATTTACACGCAGGCACGGAGCTGCAGAGAGGGAGTTTCTGGACACAACAGTCCACATCTCTCTTAAATTTCTAATGTCCATGGAAACAGGATTCTAGGTGCACTTTGCAGTGAAGACCTGAGTTCACCTTTTCACACACACACAGCCCTACTTTGCCTTGAGCCTCTCAGCATTCTGCCTTATTTAATATTCACCAAAACTCACACTTACCCCAAATCCTGTAACTTTCTTTTCCTTTGTTTGGTGAGATACCCCATGGGGTGTAGTCTGTATTGTTGCAATGAGTCAACAAACCTAACTTTGTCAACAACGTACGGGAGCACCTACCATGAGCCAGACACCGTTCTAGGGACTGCAAATATAGTAGTGCATGCTATAGCTCCTTAAAATAATTTGTGTATTTTTATTTATCCCTCTCTCTAGATTGCCTTATGATCCGTGTATATGTACAGAGAAATGTCTGAAATCATGTTCACCAGATACTTCTCTGTATCCCCCTATGACACGGTCCAGCCTCTGTCAATCCTATGCCCCACTATATTCAGATGAAATGCTTCTGTGGCTAAGATGTGGAAACTGCCCAGGTGCCCATCAGCAGATGCGTGGATTTAAAAAAGCTGTGGGCCATTTACACCATGGAAAACTTTGCAGCAGCAAAAAAGAAGGCTCTCTTGCAGGGACGTGGAGAGTATTGTGCTAAGCGAAATAAGCCAGTCTGAGAAAGACAGGTATCACATGATCTCACTCACATGTGGTATTAATGAACAAAGTACATTAGAACACATTGGAACACACTGGCCAATCTCAGAGGGGACGGGTTGGGAGGGGCGGGAAGAGATTACCCAAAACACTTGTGTGAGTAGCCCATGGACACAGACAACAGTGCCGTGACGCCTGGGGGCTGGGTGACGGAGGGAAAATGGGGGACATCTATAATACTCTCCACGATTAAAAAAACCCATCAACAAATACAAAGAAATGTTTCTGTAACGTTTGAGTTCCTCACAAGGCTCACCTGAGGAAAGGAGGGACTGGAAATCCTCAGTGGGGATTTCTCGAGCCACTCGTTTTATTCCTCCAGCATCCTGTCAAAAGCATGAAGAGGGCGGCGACATGTGACATTTATCTCCAAGAATCAAGGCCTCACTCGAGAAATTCCTCTGGCGGCCCGCTCGCGCGTGCGGCAGGTACGCACTGTACGACAGGTACGCAGTGTACGACAAAAAAGAACTACAACTCCCATCAGGACATTCGGGACCATGGCCCTCGCGGAGTAAATATAACTCAGGAACTACCTCTCCCGTGATGCTCCGCTTCATACGTCTGCGCAGAGCGCAGGGACACGTTGCATTTGCGGCGCCGCGGACCACGCACGCTTCTCAGCATGGCTTCCGCGGACTCCCGGCGAATGGGGAATGATGGTGGTGGTGGTGGTGTCGGGGGCGCCTTCCAGCCCTACCTGGACTCCTTGCGGCAGGAGCTGCAGCAGAGGGACCCGACGCTGCTGTCAGTCGTGGTGGCGCTTCTCGCGGTGCTGCTGACGCTGGGTAAAGGGGCGGCGGTGCTTATGGAGGGTGCAGGGCGGGGAGTCCGGGCTTGGACTGGGAGGATGCCGGGCGGAGAAGGCACCTGGGGGACGTCTATAGAGGGAGACTCACCCCTGAGGACACACTGTCCTCCTCCCCGAAGCAGGGGGAGCAACGCTGAGTTAAAGGGGAACCCTCGCGACCCCGGAAGGGATGTCCTAGTCCCCGGGGAACGCATTACTCTTCTTCAGCCCCTGTTCAGCCTGAGGGGGTGTTACCCCTTATATTGCGTTTACTGCCAAGGCTCACAGGGCCTCCACTTCAAGTTTGAGCGTCGCGTGTTTTTGCCTGCAAGGCGCTGGGGATACAGAATTTATTAGACTACATTGCACTTAGAGAGTCCACTGTCGGGGTGCAGGGGGTGCACACAAAAGTTGATGTTGGATAGTGGCCGGTACCCAGTGGGGTCTGTAACAACAATAACAGTAAAAGTAAGTTTCCTATACTAGTAATTGCGGCGTTCTGTTGCAGACTTCTGTTAATTTCCTCACCCCAACCGTACACACACACTGTTGCCGATAAGGCCTAACCTTGGTTCTTCTCCTCTCTCCCCACAGTGCTGTGGAAGTTCATCCGCAGCAGAAGGAGCAGTCAGAGAGCCGTTCTTCTCGTTGGCCTGTGTGACTCCGGGAAGACATTGCTCTTTGTCAGAGTAAATGCTTTGGTTTACATCTCTCGCAAACCTGATAGGAGAATTTAGGGATTCCCGTTATTTCTGTCAGGTCATGATTTATTTTGGAGAAGAAACTGATGCTGATAAATTGGGGAGTTGATTCTTGACGCACTTGGAAGGACAAGAAGACTCCAGAAAACTCATGAACTGGATTTTTTTTTTTTTTTTTTTTTACCATTTCTATTTTCTTGTGCTTACCAAATACTGATATTTAGTCCTTATCCCATTTAAAGGTTTTATGTAACCACTTTCATGCTATGGCTAAGGATGCCAGAACTCCTGGAAAGATA
The DNA here is from genome assembly GCF_963259705.1 of Myotis daubentonii. Lineage (NCBI taxonomy): Eukaryota > Metazoa > Chordata > Mammalia > Chiroptera > Vespertilionidae > Myotis > Myotis daubentonii. Next base: position 32,796,072 of record NC_081853.1, on the reverse strand, counting down.
GAAGACATTGATCTGTATATGGTGTATAATCCATTGTACAGTATACTCTCCTGATAGCTTGTCAAAGAAAAATTTTAAAAGGGAGATTCTTTGTCGTTGGGCTCGTTAGGTTTCTTTTCACAGATAATCTTTGTAATCTGTTTAGTATTTTTGCTTGTTTTTTGCTACGGAGAGTAGCAGAGATGTTCTCATTATTCTTCCTTTTGAGGGTATAAAAGATTTTCCTTCCAATAAAGAAATATACTCTTTAAGTATTTTAGTAATTAAAAATGTGTACGGACAGGTGGTAAATTTGGCCACTAACCATTTGAAACTCTTATTTGAAAAAAGCATGGATTTCCCCACCCCTCTCAGTTGGGTAGAAGGGAATAAAGTTTGCAATACATTAGATTTTTTTTTTCTACAAGTATAGGGGAAAAAAAACCAGCATGGTTCTTTTCACCTTTTGCAAGCAACACTCATTTATTTGACCATGTAGGAGCGTTAGAACAAAATTACTCTCTTAAAGTTTGCTATTTACATGTTTACGCTGATCTCACCCATGTTATTATTTTTTTTACAGTTGTTAACGGGCCTTTACAGAGACACTCAGACTTCCATCACTGACAGCTCTGCTGCATACAGAGTCAACAATTCCAGGGTAAGCAGTTCCTAGAATGTTGGGAGTCAACCATTTTACTTCACTATGATGTGCCAGGAAGGGACATTACTAACATAAATTAGTCTAAGGGTGTAGCTTATTGTTATGGGTAAATATAATCCATGTGACAAATTCTGGTCTTGACCATCCAGGCAACAGATTTAATCATGCCCCTCTCCTGTGCTGTACCTCATGTCCCCTGATGTTACATCACATTTCATTAGTTTTTGTTTCTGTGTCTTAAAGGTGAGCATCAAGCCTTTCTCTTTTCATTTATGTTTTGACTATGTAATACTTGTATATGGTGCAAAAATTCAAAATGTTAATAAGGATCTTTGGTGAAAAGTAATTTTGCCTTTCCTGTCCCTACTACTGAGTCTTCTCCTTAGAGGTAATAACTTCCCATTTCCTGTGTACCCTTTCAGGTGGTCTATGCATATACAAACATATCTGTATGTCCTTTAATTTTTTGGCTGTACCATACAATTTAGTTCTTATTTAATAAGAGCCCTGTTAACAGACATTTAGTTTGTTATAATCTTTTGCTTTACATACAGTGTTGCAGTGGATATCTTAAAGAGTATACATGAGTATATTTCAAAAAATACCAGTAAGGAGTCATGAGAAAGACTTTTCACATACCTATGTAGCTCTATGATGTCAATAGTGACTATCAAGTCAGTTATAATGCTTAGTAAGTATTTGGTGAGTGAGTAGAAGGAAGTTTGGGTGGCTGATTGGAGAGATAGATATATAGTGGGGCCTTGACTTACGAGTGTCCCGACTAACGAGTTTTTCGAGATACGAGCAGTCTCTCGGCCAATTTTTTGCTTTGAGTTGCGAGCTAAAATTCGGGTTATGAGCCAGCTTCAGATACCCCACCGCTAGTTGGCACAGCGAACGTCACAGTGAACGCCACAACATTAGCCCAGCATTCAATTCATTCTAATGGTGAAAATTGATTTGACATACGAGTAATTTGAGTTACGAGCTCCGTCATGGAACGAATTAAACTCGTAAGTCAAGGCCCCACTGTATAGATGGATGAATTAAAATGGTGATCTTAGCCCTGGCCAGCATGCTCAGTGGTTAGAGTGTTGACCCTTAGATCCATGGGTTGATGGTTTGATTCCCAGTCAATGGCACATACTCTGGGTCAGGGTGCATGCAGGAGGCAACCAATCAATGTGTCTCTCACATCTCTGTTTCTCTTTCTCTCTCTGTCTCCTGCTCTCCCTCCCTCCCTCCCTTTCTCCACCCTTCCCTTCTACTCTCTGTTAAAAGAAAAAAAATCAATGAAAAAAATATCCTCAGGGGAGAATTTAAAAAAAAGGTGATCTTAGAGACCTTCTCTTCTTGTGTTCCTTCTGCTTTTCTGGTGCTTCCAGAATTAAACATTGTAAGCAAAATCAAGAGACGTCCTTTTAAATGTCTTAGAGATATTTTTGCTCTTTTCAACAATGACATTCTTTTTGGCCAAGTACTTTTTAAACTCCTAATATTCAAATTTTGAAATTTCAGGTTTGGGAGATCTTTAATTCTTGGGGCACTTGTACCAGGTTTTTTAAAGTGGGGTATTCCAGCCCTGGCTGGTTTGGCTCACTGGATAGAGCGTCGGCCTGGGGACTGAAGAGTCCCGGGTTCGATTCCGGTCAAGGGCATGTACCTTGGTTGCAGGCACATCCCCAGTAGGGAGTGTGCAGGAGGCAGCTGATTGATGTTTCTAACTCTCTATCCCTCTCCCTTCCTCTCTGTAAAAAATCTATAAAAAATATATTTAAATAAATAAATAAATAAATAAATAAATAAAGGGCATTCCAGGGTATGCCTTAGGACCTATACTTTCCATTAGAGTCATCACTGGCCACTTGTGACTATTGAGCACCTGAAATGTGACTAGTCCAAAGGGAACGGTGCTATAAATGTAAAATACACACCAGACATTGAAGACTTGGAATGAGTAAAAGAATGTAAAATACATTAATGTTTTGATTTTTTAACATTATATGTTAAAAGGATAATATTTGAAATAGAGGGTGGGGCAAAAGTAGTTTTACAGTTGTGAGTACGTGAAAGAGTTTATTCTTGTATTATTATTTATTAACTAAAGGCCTGGTGCACAAAAATTTGTGCGCTGGCGGGGGGGGGGGGGGATGGTTGTCCCTCAGCCCGACCTGTGCCCTCTCACAGTCTGGGACCCCTTGGGAGATAACCACCTGCTGGCTTAGGCCCGCTCCCCGGGTGGCAGATGGCAGGCCCGATCCTGCAGTGGGGTGGGCAGTGGATGGTGTTGCCCTGCCCCACCTGCAGTATACAAATTTAATGGCCATCTTCATTGGGTTAATTTGCATATTCTTCTGATTGGCTGATGGGTGTAGCAAAGGTATGGTCAATTAGCATCTTTGTCTTTTATTAGTGTAGATTGTATTTTCCCCACCTTGTATGTTGGATTAAATAATATATATTATTAATATTACCTATTTCTTTTTACTTCTTTAAGGTGGTTTTCAGAAAGCTTAACATTACACCTGAAACTTACATATTTCTATTAAATATGTAGAAATTCCTCCCTTCTTTTTTTACTGTTTCTCTTACCCCCTTATGTGTTAGTTCTAGTCTCTCCATCAGGATAGTAATGCATCTCTGGATTATTTAATAGTGCTTGCTGCTGTGCTGATTATGAAATGTGGTAGTGGGTCCCAACCTGAGATCCTTAGACTCTTACCTGTATTTAAAAAAAAAAATACACATCATATTTTTGTCCATAAAAGACTGCACAGACTAAGTGACAGGTCATAATAAGTCCAGCTATATTTATGTCAAATCTGAGTGATACTGACTCCCTCCTGCTAAACAATGGTTAAGGATGGCTATGGATAAGGTATCTGAGAAATGATTCATGGGTCTGACGATACGTGTGCCAGAGCTGTATCTGAGAGTCTTGCCTTTGAGCATTGTCACATCTACATTGAACCTGAGCTCAAGGATGAAGGCCTGGAATGAATAGCACTTAAATGGTGCTTAATGAGTCTGCTCAGTAGGGCACAGTCCTCCCTGTTTCAATGATTGTCATCTGCATCAAGAATTGACACAAAATATTGACAGAGAACAAATGGTGTGTCTGGTAGACATATTTAAAATTAAATTATGGTGGAAATGTAAAAGAATGTTTTGTTATAAAAATTGGGGGTCCCTGTAATGGTAACATGCTATATGGTAACATATAGAGAGTTATATTATTTAGTTTTGCTATTATTTATTCTAGTGTATTTCCCCAGCCTCAGATGGACCACACTTCCCTGACTCCCCCAGACAGGGCCAGGTTTTCTCATGTACCCTCAGACCATGTATCAGAGTTGTAATTTCACATTTACGTATATGTAATTTTACATTGTGTTGATCTTTCTGATCATAAGGCCTGTTAGAGCAGGGACCATATCTGTTTTTGCTCAGTGTTCCTTGACTGATGATTTATAAATAGAAGATGCTTGGTGAACATTTGATTCATTGATTAATTAGAGTGAACATTTTTTTTATTAATTAATTGGGCACTATTCTGGTACCTGAAATCTGATATGAAAGGTTTATGTTGTGAATGTGAATCAGGACCAAAACATTAATTTAATGTTATTGCTGCCATCCATAGGGCACTAACCTGACCTTGATTGACCTCCCTGGCCACGAGAGCTTGAGACTTCAGTTCTTAGAGCGGTTTAAGGCTTCAGCCCGGTGAGTAGGAAGTGGAATGGGCTTGCCTGAAATCTGTATGTCAAAACATGTTTGCTCTGATAGTATTTGGGAAGCATCTGGTATCCTGGAGTGGAAAGAGCATGGACCCTGGGGTCAGCCAGTTCTGGGTTGCAAGCCTACCTTCACTAGGATTTTGAGGATTATGTGAGGTAACATTTGACCTGTTTCTCAAGAGTGCTCATAAAGTGTTAACCCTTATCATCACGTTAATAAAGTATTCAGTTACTCTGGGGACAAATTTAATAATGCATAGAACTATTAAAATCTGAAAGAAGAATCTTAAAGGTAAGTGGAATCCTAGAAGTTATTAAAATCCAACATTATATATTTTTAAATTACCTAAAATTAATACCTCAAAAGTACAGATCTGTATTTTCATATTTTAGTATTGTTCTAATGTTACTAACTCTTATTTCCTAAAATTCTTGTGCTACAGTTTAAGATGCTTATTCTTACTTAGTTTCTAACTCTGATAAAAACTCAAGAGGAAAATTAATATACTAGATTTCACTGATTTTTAAGACACATTTTAAATATCAAATTCAAATGCTACTTACAGTTGATGGCATCATAGTTATAATTTGCAGTATTTTTTCTTTCTTAGTTGTACCTGAAATAATAATGTCTTTTAATTGATGGAATCTTAAGTTTGATGGAATGAGGTAGTTGTTTTTTTACTTATTTTTTGAAGATGTTTGACTTACATTTTATTGCTTCCTTGGCCACAAGATGGTGCGGATGAGCAATCTAGTACAGATGAGACTGTTGGTGTGATTTTAAAAACCAATTTTTTTAGAGCAGTTTTAGGTTCACAGCAAAATGTAAACAGAAGGCATAGAGATTTCCCATATATCCCTGTCCCCACACATGGATAGCCTCCCCTGTTGTCAACATCCTCCACCAGATTGATTCAGTTGTTCCAAATGATGAACCTATGTTGACATATCATAATCACTCAGAGTCTATATATTACATTAAGAATCACTTTTGATGTTATATAGACTTCAGATTTGAACAAATGTATAATGACATGTATTCACCATTATAGTGTTATACAGAGTATTTTCACTGCAATTTTATTGTTGATTATTTTTTCAGAGAACCAGCTTTTGGGTTTGTTGGTATTCTCTATTGATTTCCGGTTATCAATTTCATTGATTTCTGCTGTAACTTTCATTATTTATTTTCTCCTGCTTATTTTAGATGTGATTTGTCTTAATTTTTCAAGCTTCCTAAGGTAGTAGCTTAGTTTATTGATGTTAGGTTTGTCTTCTTTTCTAGTATACGCATTCATGCCATAAATTTCAGAGTATAAAATTCTATTGTTGGGATGGAATTTCTCTTAAAGAAAAATTAAGGATATAATTTTTTAATATTAAATGCTGTTGAATGCTGACATGCCAGTTTTTCATTTTTCCCCCTCCAGGGCTGTTGTGTTTGTTGTGGATAGTGCAGCCTTCCAGCGAGAGGTGAAGGATGTGGCTGAGTTTCTGTATCAAGTCCTCGTTGACAGCATGAGTCTGAAGAACGCACCATCATTCTTAATTGCCTGCAATAAGCAAGGTGCCATCACATTTTCTGGCGATAATAATTGAGGTTTTCCTGGGATTGCTACTAAGAATTAATATAGTTACCTAAGTTATTCATGAGGAGAGATAATTGCTAATGAGCTATAAATTGAAGGATATTAATTCTTAAAATTTATTTATACTCTTGCATTTTTATTAATATTATCATGTTACTTTAAGGCATGACAAAGGAGTGACTATAATCATTGTTTCTTTGATACGGTGTTTTGCTTTTTTAAAATTGTAAGTCATTTTACTTTACCTAGTTAATTTCATCAGATTGACAATATGTCATGTCAGATACTCAACTGTGGAGGGACAAGTAGAATCTCTCCTTTCAAACAAGTTTATCATCTACTGTATTTCATCAAGGGGAGTTTGCAGAAGGTTTTCTTTAACCTGGTAACGATTAAAACCTTTTTAGTCACACCCAATAAAACTAGGCTTCAGTTTCATTACTTCTAAAATAAGATAGACTAGTTGATCTTTAGGCCTCTTTCAAATCTGAAAATCTGATTCTATGAAGAGCCCCAATGCATTTCTAACAAGTGATCAGGTAATCTAACAATGCCAAATCAGGAATCAGTCTTAGGATCATTACCTGACCTTCTCTTTATTTCTCCTATTCAGTATAACAAGGGGTGTAATATTTATTTGGCTTCAGCTGTGTGCCAAACCAGTGCTTCTCTCTCTCTCTCTTTTTTTTTTTTTTAATATATTTTATTGATTTTTTTACAGAGAGGAAGGGAGAGGGATAGAGAGTTAGAAACATCGATGAGAGAGAAACATCGATCAGCTGCCTCCCGCACACCCCCAACTGGGGATGTGCCTGCAACCAAGGTACATGCCCTTGACCGGAATCGAACCTGGGACCCTTCAGTCCACAGGCCAATGCTCTATCCACTGAGCCAAACCAGTTAGGGCAACCAGTGCTTGTTTCTTACCAATGTGCACTTGATGCTGTAACATACCATTTTAATATCAGTTGGCAATATGCTTAGTTTACTTTTATATGACAGGATGTTTCTGTTGGAGTGAAGACTCTTGTTAAAAATCATAAAATGGGTAAGGTTTTATTTTTGTTACATTGGCGGGAATTATATATATATGTTGAATTAAAAGATCGGTAAGGTATGGAAAACTTTCATGAAAGAGCTAGTCAATTTTAGAGTCACCAGCTTAATATATTTGTATTATAGGAAAACTTATACATCCAAATGTAAAGCTTACTTTGATAAGGAAGCTACTAGTGATAAAAAGCTGTTTGTTTTTAAAAAAAGGTACATGTGGCCCTGGTTCAGTGGTTGGAGTGTTGGCTTGTGTATCAAAGGGTTGCGGGTTCAATTTCTGGTCAAGGGCATGTACCTATGTTGCAGGTTCAATCCCCAGCCTGTGTGGGCAGCTACTAATCAATCTCTCTCTCTCTCTCTCTCTCTCTCTCTCTCTCTCTCTTCCTCCTCCTCCTCCTCCTCTTTCCCTCCCCTCCACTCTCTCTAAAAATCAATGGAAAAATATCCTTGGGTGAGGATATAAAGAAAAGAGTATGTGTGAGGTTGAAATAGGAATTTCCCATATATACAAGAAGTCTTGGGAAAAGACCCTTTTGGTTTAAGCTATAATAGTGTCCTCGTTTCTTTACAGACATTACAATGGCAAAATCAGCAAAGTTAATTCAGCAACAGCTTGAGAAAGAACTGTAAGTATGAATAAGTTCTCTTGGTTAATATCTGAATGGCAGCTATGCTGGGTATAATATTCTTGGTTGACAGTTATTTTCTTTCAGCATTTTGAATATATCATCCCACTCTCTACTGACCTGCAAGGTTTTAGTCTTATGGGGTTTTTCCTTGTTTGTGACAATTGACTTTTGTCTTGCTGCTTTCAAACTTCTCTTCCTTCTAAAATTGCATGTTCATCATCTCTTCCCATACTCTTCCTGCTCACTCTCCTGAGACTACATATTGTTTATCATTAGGTTACTGAGGTTGAAACAAGTAGATGATTGGTGTATCTAAATATTCTGTTGTAATTGTTGGAAATTATCTTTAGGAAAAAAATAATATGTTATTTGTATATTCTTTTTCTAACAGTATAGTCCCAAGTCTTTCCATATTTAAAACACGGAAAGACTTTCCTTAGTCCATTTGCTTTTCACTTGAAAGAGCCATAGAAAACAACCCAGAAGGAAATGCTGTATTGTAACGAAGTAAAATGTTAAAAAATTGTAATGGCTAGCATCAGTTAAAGTAGGAGTCTAATTTTAGTTTAATCCTGTGTTAGTGAGAATTAGGCTCTGTCATCTTTGAATCATTTTAGTCTTCTGAATAACAAGGTTTATTATGTTTACATGGCATTATGGCAAGAGCTGAATACATATAATGTTTTGGGGTTTTTCCTTTTAAGTTTTTTATTATAAAATATCTTATATACAAAGGAAAATATATAACACATATATGAGTTTAAAGAATATTAAAATGAATATCCATTAACCCACCACCTTGCTTAGGTCCTCCTTCCCAAAAGCTATAGGCCCTATGTGCTCTTCCCAAATGCTTTTCCCTTTTTTCCTCAAGAGGTAGGTAATATTTTGATTTTGTATTTGTTTTTTAAATACTTTTTCCATAGGTATGTGTGTCTTTCTAAACAAGGTAGTGTTTAGTTTTTCCTGTGGATTCTTCAAGAATGTTCATGCAATGTTACATCAGCAAGAAATGCTTTATTTTGTAAGAAAGTAGAAAATAAAGCATTTAGATAGCAGAAAGGGTGGGAGTAGACCCATGAGCATTGTTTATGCACTGTTTATTAGGGCCAGCAGGTGGCAGTAAGGCGATTTAAATTGTGAGGGTTTTAATGGTTAAATAGGTTGAAGAATAGTAATTGTGCCCAAATAGGATATGAGAATCTGGATTTTGTGGATGTCTAAGCTCTATATCCAAAAGACTAAAGATAAATATAATTACCATATCTACCCACACTTAAATTTCAGAAACTTACATTTTTTTTATAACACTTAGAGCATATATTTAAAAAATACATACAGGGTATCCCAAAAAGTTGTATACACACTTTAGCAGCTGATAGCTCAATTTTGAAAATGAAATGTATTTTAATAAACATTGCATTTATAATTAATTCAAAGCTTGTGTATACATTTTTGGGAGGGGGGACACCTTGTATTTAAAAATGGCATCATGCAGGAGAGCCTGGTGGATGGGGCACTGGGCTGAAAGGAGGCTGGTGTGACCTGGGCCCTTTACTGCTGTCATCTAGCATGTAAGGTTGGACCCCATCTCACCTTTTTATCCAGGAGAGTGATTTATAAATGCACAGGGTTATTCAACAGTCATGATAGCATCATTGGCAGTTTTATGACTAAGTATCTAAATGAGTGCTGAAATATTTAGGAAGTATCTTGATTTCCTAAAGGCCTTTACTTGTGATATTAAAAATTAAACTCTTTGCTTCCTGACTTTTTTTCGTTTTGCCTCACAGCAACACTTTACGAGTCACCCGCTCTGCGGCCCCCAGCACACTGGACAGTTCCAGCGCAGCCCCTGCTCAGCTGGGAAAGAAAGGCAAAGAATTTGAATTCTCGCAGTTGCCCCTCAAAGTGGAGTTCGTGGAGTGTAGTGCCAAGGGTGGAAGAGGGGACGCCAGCTCTGCTGACATCCAGGACTTGGAGAAGTGGCTGGCTAAGATCGCCTGAGGGGCGAACTCAGACACCCAGCTGTGAATGTGCATGTGGTGACGGACAGTTTTGGAAAAGGGTGTAGTTAGAAACATTTCCTTGTTCTGGAAACAAGTTATTGTAGAATTCCAGCCTGGAGTTTTCTTTAAAAGTCCAGTTCCCCTTATTGCTTTCAAACTTGTCACTTTTATTGACTCGTGTGCCTTCCCTTTGTTAAAGTGTACGTGATATCCCGTTAGTGTATGCTTGATGTTCGTCTTTGTGACCATGACAAGCAAACTCCACGTAGAGAAGATCATGAGACCATGGTTACCATCTGAAAAGTTAAGAATCTTGTGCTTTGGTCCCTTTTTTCTGGAAACAAACCTCTGTGTATGGAACCAGTTAATTTCCAATTACCCTTGAGGTTCATGGACAGTATATCATTTAGTCCTTTTGAACTCTCAGATTTGTATGTACAATTACAATATGGTCTCCCGACATGTGGAGACAGATATAAAACAGCAAGGCTGTGTTGACAGTGGGTCTGTTCTTCATCAGCTCAGTGACTTGTCCACACTCCACCCTCATAGCATTTAAGTTTCCAAAACGTGACGAACCCTTGGAATTAATCATTCCCAAGTGATAGAACTGTAAGTGCTATTTTGCCAAATGCCAAGGGTCTAGTGGTTTCCCCTAACGGGGAGTATATGGAGATTTAGAAGCCCTTCTGCTTTCTGGGTGGCTGAAGGCTCCTGATCTATCTTCATGTGCTGTTTGATCAGCTCCTGTTGTGTACTCTTAGCTAGAATGCCGTGGAACAAATGCAAAATGAAAAACGTTTTCTGGATTTTTAATGTGCATTTCACTTACGTTAAGAAAAATGGCCTTTTCAAAGTGATTATTTGCTGTCTTCTTAAATGTATGGATTTTATAAATTATTAATACATTTCTTGGTAAATAAAACAGCCTGTTTAGCTCAAAGCGATTAAGTAGCATGGTATAGTGAATACAGATGGGAGTGTGTATTAGATTTAGGCCTAACTAAGTTTCCAGGGCCTAAAGATTGCAGTATATACTGGACAAACTCTCCTATCCTTGCTTCACACACCTAGGGCCCAGCCCCACTATCGCCTAAAAGGAAACAAGGGTGGCGTGAATATGTGAGGAGCTAACCCCAGAACAGTGTGGTAAGAGCCGTAACAGGAGAGGTCTAGGGTGCTCTGGGAGCACGCAGCAGGAGCACCTAACCTGGCCTGGAGGGATCAGGGAGAGTCAAAGAATGAAAGCAAATGGAGCTGACAGCGTCCCAGTGAGTGTGGTCCCCGTGTACACACTCTAGCTCTGAATGAGGGTACTCCAGCTCCCCTGCCCCAGACTCTGTGTCACACCTGCTGCTCGTGTATGAAATAAATGCAAGCTGAGACAAGACGGCGTTGGACCTTGACCCTGGCAGAGTTCTTTCTGAAAGCCTCATTGCTCCTGGTGTCCTTCCTGTCCTTTGTACTGCTAGCCGTGCCCTTTCCTTACTCCCCAAGTAGTAACTTAAGGAAGTAGGTAAGAACAGTGGACCAGAAATCAGAGAGGAATGTGATAAATGTGACGTGTTTGCATCATCGTAGTAGATGCTCATGTGGGTACAAATCAGTGGCTTGGTGCTGCTGTGAAGAGGCCTGGGTTCTCTCAGATTTGTTTTCTCTCTGGTTAATAAAGGGTTTTACTTTATTGGAGGAAGCATAACACCAAAACTGATTGCAGAAGGGGAGCAATGGTGAATTTTACTCACGGCCTAAAGAAGGTTGTCCGAAGAAGGCAACTTCTGTCTCAGTGATTCTCTGATGTGTGTGCCTGAGAATTCTCTGTGATGCATGTTGAACAGCCGACCTGAGGACCCTGCTCCGAAACATTCAGTGTGATAGCAGATCAGGTGTGGCCTCAGGAATCGACATACTTCACATGCCCCTGGGAGCATCCTCTGAGTGATCTGACCGGGAGTGTGCCTTTAGCGTGTTTGTTTTGAAGTGCTTTGGGCCACAAGCCCTGCTTAGTTTTTCTGACAGGGTGAAGTAAGAAGCGGGGTACAGACCCTTCCTGGGCCCTCTTCTGCTTCCTCCTCCACTACAGTCTTTTCATACTCGTGGGTTGGGCCAGGATGAGGTCATGGAGACTGGTCCATGGGAGTTGGGAAGGGGTTTTGGTGGGAGGACAAATGTGTTCTTTACCTTGGTGGTATCCTCCTGGCCGCGAAGCCATTCAGCCAAAGCAGACCTATTCCATCATGAGATGGGAGGCAGGTGTGGCCAGAGTGGCAAGAGGAATGTCAGGTCAGGGGGACTGACAGACTAGGCACGACTCTACACCATAGTGGAGACACTTGTGGCTTGAAACACCTTGGGAACAGCAGTGCCTGAGCTGCTGTGTGTTGGGGGGTACTGACACCTGCCTCCAGGGCAGCAGCCACCTCATGGGAATGACTTCCCTGCTACGGGAGAGGTGCAGGCCACAGTGAGGCCACACTGAGCAGGGGCAGCTGCGATGAATAAGCCCTGGGCACTCCATTGGTAATCACTGCCTGCTTCCGGAATGGAATCCTCCAGGGGCACGGAGCCCACATGTACACAGACCGAGGGGTCTAGGCCCCGGTCCCGCTGTTCTCTATTCTAGCCCTGCTTTCAGGCCCCTTTTGCAAGGGTTCCGGGGCCTTGGAATTAGGTTCCAGGTCCCTTCCATACCATGTGCCTGCCAGTTTCCTGGGGTCCTGGCTCCTGATCAACAACAGATGCTGTTGGGGAGTCCCTAGGGTTTTCCTCTTACCTTCTCCCACAGCCTCTGTCCCAGTGCCTCCTGGGAGTCCAGTGGTCCTGCTGAGCGTGAGGCACTTGGCCATGGTCCGTTGTCTTAACTACGATCACTTCAGCCAGAATGTTGTGTTGCTGCTTTTTAAAAAAAGACTCGAGTTTAGTATGGAATTGTCAATGCTTCGATTGGTTTATGCCCATTCTCCCCTGGAGGATAGTAAGATGCTTAGCTCTTCTTTCAACCCTTCACATAGTGAAAGTCGATGACTACCCTGGCTTTTGTGCAGGAAAGTAATCGTAATCCTACTCTCTTTCCAACTATAATTGTTGATTGCTCACAAGAGCCTTGTATGGCATTCGTTCATTCAGAAAACACCAAGCCTGTGCCGGGCTCTAGGAATAGTGACTGCAGCACAATTCCTGCTTCTCGAGGTCTACAGTCCCATTCTAAGGTGAAAAACAACGCGCCCTTTCTGTGTGGCTCCCCTCTCTTCCCTCATCTCATCAGCGTGACCTCCACTGGCTCTGCTGGTCCCTGAGCACCGCGGGGCCAGTCGTACAGCCTGGGTAGGGCGGCCACTTCTTCCTGTGGGTTGCGTCTCCGTGCCTCCGGGGGTGCCAGCGTCTCCCTGTGGTCCTGTTAGCGTGAGGTACTTGTGTTGACTTAAGATCATTTTGTTTCAACTGAGCTAGGCTTTTTTAAAAAAATTAGAGATTAGCATTAGGATTATCGAAGTTCTTGGATAGTCCTGCGTGTCACGCCATTCTCAGATTATGCACCCCCTTTGCTGTCTTAAATCATGTTGCCGGGAATACTGTAATCTTGGGGAATTTACGGTTCACCTCAAATTCTTGGAACAGCATTACTCTGCCTTTCATCAAGTCCGTACCAGCCTGTGCACATCCCCCCAAACCTCTGCCTCACATTTTACATCTGGCAGCCAGTACAAGGAAGGCTAATTGGGCAGGGACATCTCTTTCCTGTTCCTCCTCATCAGAGATGGTTTCTTCAAGGTGGCAGGTGGGAGACTGTTCCAGAAACTTCAGAACCTTGAAAGGGGAAAGATAATGGGTGAGGTTGAACTTGGAAGAGTGAGACCTGGTGAACTTGCCTCAGGATTCCTGGCCTTTGCAAGTCAGGGCAATTCCATGCCTGACCACGGCCTTCATGTTGATTTTGGATGGATCCCACCACTCTCCTGGCCTCAGGGCGTCTTTTAGTCTGGAGATGACTGAGACCTGAAGGCCCTCAGAAATGTTCTGTAATAGGTGTGGGGTGAAGTCGGAGGTGGTATGTGGCACCTTGGTGTCCCCTGAAAGGTTGATAATGGTTCACCTTAAATTCTTGCCTCTACATCACTTCCTGGAAATCATCAGAAGGAAGAGAGATCCAGTCCCTGCACCCACCCTTGATCACCCCTAGCCCTGGCCAGTGGGGAGCAGGGAAGACAGAAGACACAGACACTGAGTCTCAGTTCTGCCTGGAGTTTCCCTGTCCATCAACCTTTAGGCAGAATGGAGGTTATGGAAGTGAGTGTGTCCTACCTTTGCCCCCTCTGAGCTGGTGGAGAGCCCAGGTGAGGAGAAGGAAGGAAGAAGCAGAGGGCTTTGGGTAGTGGACAGACATATAGGAGAGTCTTTGTGGAGCATGCACTTGAAGAAATACTTTTTCACATACCACACCCTCCCCAGAACCCCTCCCCTGCCCCATATATGATTGCACCACTTAGAAATATTAGGCAAGAAGCTTTGTGTTGAGAGTTAGGACAGTTTATTGTTTGATCAACATGCTGAATCTTCCACATTTTACACAGTTTTATGTAAAGTCAGTGTGGCCGTTTATGCCTGCTGAGCCAGCAAGAGATGGAAATGCCACCCTCCATGTTCCTCATGGCTAGTCCCTTCCTGGGGTGGGTGAGGAGAGTGAGGGGGAGTTGATGCACACCGTGATAGGAACTGGCTTTTGATGTATAGACACTTCCCACTGGAAGGAAGCACCCAAACCCCACTGCCGCCAGCATCACCCACACAGGGCTGGCGTCCAGGGAGTTCACACATTGAGAGCCCAAGGTTTTGGAACACCTAAACAGTTCAAACAAAAATTCAAAGGGTGCCCTAGTCTGTGGATGCCCACAGCCATCAGAGTGGAGCTGGGGACTGGCCCATCTTTGCAGTGGAGGAGCCTGAAATGTACGTGGATTCTTTCCTGGCTCACTCAGATACTGGAGAGAATCTCACGTCCCAACCAGAGTAGAGAGTCTGATGAACACCCATGCACAGCAGCCCTTTATGTGCAGGTACACAGTCGCGTTTGTTCACACAGGTGGGTGGCGGATGGAGATGGAAACATCTTGGTTCTGACTGCTTCCGACCTGCTGGGTGACTAAGGAAGTCACCCTTCTCTATCTTGGTTTTCCTGCCTGTGAAACAGGAAGGGTTTGAGACCTCTGCCTCACACCGCTGTAGCCGGGTGACAATGCCGCACATTCTTGGGGAAGAGGTAGTTTGGAAACGAGTGAGCATACAACCCGGCTTGGTTGATGCAGACAGACAGACTTCTACTTAGCTGCCCCTCATGCGGCTCAGACACGCCTCACAGTCCTCGGCTGCCTGTTCTCACATTCTGATGTCCTCACCGGCCTTCGCTGTGTGAAGGAATGAGGCTACTCTGCCTGCAGGACACCGAAGCCAGCGGTGTCATAGTTGTCACATCTGGTCCCTGAGGGCAGGGGCTCCAGCACTGGCCGCCATCAAGATGTGTCTGCATCCTTAGCTACCACCATTGCAAGCCTGGTTTCTGTTGCCTGAGACACTTGAACTGACCTGGCCATCGCTCCTCGGACCGGACCGGGAAACAGTACAGAATTTTGGAGGATGCTGACAGGAAGGGAGCAGTGATGGGAAGAGAGTGGTGACCGTCAGAGCAGGGGGGCCTCTGGCAAAAGAAACTTGCTTATATCAGTCAGCAAGCGAGCTCACCCTGGACGACACAACTGCACCTCTAGCACTCAAGATGCTCCCATCACTTTCATTCTGTCGCGTGCACATTTCAATATGCATCTGCTTTTTCCGTCTTAGGCTCAATTTTTCAGTGCCTGCGAAACAGGAGCTTTACCGACAGCTTTTCTTTGACATCCCCAAAGGGAAAAAAAAAAAAAAAGAGGGCCTAAAGAAGATGACTCCACTCATCTCCCAAGTCAGGGCTAGTCTTGGAGGAGAGGGACTGAACTACTGGTAAACTGAGATCATTTCCCAAAAGGGGTCCTCCACTTTGCCGTGTACTAGCCCATCAGGATTCAGCAAAGATGTCAGTCGCTGGGGATGCCGAGGCAATGCCAAGACTTAACCTGGTCATTTCATTATTGAGCCTGAACTCTCTGAGTTGAGATCCTACCTATCAGCAAGAGGACAGTGATGGCACCTGCCTGCTGAACATGAGGGCCAAAGAACAGTGCACTTCTGTGCAAGAGCTCTGGCTGCCCTCATAGGCACCAGGAAATGCGGGGAGAAAGGAGGGTCCTGGAACGGAATGGCACCACCAAGATGGGAGGACAAGATGGAACAACTGCCCTCACCTTCAGAGGCCCAAAGGGCTGGGGAGAGCCTGGACTCCAAAGAGGGGGTATTGTACCTGCTACGAAAGGCGGGGCTCACAGAGGCCACATCAAAGCAAACAGTCTTGCCGAACCGGTTTGGCTCAGTGGCTAGAGCATCGGCCTGCGGACTCAGGGGTCCCGGGTTCGATTCCGATCAAGGGCATGTACCTTGGTTGCGGGCACATCCCCACTGGGGGGCGTGCAGGAGGCAGCTGATCGATCTCTCTCATCGATGTTTCTGGCTCTCTATCCCTCTCCCTTCTTCTCTGTAAAAAAATCAATAAAATATATTAAAAAAAAAAAAAGCAATCAGTCTTTATTGTGTCTCTTCCTGCTCCTGTAGGCTGTGATGGAACAGAGTTCATGGTGCCTTGGATACGTGTGCACATGAGAAAGGAACTGAGTTTCTACTTTTTTTCTTTACAGGAATGTTTTAAGAAAAGCTACTCTTTAGTACCAAGAAAATAAAAATCCACCGTACATTCATTCCACTGAGACCCAGGGCAGATCCCTGCAAATGGGGGCTGTCCCAGAGGCCACAAGCAATGGCCCTCGCTGCCACCCAGGCTGGATGCTGTAACATGGGCTCCTGTAAATTCTCACGAGGTAAGTAAGCACTCTTCCAACGAGCACCACTTGGGGGTGTGCCATGGTGGGGGGTGCTGGCCCACGAGGCATGCACACCCGTGCATATAAGTACATAGAAGGAGAAATGGTGCACATATCCCCGCGGGCTATTTTTGCCTGTAGTTTAACACATCTATGTAATTATTTTATTGATGGCAAGACAATCACAAGTTTTTTGACAATATTAAGTACTTCTTATTTCAACACGTCGCAGTACTTTTGAATTTTCAAAACTGTTATCACAACGCAAGTTCCAACTTGAGAGCAGGAAGAACAAGAGTATACGTTGAGCACATGTACCTCTGTGGGAATGTGTGTGGAAGGTGTATACACAAGTCTATCTCTATATATAATTATGTACACACATATAAAAACTAAACACACAACACTGGAATTACGTTCGTACGTTGGTCTTTGCCTTTAGGAAGAGGAGCTCAGCGGGAATTCTGCTCCCTCTTTTCTCCACCTGAAGATAAATTTCTCTTTAAAGACCAGCTCTGACGCTCCATCTCCTTAGCTGACCATGTGTGGCAGGCCCACTGAACAAACAGCAGTGGGTCCTGCCAGGTTTCGCTGCCCTTACTGGCTGCCATTTTGGATGCGTTTCTGAGAAGTTCCAAGATTCATTGCAATCACTTGTTTGAGCACTGCTTTGTGGGGGAATTCACACCCCAGATGGCCCTTTAGCTCACCTAGGACATGCCCAACAGCAGCCTGGAGGAAGTCAGCGCCAGCTTGGAGGGCGGGGTTTACTGTTTTTTTGGCCAGAGTTGCTGTTCACTGCCTGGCTTTTTCTCAGGCTCGGGGCTGGTGAGTCTGGGTCTATTTGGAAATACAGGCCAAGTGGGTTACATCACTTAGTGAGAAGAGAGAGTTCTCTTCAGAGATTTTACAGGTGCTCAGACTTAGCCCTTCGCAGAAATGAGTCAAAAATGGCAAAGGTCTGGGCAGAGAGACCCCACCGCAGCCCTACTCTCAGGCAACGACACAAGCAAAAGATTGCGCATCCAACTGCACCGCGCCAATGGGGCACAGCACATCAAGAAGTCAGCTTTTCCAAAACAGCACTGAACAGTATTAGCAACCGAGACCTGAGGACATGGGTCTTCAAGGTGGTGGTTCTGCAGACAACACTCCCTGAGGCCACACAATGAGTCTCTTTGCTCTGCCCTTAGATTCAGCCCAGATATGTGTGCTGAACGCTGGGCCGGGTGGTTAAAACATGTTCAGAAGTACGCACGGTGCCCCAAGTCTACAAACCAACCACACATCAACATGACCCACAGTTGCCAACAGCACCCCATCCTTCCTTCCAGGGACCTCTTGCTGCCAATCACTGAGAGGGCCACAGAGAACACAAGGGTGCCTGTGGCAAGTGCCCTGCCCTGCCCCGCCTTCAAGGCTTCTCAGGGAGGGGAAGGGAGGGGCAGACGTAACTGCAGTGGGGCCTGGGGCAGGGCTCCCTGCTGTCCAGGAGACCTTAATGTCAGCTCGGGCCAAGCCTGGTGTCCCATTCTGGCCACGGAAGAAGGACAGGGTCAGAGCTGCCTCCTCAGAGGCTGCTTTGTTCAGTGTTTGATTTAACCAGGTAGGACCTGTTCGGTGGGACCTGGTTGGTCAGGGCAGGATGGCCCAGGATTGGAGCCTAATTAGGTTGCTCAGTTAATGTTTTAGTTTATTGGGCTGGGGGGTGGGAGGAGGGCAGAGTCAATGAAGAGTTGAAAGAGGACAGGAAGGAGGAGGTGTGTGGAAAAGGTTCTCTGTAAGTTTACAAATATACAAAAACAAAAAAGCACATCTTTCAAATAAAAATGACTACATTTTTATCTGGCAAAAAGTTGTATACACATGATTTAAATTTTTTTTTTTTAAATTTTAACCGTTTTTGGCAATCTTAATAAAGTACAATATATTACAACCAAACCAAAAAATAGTTGTTTGAGTAACAGCTGTTAAGAGTGACGTGATCCCTGATGCCCAGCCTCCCTCCCCACCCCACCCTACTCCTAGAGACAGAGAGAAAAGAAAAATCCTCCCATCTGGATAAGCTTGTTTCCCACCCCCCTTAGGAAGCTAGCCAATAGGAAGCAACACAACAAGCGTAGTGTCGGAGGAAGCCTTCAGGTCAGGCTGCATTAGCAGGAGCAGCCACCTTCGCTGGCTGGGGGCTCCTGGGGTTTGTCCAACTTGATGTCGATCACTGCAGGGGGCTGGGCTAAGGAAGAGGACTCGGAGAAGCTGCCGCCGGCCTCACGCCCTCCCTGTGCACCCCGAGGCCGCCCTGCCCAGCCCTCTTTCCCTCCGCAAACACCTGACTCTGCTTGGCCTGGGGAGGGAGGAGGCAGGGCCCCAGCTCCCACCCTTCCTAGCCCACCCCAAAGTGCACTGGAGGAAGAGAGCCTGGGTCCCACATCTGGAAGCACAGGGCGCCTTGGGCCTCGCCCTAGTCTGCTGCAGCAGCATGGACCCCTCAAGCTCTCCGGTCAGCGTGTGTCACTCAGACTCGGAGGATGCCACGTCCCTGCGGAAGGGCCTCAGCACGGCCCCCTCTCCAGCCTTTCATCGGTGCCCGGGACTGTAGGCTGGAGAGGCACCCATCAGAACTACCGGGGCAGTGGGTTCAAACTGCAGAGACGGGCCGTTCCCTCTGCCCTCAGCAGGTTGGAAACTATCAAGCCAGGCCGATCGCAGCGGAGCACCAGGCCCTCCACACCGCACAGAATGACTCCGCCTGGCCAGGCCCCGGGCCGAGGCCGGCTGTGGGACTGCACTGGGGTCGGGGGAAGGGGTGGGAGGTATAAGGCCTGCTATGGGAGCTGTTGCTGGCATCCTAGGGATGTTTTTGTGGCCCCTGTTTAAGGACTATGGGAGAGATTCTTCTGGCTTTCAGCACAGTCGGCCCTGGGTGCCCACAGGCTCTGCATCTGTGGGTGGATTCAACTAATTGTGAATAAAAAATATCCGGAAAAAAATGTTGCTGACGTGTGCGGTTAAGACTACAACGCTTGCATCTGAACTGAACGTGTACATTATTTTTTGTCATTGGTTCCTAAATAATACAGTTAACAACTATTCACATAGCATGTACATTGCATTAGATATTATAAGTAGTTTGGAGATGATGTAAAGTACATGGGAGGATGTGCATAGGTTATATGCAGGTGCTACGCCATGTTATTGCAGGGACTTGAGCATCGTGGAGCTTGATATCCAGGAGGTGGGGGGGTTGGGGGGATCCTAGGACCAATCCCCTGTAGATACAGAGGGATGACTGTACTAGAAAAAGCCACGCTTCTCCTAAAGATCAGTTTCCCTCCTTGCCATTTGTTGGCCATTCAGCCATGGCATATATTTTGAGTATGACGTCATCTTTCTTGTCCTTGTTTTCCTACCTTTATTTTACCTGTGCCCTGATTTTCTCGTGTGTGTGTGTGTGTGTGTACACACATATACATTTTTATCTTGTGTGTGTGTGTGTGTGTATCTATATCAATATATCTATATCCATACCAATATATCTATATACACATTTTTCATAACGTAACAGAGTATAAATAAACAAGTACATCTATCTATATATAAAAGCCTAATATGCAGTGTCCCCTCGGGAGTTTGACCGACCGGGAGTTCGATCGCTCACTATGACGTGCGCTGACCACCAGGGAGCAGCGCGGAACGAAGGGAGGCCCCAGCCAGCAGCCACTAGGGACCCTACTTGTGCACGAATTTCGTGCACTTGGCCTCTAGTAGATAATAAATAACTACTTTCTTCCTAACTGGGCAAATCAGACGATCTCTCTGAACCTCAATGTCAGCTTCTGGTGTTGCCTGTGGTGTGGGGTGGACCATGTGAGTGGCCTGTGACCCTGTCCTGGGAGCAGTGGGGAGCGCAGGGGCTGTGCAGGGCTGGGCCGAGGAAGCAGGCAGGACGCGGGAGGAGGCATCTGTTGGGGGGCGGCCTCGTGTACGCAGAGTAGGCTGAACCGTGTTGAAATCATATGTGAGCGTGAAGAGAGAAGCCCTCCCTGCAGTGGCGACTCTACTTACACCGTGAAAAGCAGATCGATGTCCACTGTAAATAAGGGCAGCATCACTATGTCTCACTCCCCGCCCCTCCCACCACTCCATGCACATCCCTCTGGTATCCCACCCTGTTTGGGAGGTGACAGCTTAAGTGGTTCGAGCTGGATGGGTCTTAAAGACCTTGGAGCTCAGCCTCGTCCCTGCTCAGAGCCCCACACCATATCCATCAGCGGGAAGCTGGGCTGGAGGCAAGGCCAGTGCTCATCCACTGCTCTGAAGTACCAAGAGGATAACCAGATGGGTAAATGGCTTCTCCAGCACACCTCTCAATCGCTCGTCAAGGAAAAAGGATACTCCCTTCTTTACTTTTCTCCTGAACATTCTCCATTCCAGGCAGAGCCGATGCCACACGTCGAAAGAGCTGGAGACAGGGGGAGATGCAGCATGAGCCCCCCACACCCCTCTTTCCCTCCTGCTGCCACTGTGTCTCCACCCTCTTGCCTCTACTCACCCTGCCCTTGGGCATCACTGTCCTGTCTGACCCACTGACTGTGTCCTGGAGGGCAGGGGCTGCATCGACTTCTCTCTCCCCAACCCCCGGTGCCTCTCACAGCGTTGGGCCTCGGCAGGCCTCTTACCCAGCAGGCTGGCCAGGGGTCACGAAGAGCTGAGCTTGGGTCATGGTGTCTGAAAGGGACCTATCTCAGTGCAGATAATGACTTAGACCAGGGGTGGGCAACCCCTGGCACGCGTGACAAACATGGCACGCCAGTAACTTTTGCTGGCAAGCAAAACCCTATCTTATAATCTTCCATTTACAATTTTTTTCTTAATATCAACTTTTTTATTTTTCAGATAAATTCAGTGTAGGTGCATCTTAGATAAATAAATAATTTTACATAACAAGTTATCTTAAAGACCATAGTCATGGATTGACGAGAGAGGGGAAGAGCAATTTCTATGCCTCTGCCTTAACTCTCCCTGCTTCCTAGATCTGACCAGTGTTTTGGTTTCGTCCACATACGCTTGTGAATCTTTGTTCTCAGTGATGAATTTTGTTAAGTCTCGTAATAGGAATAGCCTGACGGATGAAAGTAGTAGCTCGTGCATATCTCTGAAGGTCACGAAATATAAACTTGATGTAAAACCTGTCATCAGTGATGCAGCAGCAAAAGTCCCACTGATAATATCAAACGAAGTCATAAAGTTTTCTGTCGGACTATCAGTGTACATGTATACATTAAAAAATAAATGTATTTTTCATCATCATATACTGTGTTTTGTCGCTTGAATGAATTTTATTATTTCTTCAAGGTTCTTCACATACATACACCTTAAGAGATATCAAGTAGGCGTAACATGTTCTCAAAAAATTAGGGTTGACACGCAGAAGAATTTTGAGTCAGAGATTTTGCTGGTTTTGGCACGCACTCACAAAAAGGTTGCCCACCCCTGACCTAGACCCTGGGAGACAGCCCTTACGAGGGCTTCTGTCCCGCTACCCACGTAGGGACCAGGTGTGGGGAACCAACTTCCCTCCTGCCCTTGAGACAAATGAGCCTCTCAGGGAGTCCTGCACGTTCACGGGCGTCGAGGCAGCTGGACACTGGGAGCCAGGGCCACCCAGTCACAGCAGAGAGACTTTTCTGAGAGAAGAACACAGGAGCGTGAACGTGGTATTGTGGGTTTGTTTGGGTATGGCCGTGTGATGTGTATACTGTGTGGAGTATGTGTGGTGTGGTGTGTGGTGTCTGTGTGTGTGTGCATTTGTGTAAGTGTGTGGGGGAGTGTGTGCGGTGTGTATGTGCACATGTGGGGTTTCTGTGCGTGTAAGTGTGTAAGTGCATGGGGAGAAATGTGTGGGGTGTATGTGTGCTGGGGCGGGGTGCACAGGAATGTCAGGTAGGAGGTGACAGTAAGTACAGAGCGGAAGTACAAGGCACCAGAAGATTCTGAATGCTCCCCTTCTCCCCACGGATACCAACTGCAGGAACTCGGTGGGCTCTGGGCTTACAGCTTCTCTGAGGACAGGGTGAGTCTTAGTCCGGGGTTCACCCAGAGCCCAGCCTTATCGGAGCACCAGGCTGGGTGAGGGCCCTGCGGAGCACCCAGGGCCAAAGGCAGTGAGGGCCTGAGTGGTGAAGCCACTGGCCTGCCTGGCAGGGTGTGGGCCCTGTGGGTACTGCAGAAAGGGCTCCGAGTGGGACAGGCAGGATCGGGCGAGGGTGCAGAGGGCCTGGGTCGCTCCTCCGAGCTTTCCTTTGTGGCCCTGACCCAGGCAGCCCTGCTCTGAGCGTCAAAATGGTCACAGCTTCTACCAATGGCCAAGCTGACAGTTAGAAGGCAGCTCTTGGGGGTCACACGTGGGTCTCTGAGAGCAGATATGATCAGGGTTAGGGTCCTGGAGACCCCTCTGAACCACACAGGGTCTGAACTGACCACACTGAACTCCTGCTCAGACCATTATGGGGCTCCAGACCATTCTAGGAAGGGAGGCATCAGCATCTCCCTGACCCTGACCGCTGCCTGCCCTCCGCGCCCCGCCCCCCAGGACTTTCCATTCTGTGCAAAGAGCAGCAGCCAGTGTCTCCTGTTTGCCGCCAGGGACAGGGAAGGGTAGCTCCCTCCTCCAGGAGACACCAGGGCAGCCTGGCCTTACAATGAAGGAGGCTGGGAAGGGGGTGCGAATGAATGGAGACATTGTAGTCCTTTGGGGGACTGAGTCCTGGAGCTTGGGGCTCCCACTGTGCTCCTCTGCCACCTTCCCCACGGCCACTGGCACTGTCCACGTGGCGTGAATCTTCACCGCACCCGGGCCAAGGCTGCATGGGCAGCTTGTCTAGTGTTCCCCGAGCACCAATGGGGACGGCGGGCAGAAGTGACACCCCAGCCAAGCCATGCTCCCCACTTGGTGTCCCCTCCCCAGGCCACAGGCACCCCTCCTGCCCCGCCTTTGCTCATGCTGTTCCCCTGGCCCGGATATCCTCCCTCCTCGTCACCTCTCCAAGTCTCTCAGAGGCAGCGGCTCCTAGCCTTCTGTGAACCACAGACCCCTCTGGCAGTCTAGTGACACCTACACACGCCTTCTCATTGTGTGACATCAACGACACGGGAGCATAAAGGAAGCCACTTAGTATTGACATACACTTCTAAGATCTTTAAAGACACAAACTAGTGACAAAGCATGAACGTGTAAAACAGCAAGAGCTGGCAGGGTGTCTAATAACCACCGTGATACTGAAGCAGTGACGGGTGTCAAGTTCAAGATACCGTAACACACTGCAAGGCGACAAGAACACAGCCGTGATCCCTGAGTGATAAAGCCACAGGGCTGCTGCTGGGACAGGCTTGCTGCCTACACTCATCGCTGAAGGTGACAACACTACAGAGCACGTAGAAGTTGGTGCCGACAAAACCGTGCTTTTCCCAACCCAAGTCCGCTGACCTGCTGCATTGCACCATGGGCTCCTTGGGAATATGGACCCTCTATGGCTCCTCTGATGATTCTGCTTCACCAGGCCTGTCCCCTCCTGAGAGCTCCAGCACACCCCAGGTGGGCTCCTTTCTCCCAGCCTGCCTCACCCTGCAACCCCTGAGCTCTGCCAAGCACAAGGCATGAACCCCTGCACCGCCATCCCCAGCCACTAGGGAAACGGTGCTTCTTCAGCCCCCCGGAAGCTGGTGCCTGACCTCACACATGTCCAGGGCCTTGGGGCTGGCGCCTCATGATGACATTCTCCGGACACGCCCTGAGGGCCAGTGCTCCTTCCTTCTCGCATGCGTTACCACCTCTGGGTAAGCTTGTTCCCCAGGAGGTGGGCTTATGGGCACTCTGGTTGGCTACCCCAACCTAGTCACTAGCCCATTGGGGAGAGACAGGGCTGACCCCAAGGCTGACCGTGCCGGAAGCCACACGTGGGCCCTATGGCCAAGCCTGGCCAGGGATCAGCACAGGTGCATCCTACCTGCTTCACGTTGTAGCCGGTCTTCGCACTGGTCTCGATGAACATGACGCTCAGCTCTTTGGCGCGCTGCTCCCCCTCCTCGATGGTTATCTGCCTGCAGATGAGGGAAGGGGAACATCAGTTGGGTAGAGAGCAGCCCCTGGGAGAGGTGGAGGGAACAGCCTGAGAGGAGGGGCCCACCCAGCAGGGCGGAGGAGCCGACCAGGGGACACAGGGCACAGCAAGCCCCTTCTCTCCCCCTTCTGTAGGATCTTCCCCTTGGGAAGCAGGCCCTGTGGCAGGCGGGTGGGGCTGTCCCATAGCTGCCTTTCCCAATAGCGGCCACGGCCAGAGACTACATGTGTAAAGTGCTGTAGGCCACATACCGCCTCTCTGGCTGGTGTCATCAGTCCTGTTTCCCGAATGAGAGCACTGAGGTTAAAGGGCCTGCTCCAAGTCGCCTACTTAGCAGAGGAGCTAGGCTTCGAGCCCCATTTTCTTCACGTCAGGAGGAGGGTTTTAACAAAACAGTCTCTAATTCAGATTATTCCTTAAACGGTTAGAGTATATTTCAGGAAGCCCACAATGCATGACCTTTAACCAAGTTGGGTCCCCTAAGTGGACAAATGTATGTAAGTCAACCCTGCGCCCTGGAGCAGCCTCTTCAGAGTGTCACATCCAGACACAGCGCCAGACCTGAACTTCTGAGGTTAACATGTGGGACCAGGACCTTCAGACCCACACCCACACCAGTGCGGGCATGTCATGGGGCAGAGACACAGCACAAGCAGAAGTCGGCAGGAGCCTGCAGCTGTATTGCTGGTTGTGGCCAGTTCCCCAGACCATGCGCTGCTGGGCTGGGCCAAGTGCACGGGGCTCCATGAAGACCATGCACAGAGGAGCACCCTGGAACTTCCCTTGCCGGCAGTGCGAGGTGGGGCCTCAGAGATGACGAGGGCAGGGGTCTACCAGGGGTTTTCAAAGCCTCCAGCAACCCGCCGGTACCTTTCCAAGATGCATGGGAAGAGTACAGGCAGAGAGGGTGCTCGCTACCCAGGCACCCCAGAACTCCTTGTCCAGGAGGAGTTGCGGAGGCGTGGAGGGTGGGCCCAGCCTGCCAGCCCCTGATCCTACCTCTTGTCAGCCAGGTCCGTCTTGTTGCCCACCAGCATGATGATAACGTCGCTGCCCCTCTCCGTCCTGACGTCATCGATCCACTTAGAGGTCTGCTGGAAGGAGTTGAGGTCTGGAGGTGGAAAGCGGGGATAGAACTGGGAGTGAGATACAGCCCCCACCGGGAGGGGGGAAAAGTGGGGAGGGGCAGCAGGCATACCAGACCCCGGGAGGGGCTGGAGCAGAGGCCACACAGGCCAGTGGGTCTGGGCCTTCCACAGGAGGCCCAGGTGGGTTTGTGGAGCTGCTGCCCCAAGGCCCTGGAGAGCCCCTGGCATTGCTGAGTCACCCTCTGGCGGAGAGAATTTACCTTGCCTGGAAGGTGACAGGGTCATGATTTGCTACGTGGACTAGTGCGAGCCTGGTGAGGGGCTGGGATGCCAGCGGACAGAGCCACAGCTGCTGGGGCAAACTTGCCCAGGGACCAGTGTCTTCTCCCACCTTGACACACAGGCACAGAAGTTGCTCTGCAGGGGTCTTTCTTGCAGCCAAGGTCAACAAGGGTGCAGAGGGGCCGGGAGCAGGGCCAACCTGCACAACCATGATTGGCGCAGGAGGGCGGGGAAGTGGAAAACACGCTGTGTTCAAAGGCAACTAACCCCCCAGTGGCAGGCACCTGCCTTCCTGCATTCAGACAATAAGAGTGGGCATGTGTATATACACACACACAGGCTGCAAACTGGCTGGGGCTCCACTCGGGCCCCGGAGCCCCTGGGAGCCAGGACCCACACTCACTAGTGATGTCGTACACCACGACGGCCACCGTGGAGTCCCGGATGTAGCTGGGGATCAGGCTGCGGAACCTCTCCTGGCCCGCTGTGTCCCAGAGCTGCAGTCGCACCTGTGGCAGGGAGGGCAGGGGGGGGTCAGCAGGGGCAGCCAGGCCCTCATGGTGGGGTTGGGGAGTGGGGAGTGGGCGAGGTCCTGCTTCTGTGATGCTGGCACTGCCAGCTCTGGGGCAGGCATGGGCTCTCAGGGGTGCCCAGCTAAACGTCCAGGTGATAGGTCCAAAGGAGCACTCCCTGTCCTCCCCGTTCTAAAGTCGGGCACTCACCGTACGATCCTCCAAGTACATGGTTTTTGACAAGAAGTCAATTCCAATGGTTGCCTGTTAGAGAAAAGCACAGACAGGTCAAAACTGAAAAGTCTTGGGCAAAGGGGCAAAAGCTCAGTGATCCAGGTAGTGACTGCAGAAAAATGGGGGACACCCATGCCAAATGCCAGGTGGGTCCTGCTCTGTTGTTCCTGGTTCCCACTTTCTCAACAGTGAACCTTCTCGTCCCTCGCAGAGGAAGTGAGTCTGAGCTAAATCAAGATGAGGACAGGGTTTGTTTTGTTTGTTTGTTTGTGTGTTGAGTGATAGAAAAGGGCAGGGATGAGAAAACTGGATGAGAAGGTTTCCCCAGAAACAAGGCCAGAAAGGGCCAGCTAGAATGAACGTCATCCCAGGACTTAAGATGACTGAGGGAAAAAACAAAAAAATCTACCTTAAAGTTTAAATATGGTAAGTAACCCTTCCAAAAATATTAGCTGCCCATAACTGAATTGCCTATTAAAATAAAACTCAACACCGTTCAAAGGAAGGTAAGAGAATCCACGAATCCCTACAACAATCTCCCCTACACAATAAAAAAAGGATCAGACATTGTAAGGAAGCAGGGAATTCAAGCCACAATCAAAACAACAACTCAACAGAAACAGACCCCAGATAACCCAGATATTGGATTAGCAGACAGGACTTTTAAATAACGGATATAAATGTTGAAATATAAAGGAAAAGGTGAATATGATGGGCGAATTTCAAGAAACATAAGAAAATGCTAAAAGGAAAAAAATGAAATCTTAACACTAAAAAATACAATACCTAAAATAAAAATACATCGAATTTAAGTAGGAAAGGTCAGTGAACTGAAGAGAGGCCCAAAGAAATTGTTCAAACTGAAGCACAGAGAGAAAAAAGATGTAATAAAAGTGAAGACAGGATCAAGAGCTTCTAGGACAATATCAAGTGACCTGACATTACATGCAATTAGGCTCTTATAAAAAGAATAGAAACAAAATCAGCCAAAAAATGTTTTAAAAAATAACAGTCAAAAAATTTCCCAATTTGATTAGAAACACCAACCCACAGTACCAAGAAGCTCAGTGAACCTAAAACAGGATAAATACAAAGAAAACAACACCCACGCATATCATAGTCAAGTTGCTAGAAACCAAAGATGAAGAAAAAGCCTTACCAGTAGCCAGAAATAGAAAACACATTATATACAAGGAAACAATGACAAGAATGATAGCTGATTTCTCGTCAGAACAACGTAGGACAGAAGACAATGGAACAAACCTTTAAAGTTCCAAAAGATACAACAAGCATCATGCCAACCTAGAATTCTATATCCAGTGAAAACTTTAACGATGAAGGCAAAACAAAAACATTTTCAGATAAGGGAAAGCTGTGATAGTTTGTAACCAGTGGGCCCTCATTACAGGACATGCTTTAGGATGAAGGGAACATTTTTTTAAAAATATATTTTATTGATTTTTTACAGAGAGGAAGGAAGAGGGATAGTTAGAAACACAGATGAGAGAGAAATATCGATCAGCTGCCTCCTGCACACCCCCTACTGGGAATGTGCCTGCAACTAAGGTACATGCCCTTGACCGTATTCGAACCTGGGACCTTTCAGTCCGCAGGCCGACGCTCTATCCACTGAGCCACAGCGGCTAGGGCATGAAGGGAAATTTTAAAGATGGAAATTTAAATCTTTCCACTGAGCCAAACCGGCTTCGGCGGAAATTTAAATGTTTAAAGAAGGAACACGAGCACCAGAAATGATAAATCTATGCGTTTTATTTAAAGAACATGCGACTTGTCCTTGATCACCTCCTGCTTCCACCCATAGAATTCTCCCCTCTATTTTGCCCCTGCCACATCCTCAGCAAAAATTACTCTCAGAAGATGGCCTAAAATCCTACTTTACAATAGCAGGAATAAACCACTTCAATTCCTTCCTTGGTTTTACACTCTAATGTAACAATAACCGCTGTAACAATGACTAAACATCGGAGTACTGATCATTTGCCAGCTACTGTGCTAAGTGCTGTACATGCATTATTTAATCCTGATAACCTATGTTAGGGGTCATGTTCATTAGTATTCATATGTCACTGGTAAGAAAACTGAGTACAAGAGTGCTTTCCC
This sequence comes from Myotis daubentonii, assembly GCF_963259705.1. Lineage (NCBI taxonomy): Eukaryota > Metazoa > Chordata > Mammalia > Chiroptera > Vespertilionidae > Myotis > Myotis daubentonii. The sequence continues at coordinate 32,767,087 of NC_081853.1, read as the reverse complement.
AGCGTCAACAGCTGGAAGTGGCAGAGCCAGGATTTAAAAAGTACAGTATTTGCACAGTTGTCTACATGTACCTGGCTGGAAGTGGCAGAGCCAGGATTTAAAAAGTACAGTATTTGCACAGTTGTCTACATGTTCCTGGCTTTATCCCTACATCCTTCCAGGCTCTAAGTACTTCTTTGCTCCTGTTCAAAGCTAGCCTCTCCTTTTTTCTTGAATATGAATTTTACTCCCTATGTCTAGTAATTTTTACTTATATCCTACACATTGTGATTAAGACTATGGATTTCTGTTTGTTCCTTTGGAAGAACATTGGTTGAACTGTGACCAGGTGTTTCTGGGAAAGGCTGCATATTCTAGCCCAGGGGTGGGCAAACTTTTTGACTCGAGGGCCACAATGGGTTCTTAAACTGGACCGGAGGGCCGGAACAAAAGCATGGATGGAGTGTTTGTGTGAACTAATATAAATTCAAAGTAAACATCATTACATAAAAGGGTACGGTCTTTTTTTTCAATAGTTTTATTCATTTCAAACGGGCCGTAGTTTGCCCACGGCTGTTCTAGCCCAAGCATGCCAAACTTGTGGCCCGCGGGCCGCATGCCTCATTTATTTGGCCAGTGATAGCCTTTGAGTTTGACATGCTTGTTCTAGCCCCTAGTGGAGAGCCATACAGCACACTGGCATAGTAAAGGCTCTGAAACGTCCTGCTCTGAAGAAACATGAACAATTTCATGTAACCCAACGTTTCCCAAGCTTCTTTGCCCTGCGAATCTTTGTGCTTATAATTCCTCCTAACATCCTAGTGTTTCCAGAACTTCAGGAAAGGCTGACCCTCAAAGGGGTGGGTTCTAAAGGAGACCACATCCCTCTTCTAGCCCGCCTTAGAGCAGCGGTTCTCAACTGTGGGTCGCGATCCCTTTGGGGGTCGAACGACCCTTTCACAGGGGTCGCCTAAGACCATCGGAAAAACACATATATAATTACATATTGTTTTTGTGATTAATCATTATGCTTTAATTATGTTCAATTTGTAACAATGAAATTGGGGGTCACCACAACATGAGGAACTGTATTAAAGGGTCGCGGCATTAGGAAGGTTGAGAACCACTGCCTTAGAGTCTTGGTCAAAGCATTCGTTCTTTGTACTTCATTTCCACTTATAAGGTATGGAGTAAATTATTATTATTATTACTTTTTAAATATATTTCTATTGATTTCAGAGAGGAAGGGAGAGGGAGAGAGAGATAGAAACATCAATGATGAGAGAGAATCACTGATGGGCTGCCTCCTGCATGCCCCCCACTGGGGATCGAGCCCGAAACCTGGGCATATGCCCTTGACCGGAATTGAACCTGGGACCCTTAAGTCCACAGGCCAATGCTCTATGCACTGAGCCAAACCAGCCAGGGCTGGAGTACATTATTCTTGCTGGTAACTAGGCCACAGGGATGTAAAGAGGATATCAGGAGAAATGAACAGCAGGCTTGACTTTGGGGACTCGCCCGCCAGTCCACGGCCATCAGGATCCCCTCCCCTCCTGAGCGGTGCTGCAGGAGCCTCCTGGAATGCCCTCTGGGGAGGCTGGGCTGCACTCTGCTGTGATTGGGTCGCCCCAAACCTGGCAATGCTTATTTATTCCTTTAATATCATCTTGCTGGCAAACGGTACTGCTTATGAAAAATGGCAGGCGCTTCATTTTATACAAAACACGAGGAACGTAACAAGCCCAGATTTCATAGCCACATCCACATTTATCTTCTAAAGGTGGTATTAAGCAGTGTCAATGGGGGCTCAGACACACAGCGCAGACCGTACATCATAGGCCTCCATCTGCACAAAACCTTCCACTGCCTAGCGGATCCCCGAGGGAAGAGATGTTTCCTGCAGCACTTGTTGAAATCTTCTTTGCTATGTGCATTTATTATGAAATATATTTTGCATCCACATTCTGACAAGACACAGTAATAAAGTCGGCAGCGGAAATCTGCATGGTCATTTGCATAAATTGACTCAAGACTCTCTTCTCAGGAAGAGAAGTCATGAAAAGGAGTGTATGTGTGTCTTTTTGTAGCCTTGGCCAGGCCTTGGCCCGTGGCTGGGGAAGCATCCCTAAGTGGCAGAAAGCAGCTGGGCCTGACAAGCCCTGGACAATGGAGCTGCTGTTTGTGCTCCACACCACCAACCATTAGATGAGAGTATCAGGGTAAAGTCATGCAAATTAGCATGCAAATGAGGTTGGCAAAACTTAGGCATTCAGACTGGCAAGCAGGTGCTGTGGGGAAGGAGACAGCAATCCCTGGAAAACATACTGGGCTGGGTCTGTCCTTGCCAGCAGCTATGTGCTCTGGGGAAGGGGATGCTGGGTACCAGGCCACAGCGCAGGCACCTCAACTTCAAAGTCTACACAGTCCTGGTGGCCACTTTCCTCTAAGTGGAGAGTGGCTTGTGCTAGTCAACACCCAACGAAATATTTGTGGATTATTGCTCTTTTATTTCCTGACTGTGGTCTGAAACATCAACCAAACAAGATGCACCTTCCAACTTTAAATAAGGGGTTACATTTCATCAAAACCAGTCAATCTGCTCACGGATCCCTGAGCCGTCTCCTGAAGGGTCACATAAAGATCCAAGTGCATACCAGTGGTCGGCAAACTGCGGCCCGCGAGCCACATGCGGCTCTTTGGCCCCTTGAATGTGGCCATGAAGTTTCAATCGCACTGTACGTGCGCACCCGCACGTGGTATTTTGTGGAAGAGCCACACTCAAGGGGCCGCAGTTTGCTGACCACTGGCATAAGCCGTCTTTAATCATTAGGGCAAAAGATGCTCCAGGTGGTGGACTTTGAGGTTGTCTAAGAGCTACCTAAGAGGTAGCCTACAAAGTGAATTAGGAAGGATTACTACAATATGGGGCAGAGAATTGCATCATGGGTCCATTCAACTTGGGAAATGTAGCTACTGGGGACTCACCAGTAGCTACTGGCAGGCCCTGGGGAGATGCCACCCATTACCCGCTGGCAACCTCTTACTCCCTTGCTTGCCTAGAGACTGTAAAAGCGAAATTCTGCTTTCCCAGCCTCCCCAGAGGTTAAGGCGATGATGTGACCCAATTCTGGCCAATAAGACATAAGCCACAGTCTGCTCGGAGGGAGAGGGCATTCTAGGGTAGCTCTTGCTTTCTTTTCTTTCTTTCTTTTTTTTAAAAATAGGTTTTTATTGATTTGAGAGAGAGAGAGAGGAAGGGAGAAGGAGAGATAGGAACATCAGTGAGAAGCATCAACATCATTTAGCTGCCTCCTGCACACCCTCTGCTGGGGACAGGGGATTGAGCCTGCAACTCTGGGCATGTGCCCTGACTGGGAATCAAACCAGCAACCTCCTGGTCCCTGGAGGACCTCCTAGCTATGGGTCAGGCTCAACCACTGAGCCACACTAGGCAGCTCTTGCTTTCTTTTACTGTCTTGGATGCAGCTGTGCCGCCTGGAGCAACAACAGCAAGCCTGCGTGAAGACGAGAACCCACACAGCAAGAAGGCGGAACAGCATGAGAGCAAGGGAAGGGCCTGGGGTCTGACGGCATCACTGCACAGCTGTGCCACCTCAGGTCTCACCACGACTTCCTGCATCTGGGAAACCAAAGCCTTTCTTTGTTTAAGCCACTTTGTCAGCTTTCTGTACGAGGTGACCATAATCCTAATTTATACATGCTCATCAAAAGAGAGGGAGAGAAAGGCAGCAGAGAGGAGGAAGGACAAGAAAAGGTGTCAGAGCAAGGGCAAGTCCGGACCAGGTTAATGTCTATAGGGAGCACTTGGATGACTGGCAGTGCCCTAGTGGGTCTAAGGGCAGGGTCATCTCGCCAAGCTGACCAGCACTCAGGGGTATTTCACCCCTGGACCCGTTGCCCCTTGTCTAACTACACCTCCTCTTTAAGCTGATGCACCAGGCACCTCCCCACCCATCAGGGAAACCCCTCTCTCCTGGTTGTCTCTCCACTGCTGTGAGCTCTGTGAGGGCTCATTCATCTTACAGTGGCCCATTGACAGAAAGATGCTCAGAATCTTATTTCCAAAGGCCCCATCCTTTCCTTTCCCTGGCCCCAGCCAGGGAGGCCAGTGTGCATGAGTGTGTGTTCAAGGAGGATATTTGGGTTGACCCATACCCAGGTTCCCTTTCCTCACCGATGCCCTCTTCAGGCCCACCAGCAAAGGCGATGTGGGGGCATCTTTGGTGTGGGGCTTGGCTGCCCACCCCTGGCAACCCCCAGGCTAGCTGCCTGAGTCTGGCTGGACAAGGAGCAGTAGAACTCGGTGCCCCAGAAAGAGTTTAGAGCATCAAACCCCACACAGGACAAAGCACCCCTATCCACACACTGTGATTCCTGTCAAATGCCCCGCCCAGAGCCCCTAAGATGTGCTGCTGCACCCAGCTGGAGCCCAGCTCCTCCGAAAGGCAGCCCCGCCCTGCAGGGTTGAATCCTTAGGGTGGAGACAGACACTGGTCTGGGGGCTGCAGAGCAGAGGGATGGGCCACAGAGTCAATGACCCGGCCGTAGTGAACCTAACTGCTTTATTAAATCAGCTCACAGCGTTACACAAAGAAACATCTGATTGTTTTGCAAAACATTGTGAGAGCAGAGAGACATGCTGCCCAGACAGGGTCCTGGGGAAATGGCTTCCCCGGGTCGGATGCAGCAGGTGAAGGGCTGGAGGGGCCTGGGGGGCTGGAGGGGCCTGGGGGCCTAGAGGGGTCCAGGCTGGGAGGTGAGGTGAGGGCAGACCATTCCAAGGCCTAGGCCAGAGAGTCTGATCCTAAGTGGGATCAGACCGAGAGGTGCTAGAGCCCAGCATTGGGCTGAAGAGTATCCCCCAAATTCTGTCCACCTGGAACCTCAGAATGTGACCGTTCTGGAAAAAGGATCTTTGTGGATGTAAGTAGTTAAGGGTCTTATGATGAAAATCATCCTGGGTTCAGGGTGGGCCCCTAAATCCAGTGACTGGGGTCCTCATGAGTAGAGAAGAGGATGCACAGAGACACGAAGTGAAGGCCACATGGAGATGGAGGCGGGCATTAGGGCTACGCAGCCCCACACCAAGGAACGCCCGCAGCCCCGGAAGCTGCACGTGGCAAGGATCCTCTCCCAGAGCCTCTGCAGGGAGCGTGGCTCTGCCACAACTTGACTACAGACTTCTAGCCTCCAGAACTGTTGTTTTAAGCCACCCTGTCTGTGGTAATTTGTGGTGGCAGCCCCAGGAAGCTAATACAGACCCAGGAGCTGCAGAGGAAAGCCTCGGGCAGCTCAGGCAGATTGCCAGGGGTGAGAGCGCCTCAGGCAACCGCTCCGCCTGTGAGGGCTCCGTGGACTCAGCTTCTGTCCCCTTCCCTTGGCTCCCGGGGTCCCCAGGAGCGCCCCCATGCAGGTAAAGCTCCGAGTTCCTCCAGAAATGCTCCTCCACACAGGGGAGCAGCGAGGCAGGTTCCAGCAGGCCGGGCCCCTCTCCTGGGGCAGTCCAATCGGCTAGGGGCGGGCAGTCCAGGGATGGGCCAGTGGCTCCAGCCTTGGCTATAAGTTCATCGCAATCACCTCCGAGATTTAAAAAATACTAATGACTGAGCCGGCCTGTGACTCTCCTGGCCATACCCCCAGTAAGTGCAGCCAAGCGAGAGGACCCACGAGGGACCCATGAGAAACCCTAGAGTTCGCTGCCTCGGAATCCTCCCTCCCACTCCCAGTGGCCACCTGCAGAGGCCTGAGGCCGCCACATGGCTCTAGCGCAGGTTTCAAGCAGGTGGCCCAAGGACCAGGCCTGCAGGTGTGTTTTGTTGGCCTATGAGAGGGGAGGGGGCCTGGCCACACAGAGGGTCAAGTCTCATCACAGCACAGGTACAAGAAGGTTTCTCCCATCGCAAATTTTGAAAATAATTTCTTAGTTGGGGGCTTATACAAGAGATTTGTGGAGCTATGACTCTCACCAGGATGCTTGTCAATTTTATTTTTTTGCTGCTTCTAGTGAGTGGATCAGATGGGGTGACGGGTGGGGTGGCAGAGGCTGGGGATGCATGTGTGTCGAGGGGAGAAGGCAGCAGCAGATCGGCTCTCCAGAGGCCCACAGGCTGTCAAGGTGGCATCTCCCCAGGGCCTGCCAGGTGGACAGCGCCCCTGAGAGGTCTAACAGGGGAACCCGGCTCTGCCCAGCCAGGTCCGCATGGGTCCTCATGCCAGCCCCTCGGGGCCTCAGCATGTCCAGCCCCAGGCAGAGGGAGGACTGACTGCTACCCAGATGAGGCTGACCCTCCCGCCCCCCCTGCCCTCCACGCAAGGCTGAGGGTGGGGTCAGATTCTATTTTCTCCTCCTTTCTCTCCAAGCCAGTAAGCACTTGACAAACATCTGTTGTCAGAATGAGTGGAGGGAGGGGGCAGGAGGCAGAGCCAGAGGCACACAGGAAGGATGGGAGGGAGGGCGAGGTGACTGGTTCTGGGAATTGTCTGGGCACCTCAGCTAATGGAGGTGGGCTGGCGGCAGGCTCTGCTGGGCGGTCCTGGCTGATGGGCAGGATGTCCGTGGGGGTAGCTGGGAGTAGTCACCGTGCTGGGGACAACAAGGAACATCCCCCAGAGCCCTTGGGGAGCTTGTCTACTTCCCAAATGTCTCTGCCACTGAGTTAAGAAAAGCAAACAAAATAACACTTCCCCCTTTCCATCTCCAGAGAATTCATTAAGATGAGCCTGTGTATGCACGGAATTGGAGCCCTGGCCTCCTAGCCTAATTACCATTTTAAAGGGTGTCGGGAAAGAAACTGTACCTGCTGGGAAAACAAGTCAGCAAAGCCGGGGTGGAGGGCACTTGCTCCCCCTGGGCTTTCTCCCCTCTCACCACAGGGACATGGGGCCTCCGGCCTCTCAGTCTGGTGGGGCTAAAACCAAGGCAGAGAGTGTCTCTCGGAGCCAGGTTGACACCATCAGGCGTTTGACATCAGCTATGGCCAGGCCCGGTGCTGGGCCCACGAACAGTGGTGGATCCGAGGGGTCGTGGCCCCAGCCACGCCAGAGCCCATCCAGGAGCCAGAGCACAGGGGAGCTCCTGTGGAATCAGGAGGCTAAGAGGGCCCAGGACGTGATAAGGGAGAGGGTGCCATGGAGGAGGCGGAACACAGACAAACAGGCCCTGAGCTTTGATGAGTCAGAAGAACATTTCACAGCAGAGAAGGCAGGGCGTGCCGGCAGAGGTGATACCATGAGCCAAGGAGTGGGGCTGGGGCAGTGTCACTGTGTGAGGAGCAGCAAGCGAGCGGGCCTCCGGACAAGCAGTGAGCAAGCGGATACTGGAGGGAGGTGGGCTGAGATTTTGAGGGACTCAAACAACATGGGGAGGAGCTGATCCATGCCAATGAGGACACCGCAAAGGTCACCGTCACCATCCGCACTGCCAAGAACCCCAAGCAGTCAAGCATCTCACTGTAGTCAATGGGACACCAAGAGGCATTATAAGTATCCTGGTAATTCAAAAACTTCAAATAGAATATTCTCTCTCTCTCTCTCTCTCTCTCTCTCTCTCTCTCTCTCACACACACACACACACACACACACACACACACACACACACACTCTGAAGACTAGGTCAGACTCCAGAACTGCAATCTGTTGGGATGGAATCCCAAATGCAGGTCAGTGTGGTAGAACTCCCGTGTGGGGCGGCTGGGCCTCCGCTAAGGCTGTATCTGTGCAAAGCCCCGGCCTGGAAAGTACACGAAGGCAGTGAGGATGAGATCACCCTCCCAAAGCCGGTGCCCAGGGCTGTGCCTATCACCCAGGGCCCCTCCCCCAGAGCCTGTGTTCTGACCCTTCCATCAAGTCTACTAGTCCCCGGCATTTCAGACGACTGCAGAGGAAAAGCAGGAAATTCGAGAGAGAGGCAGAGAGAGGGCTGTATCTGGGGCAAAGACGATGCCTAGTCCAGAGGAAGACCCAGGCTGAAGAGAAGACCCGGAACTGCAATCGGCAGTGAGCTGTGCTCCGCATCCTCGGTCAGCCCAGGAAGGCAGAGGGGCCCTTACCCAGCCGTCCCCAGTGTGCTCTGTAAATATTTCCCCCGTGAGGACTCAGTGGCAAAAAGATCCCATGGCCAGAACATCTGGGAGATCCTGCACACTACCCCCCACTTTCAGCACAAAAGCACACACTGATGCAGCCAGGGCCCTGAGAAGTCCTGCAGTAGTAAGGTGATTTCCTTTTGCTCACCAGCGTTCCCTAAATATACACAAGTACTACACCCCCCTGCCTGCCTTCTTCTCAAATAAAACCTACTAACACCCCTTGGAACTGGTACCTCACAGAACCCACTGGCTTAGAAAAATGCATTTCATTTGTCTCTGTTTTGAGGAAGAAAATTTTTTTTTCTTAAAAATAACTGAAATGATTAAAATTGGTGTCTTTTGCAAAGAGCTATAATTGTAAGGAAAATTCACTTCATTTGCACAAACCTCTCAGTCACCTGTGGTGCCAGGAAAGTGAAATGTTACTGACCCCCAAGAGCTCAGCTTTTGGGCCACCTGGAGCCACCTCTGGGCCACTGGTTGACCCCAGACCACCGTGAGAGTGAGGAGCCAGGGGTCACTCCATCCAGCCTCCTGCCCACGTAGAACAGTACACAAGCCCATCACATCAACCTCTCTAGGGAATAGAGTGCCTCAACAAGAGAGAAAGAGAAAGAGAGAGAGAGAGACACTAAAATATAACCATGCTCAAGAAATAAGTTCTCCTACTGCTCTTTCACCTCCATTATTTTGCATCTTGTCCATCCTCCATGTGACAACCCACCCAAGTAACCAAACCCTGTAATGGTTAGACCTGCCCATGGGCAGCAAGGTGACACAGACTGAAACATGTCCTTTCTCTCCTGGAAAACATTTCCATTGCCGAGGTTTGGACCTTCAGAAGGGCTCAGGGTCATTACTGGGCTGGGGCCAGGGCACAGACGGGAGGCTCCTTCAAGGCAAAACCAACGCCCTGGGCCCTGGGAACATCCTATTCTCATCTCAGGACCAGCCTGCCCCGGAGAGAAACCAGCATAGTCTCCAGGCAACTGTCCTGGCTGCAGACGCCATGGGTGATGGGGAACAGGGACTCCCAGGACCTCACCTGGTACGTGTTGTCGAAGCTGTCGTACATGAACCGCGTGATCAGAGACGTCTTTCCGACTGTAAAACAAGAAGAGAGGGGGTCAGCCACGGCATCCGAGCTAGGTTCCTCTAAACACATTTCACATGAAGACAACGGATAACAAAGAAGCCCAAAGGAAAGATGAGATGCGGACACAGAAGTGAAAGGCAGACCTTGGGAGAGGGACCCAGAGCAAGGCAGCTGAGTCTACACCGCCTGGGCTGCAGGGGAGTTCTTGCCAGGCACCGAGAAGGAGGCCTGTCCCTGCCCTGTGAATTCTCACCACCCAACTCCAACATCTTCCTTGGCCACAAGACTGTAACTGACGCCAGAGCCATATATGAAGAATTGGAGCAAGTGCGTGCAAGACTGATGCTCCCCTCACACTGGCCTACGTTCTCCCGGAAACATTGCTTTGTCATTGGCCACAGGCTGCGGTGGGGGCATGCTGTTTGGTTCTCATTCATTCAGCCTGCAGGCTGCTGAGGAAGTGGCTTTCTAAGGAACCAGGCAGCAGGGGGCGTAAATGAGACGTTGCCCAGTGTCTCTCAGAGGCAGGACTATTTTTTGGAAGAGCGTGCCTGACTGTCCAGCTCCTTGCAGGACGGTTAGCATCCCTGGGTCTCGCTGGGTAAGTTCCAGCAGGATCACAATGACAACCCTGGATTCCCCCTCTTCGCCCGCCCTCATTTGCAAATGCCCTGAGAACCACTGCTAAGGCTCAGAGAACCAGGAAGTCTCTTAGGAATCCCAGAAGTGCTGCTTATCTCCCTAACTGCAGGGTTTGGCTTCTGACCCAACCCTGTGCCAGTCTCCTGGGGCCTGGCAGCGACAGAAATACCTACTGTAGCATTTTTATCATCTGGGAGGGGAGGACGGGGAGGAAGGAACATCTGTTAGGTCAGGCCCAGAATGGAATGCTTCTCCGCACTGTCCCATCAAGTCTGCCATGGCCCCGGGAGGCTCAGAAGGGACTGGCACAGCTGAGCTTGGCTCACAGTCCACTCTGCTCAGGCTGCCAGGAACACACAACCCTGGTGGGAAAGCAGGAGACCAGCACCCAAGAGTTTTCCAATCTGCCTCTCCCTGATTCTCGGACAGGATGTCCCCGGGCTCCACCTGGCGGGTGGCTGGTCACTGCCTGAATGGAGCACGGTGACCCATGGGGCTCCTCTGGGCAAGGTCCTTCTCTGAGGCCTCAGTGGTACAACATCTAACAGACAAGGGCAGCCACCTCCTGTCAGCCTACAGCTGTAAAGGAAAGACAACAGTCTTCTAGCCAGAAGGAACATCTGTTGGACTGTGTTTGGGACAAATTTAGGTGGCTCCACCTTTGACCCAGAATGGGTCAACTGGATCCAAGTCCTAGCTGGCATACTGTTTAGCTCCATCATTCTGAGGTGGTCCCTGCCCTTCTGGACCTCAATGCTTCATTTGGACATAACATCAGAGACTTCAAAGGGCAGTAGTAGAAATGAAATCCTATATAATAAAGAGGTGATATGCAAATTGACCATCATGCCCTCACAAGATGGAAGCGCCCACAGCAGGGGCGAGGCCGGCTGCTCTGCGCGCCTGCCGCTGGAGTCCTCTCAGCCCTGCCGGGGGCCTAGGGTCCTCCTGCACACCCCACTGACTGAGTCTCAGGCAAGCAGGGCAATCCTCAGGTGGTGGCTGCCCAGCTGCCCAGGGCTGGCCCGAGGCTCAGGTAACCAGGGCCGGCCAAGGCTTGCGCTGCCAGCAGTGGCAGCAGCAGAAGTGTGATGGAGGCATCACCTTCCCCTGATTGCTAGGTCACCTCCTGCCCCTGAGGGCTCCCGGACTGTGAGAAGGGGGCAGGCCGTGCTGAGGGACCCCCGCTCCAGTGCATGAATTTTCATGTACCAGGCCTCTATTAAGATAATAAAAGTGGCAGGCACACAGGAAATGCTTAACACTGAAAGGAGGTAGGTAGCAGGTAACAGCTGATACCGCCACCACCACTACTGAATTCACCTTGCCCGTCATGTCTCTTCATCTGTCTGTTCCTGATCATTCTTCTTTATAATAAAACTGGTACCTTATAACGGTTCTGGTGAATTATGGAGCCTTAGGAGGGTCATGGGAGTCCTTGGCTTTGTCGCCAGTTGGTCAGAGTGTGTTGTCCTTGGGGCTGGCAGTCTTATTGGGGAATATGCCCTTAAACTGGGGAGTCTGACACCAACTCTGGGTGGGCAGTGCCCGGAAGGACTGCAGTACCCAAGCTGGTGTCAGAAGAGCCACATTTCTGGAAGAACCTCTCTGGGGTGAGCAGTAATGCACCCAAGGTTTCTTCTAATTGCAACTGAAAACTGTCCTTTGAAAAGCTATTGATGGGCATTTAATCTGTAAAGTACTTTCCAATTGCTTTAAATCTCCCCGTAAATTTCATATGAAGGTGGGAAGTGGGGGTTCCCCACCCAGAACGGCTTGGCTGGAGATTGCTAAGGGGACCCCAGCGTAAATCGTGGAGCAACACTGAGCCAGCAAGAGGCAGACAAATGGGAGGGATCACAGCTTCCTCCTTTTCCAAAAGTTACAGCCTCCTCCTCGGGAAGAGAGGCATGGCAGGGCCCACTGGTAACTTCCCTGGGCTGTGACACTCCTGCATCTTACTCCCAGGGGACAAGGGACAAGCATCAGGGAGCAGGGTGAGAAGGTGGGGAGATTCCTTTCTCTCAGGTTGTTCCCCGGGGCAGCTGAGCAGACAGGCAGGAAAGACAGTGGAAACACAAAGTGGAACAGGAGGTTCGTGGAATAGCTGAAAACTCAGAGATCCCCACCGGGTTTCCAATGCCAAGTCGCTCCTTCTCAGGACACCAGCCACTGGCAGTGGATTTGTACTGGCTCACAGGGTAGAAGGAGAAAATCCCAAGAAAACAAGTTGTTTATTGGGACTGTCAGGAGGAACAGGTGTGGGGGCCTGGCCACAGCCAATATTTTCTGAACATTCCCACGATAACCATCACAGGCTACACGTGTGTTTATAGAGCCTGTTCCAGGCGCACGCCAGGGGCCGTGCCAGGAGGATTTACATGACAGGAGTAAACAGAGCAGACGGGACACCTGCTGCCTGAAGCTGCAGGATTCCACGCCCGCAGCAACGCTGTGCTGAGCCCTCAGCACCGACCTGTGCAGTCCTCCACTCTGAAGCGGGTATTCGTGTCACCCCCACTTTCTACAAGGGGCAATGAGTTGACAGCCTCGTGCCCAGGGCCAGAGCTGAGTGAGGCCAGGATGAGGGGCCTGACCGGGAATGAAGCTCTGATTTCTGACCCTTCTTAGCATCTTTGAGTCAAACTGGGGTTCAGGGTCCTGCCAGGTCATTATTGTCACCGCTGTGGCTGACCCGGAGGCCTGGGAACAGCCCCTGCCAAGCCCACACACCTCTTCCTTGGGACCAGCTGCAGGTGAGGGCCTCTCCCCACTCGGAACGTGCTTGACCCAAACCGGGAGGTCAGACACTGGAAACTGAGGTGCCCTGTGGGGCCCAGGAGGGCTTACAAAGCAAGAGTGGGAAGGTTTGAACACCGGGGGCCCAGCACCCCGAGTCCTGGGCTGGATGACCGGATCGGCACTGATTAGCTGCAAAAGGGAATCTCTTTCTGTCCCTCTAGGCCTGTTTTCCTCATTTCTCGGGGCAGAAGTCCTCCTCTTCCCTGCCTCAGAGCTTCCCCATGACCAGCCAATCCTCTTTCCCAGGCTGCCCAGATAGCGGGGCTCAGACCCTTTATGAACCTGTCAGCTGGGCTACCTGCTTGGACCTGTCCGAGGGCTCGTCCTCCCTGCGGCAGGTATCTGCACTCTCCACTGCAGGCACGGGGCTGGTGTGTCCTGATCCAGCCCCCATCGAACAAGTCTGCCTGCAGGGCCACCACCCTGCCCCTGAGCCAGGGCTCCAGGGCAGAACTCAGGGATGCTCAGGGACTGCAGCTCGCAGAGGAAAGCCTGGGCCACGCTGTCTGACACGAATGCAGGAAAGGCATCCTCCTCACCGTGTCTGGGAGGCTTCCTAGGGCCCCGAGAGGGAGCTGATGAAAAGGGCCCCTGGCACACCGCTGCCCAGGCTCCACCCTGGCATCACATGAAGAGGCTGAGCTGGTAAAAGGGCTGTCCTGTGTCAAGCTCCTCTCCCCTCTGAAGGGCTGCTGCCCCTTCCTCTCCCCATACCTGAGCAGGAGGTACTGGAACCCCAATATGGTGAGCTTGCACAGCCCATCTACCTGGCCACTTCCCCAGGCTCACCACAGAGAGCGGGAGGAGGCTGGAGCCATCACCTGACTGGCCACTACCACGGGCCTGTAGCCAAGGGGGGATCCAAGAGAGGCAGTGACATTCAACGGGTGCAGATAGGGATAGGCGCTTGGGAGGGGCAGGAGACACTCCCCTGAGGTCCCTCCTGCCTCCAACCCCCCCCCCTCCGCCACCCACCCCAGCCACTGCAGCCTCTGAGAGAGTGGTCCTCCCCACAGGGCTCTGTTCTCAAGGTCACACTGGGCTGTGTTCTCAAGGTCACACTGTCCGGAATCCAGCTAACAACAGTCTGAGACACCAGTACGGCCAAGCCGAGCTTTTTCTGAAGGCAAAGATTCCACTCTACTGCCAGGATTTTATTAAAAACAAGCAGCCAAATCATTTGAGCTTTCTTTTTTTTAAATCTCGGCTCTTGGCTTCGCAATATTCCTGTAGTCTAGTCCCACCTGATTAAGCAGAGAGATGCATTTTCCTTTCAACCAAACGAGGGTCAGACGATTCCTTACTGAGTATTTACCAGGAACCTCAAGAAAGAAGGAATAGGAACGCGAACTCCTACGGGGCTTTCTCTTAGAGCCAGACAAGAAAGCTGGTGCTTTCCTTAGGGCCCCTCGTTTGATCCTCGTCACAATCCAGTGAGTGAGTTACCATCCCCCAGGTCACAGAGCTGGTCAGCAGTGGAGCTGGCGCACAAACCCAGATCTGACGCCAAAGTCCACGCCTCACGCATGGCTGCCACATGAAACCAAACTCACCAAGGGCTCCGGGCCTTGGCTTGTGCCCAGGCCATAGGTGACGGCTGAGCGGCCCATGAGCCTCCAGATTCCCACGCTGACACTGTCTCCCTCTTTGAAGGACCCCTCTCGGCCCTGCCATCTCCATAGCAGGTGTGGGCGTGGGTGTGGGTGTGGGTGTGGGTGTGGGTGGAGAGATTGCCCTGCCGGCTAGAAATGTAGGCGAATGTGAGGCAGAGCACAAGAAGTTAGCTGGAGACTTCGTAGAGGGTCTGCCAAGGCCTGGCAGAGTGAGCACCACCCACGAGGTGGCCCCCTTGCCCAGCCCAGCCAGAACCTGGGCCCACAATCTGCTCTCAGCCACCCGTTCCCATTGACCACCCACGCCAGCTCCGGGACACTGCTGGACAGATGGGGGTGGGGTGGGGTGGGGGGGGTCCCGCCTGGTCCTCCTCAGGGTCACAGAACTGGCCCAGAATGGGAGGCAGAAAAGACCTGGTGGAACCCACTGCCATTTCCAGGCCACCATGGTGGGCTGCCCCCCTCTTAGATGCCTGGGAAAGAGTCTCTGAATCTTGGCCCATAGCCCCCCTTCAGCCAGCTCTAGGTCAGAGAGCGTCTGTAGTTGTCAGGAGGTGGCCCTGGAAAAGGCAAACCTGCTCTCAGGCCAGCAACCCACTCCTAGCCTGGGCTGGCCGACTCGGTTATCCATCCCATCAGCGCAGTTTGCAGAATACAGCCAGGAAACGGTGTGAGTGCTGGGAGGGGCCTGCTCCGAGGGGCTCCGTCCTTGCCCTGCAGCTGACAAGGAGGCCAGGACCACCCTGGCCCAGCTTCCCTGCTCCACAGGGGCCTCCGGGGAGGATGCACCATGCCCTGCAAACCTTTGCCCCAAAGCCCCCCCTTACTGGCCTTCCTGCGGGCGCACAGCCCCCCCCCCCCCCCCCCCCCGGCCCTGTGGTAATAAGACACCAGCCACATCTACTACCTGAGCCTTGTTTTCTTTTGTTCTGTTTTCAGAAAACAGAAAATCCAACCCCAACCTTGCAGCAAGGTGAGCAAGCCTGGAGGTCTGAGGGCCGGGGTCCCCCCTCCACACCCACCCTGCCACCAGCGCGCAGAAAGGTGGCTCCAGACCAGGGCTCTGCCAGCTCCTACCCAGGTCCTGAGGGGCCGACTGGCTCACCGTAGGCTAAATAAGGAAACACGTGAAAAATCCCATTTCAAACGGTTCCCCCAAAGACTCAGACGGTAATTAAGAAATATGCAAAGCTCTTCATTGGACACTTTAATTAAGTGTGTTAATTCCCTTTGCCAGAGGACGCTCAGCCACCTGGGCCTCACTGAGGAGGGAGGAGGGGCGGGGGAGGAGGGAGGAGGGAGGATGGGAAGGGGGTTGGCAGGACAGAGGTGGGCTGGGCTGACCCAGACCCTTTCTCCTGCACCAGTTGGGAGACTGACCCCTTGCTGCCCCTCACGCTGCCCCATGTCCCCTGACCAAGCCCAGTGACCCCAGGAAAGCCTGCCCTGAGTCCGGGCTAGGGGGTATCAACCACTAGTCTCACAATGCCCTCCCCCACCTGCTGGAAAAGAGAAAGCCTGGGGTGCAGGAGGAAGGACTGGCCCTATATGTGTCCCTGGCTGGCTATGGGCCGTGGACCTGTCCAGCCCCCACTCAGGGTCTCAGCTTCCCATTAGAGTAAGAAGGAACAGGTGAGTGGGTCCTAAGACTCCCATCAGCATAACAGCCCATGCTTCAATCATGTACAAAGGGTGAGGACAGAAAAGGAAAAGGGAAAATAAAGTGCCGTGTGACCAGGAAAGCTAGGACTCCAGGTGGGGAGTTTTCCTCGTGCAAACCCACGGGTACTCCCAGGAAGGCCGGTCCTCCCCGCCATCATTCCTCCAGAACACCTTAACTCAGCCCTGTTGTTTCGGGAACAGCGATGGCCTGCCAGGGATGCACATGGTACCGGGGGCTGGGGCCACGGAGGTTCAGTCTCAGTCTCCCTTCCTGACCCACCTCCTGCTGCCTTCCCCAGAGGTTTCACGTTTGGCAGAAAGAGGCGAGTTCCAAGGAAGCAGGTGGCCAGCAGGGCTGGGCTCGGAGAAACCCCAGGCTCAGAGGCCACACCAGCACCGCTGGTTGCCACAGGGGAGGTTTGGCTACATCTCCTCTGCCTGATGGCGAGCTCTCGTCTTTGCTTTTCTTCCTTTCCTCTCTAGCTTCCCCCCACTTTCCTAAGCCCCCAGGCCCAGCCTGCAGTCTGGTCTTGACCTCAGCCCCTACCTCTCCCAGGACCCCATGAGCTTTCAGAACACTGCAAACCACCTCTGCCCAGCCCAGTGCACAGAAAGGCGGCCCCAGACCAGGGCTCTGCCAGCTCCTACCTGAGTCCTGAGGGGCCGACTGGCTCACCGTGGGCTAAACGAGGAAACATGTGAGAAATCCCAACCCACACGAGGAGCTTCTAATTAAGCGAGTCTACACCTGACCTGAGGCTTCCTCTTCTCCACAATCATTACTCTATCTATTAATTGTCTACACAGATCAGCTGGATAGAGAATAGATTTCTCTTATATACAATTCAGAATTTTGAGATAGCTATAAGGCCAAGGAGCCGTAAACTAAAAAGAGAAGGCAGGAGCAAAAACTTTACAGAAATACATCTTGTAACATCTTACTCAAGTCACTGCAGTCAGACTAAGAAGCTGCCCGATCTCCCTGGCAGTCATGGGATGATGTCAAAGTAAAAATACATGACCAGCCCAGCTGCTATGGCTCAGCGGTTGAGCATCGACCCAGGATCCAAGGGTTCACTGGTTCGATTCCTGGTCAGGGCACATGACCGTGTTGCAGGCTTGATCACCATTTGGGGGGTGTGCAGGAGGCAGCCGATCGCTGACCTGTCATCAATGTTTTCTATCTCTCTATCCCTCTCCCTTCCTCTTTCTATAAAAAACAATAAAAACATATTTTAAAAAAATACATGACCAACTGCAATAGTCACAGTACTCGTGAGGTAAAACCAAACTGGTTGCTGAGCTTTTTATGAGTTGATGCCAAAACCAGTTTGGCTCAGTGGATAGAGGGTCGGCTTGCGGACTGAAAGGTCCCGGGTTCGATTCTGGCCAAGGGCATGTACCTGGGTTGCGGGCACATCCCAGTAGATGTGCAGGAGGCAGCTGATCGATGTTTCTCTCTCATCGAAGTTTCTAACTCTCTATCTCTCTCCCTTCCTCTCTGTAAAAAATCAATAAGATATTAAAAAAAAAAAGAGTTGAATAGCAGAAAGTTCTTGAGAAGAGTCTAGAGTGCAGAAACCATGCGGCCACTTACAGGGCAAATGTACATGTTATATAATCAACTGGCTGACCATCACTGATGAAAATCAAGGATGCTAACATCCCCTGTCCGAGCCAATGTTCGCAGTCATGGGCCCAGACCGATGTGCCTTACAAATAAATAATTAAACGAAAAACCAAGGTTCCAAGATTTCAGCTTCTGATCAAGATGAAGTAATAGGGACCAGATTTATCCTCTCATATGACAGAACCAAAAGACAGACACAATATATGAAATAATGATTTTCAAGACACTGGACTTCAGGCACTGAAGATAATTACCTCTGAGAGGCATGAAACAAATGAGGTGAGCCCCACAACTAACCCCCAAATTATTGCTTTGGGAAACTTTCAGACTACAGCATAGGGAGGGGGGAGGCAGGTGGAGCCTGATGGACATCCTGAATTGAGGAGATAGAGCTGAGAGTCTGGAGTTCACAAGACAGAGTCCCAGAGAGGAGGGAGATGCACAGAGAGAGAACTCCAGAGGTCTGCAAAGGGGCTCCTCCGACTTTCCAGCTGAGGACTGCTTAGTACATGTGTGTAAGGAAACCTACTCAAGACTAGGGAAAGAACCACTCAAATGGATTAAAGGAAACAGTGCCTGGAATCCACACGGGGCCTGGGAGAGTGCCTGTTCCCACCTGTTCCCGCCTGTTTCCAGAGTGGAAATCTGGGGACGCTGGGGAGAGGAGTCAAAAGGGCTGTGCCTCCATAGTGGGTAATAATTAGCCCCACACTGAACACCACCCTGGTCTCAAACAAATCTTAAGAATGTTTACAGCACATGCCTAGATTGTGGGCTCAATCCCCAGTAGGGAGCATGCAGGAGGCAGCCAATCCATGATTTTCTCTCACCATGGATGTTTCTCTCTCTCTCTTCTTCTCCCTTCCTCTCTGAAATCAGTAAAAGTATATTATAAAAAAGTTATCAGGTATGTTAAGAAACAATAAAATATACCCCTAAAGAGGGGGAGAACACAATCAGTTGAAACCAACCCCAAACTGACACAGATGTCAGAATTAGCAAAGACATTAAAAAAAAAAACAACACGCAACTTATTCTAACTGCATGTCATTATGTTCAAAAAGCACTAGGCATTTGTTCTCTGAGGTGCAGAGGCTGAGAGGCTACTGAGAAACATGAGGGAAAGATGTTGTTTTTCTGACTTTTTATTGTTTTCTGTGAAAGCTTTTTCCTGCATGAAATCTTAGAAGCCAATGCAATTTCAGACCATGTTAATTTAAAACAGAGATGTGGAGAATATAAAAAAGGACACAACAAACGTCTAGAGGTAAAAACTACAATGGGCAGGGTAAAAATACACTGATGAGATGAACCATAGATTAGACACTACAGAAGAAAGTACCAGTGAACATGAAACATGCAGAAAAAGGATAAAAATAAATAATTGGAACAAGAGGGAGTTGTGGGATGAGGTCAAATAGCCTGATGTACATGTAATTGAAGTCCTCAAGGATTGGAGGATGGGGATGGTGACAGCAAAATATATTTGAAGAAATAATTACTGGAAATATTCTAAATTTTAGGAAAACTATATACCCACAGATCCAAAAAGTTTAATGAATCTCAAAAAAAAGGAAACATAAAGAAACCAAACAAGGCACATCATATACAAACTGCACAGAATCAACAATATGGAGAAAGTCACAAAAGTAGCCAGGGGAAAAAAAGACACCTTCAGTACAGGGAAACAAAGAAGACAGCAATTTCTCCTCAGAAACAATGCAAGCAAGATGACAAAGGAGCCATTTACAAACTACTGAAAGAAAAACCCATTAACCTAGAATTCAATAACTTTCAGATACATAACATCTTTCAAAAACAAAGAAGAAATACTTTTCAAACATACAATGCTGACAGAATTTATCACCAGCAGACACTCACAACAAGAAATGTTACAAGATGTCCTTCAGGAAACTGAAATGACACCAGATGGAAATGTGGATTTACACAAAGGAATGAGGAACACAGGACATGGTCACTACATGGATAAATATGTAAGATTTCTTTCATATTGTTAAAATCTCCTTATAACTGACTGTTTAAACAAAAATTACTACACTATGTTGGACCACAGACCCAAGAAAACAGAGAACAAAAATCTTGTTACCTTGACAGAAACTATACAGACTAGAAGAAAAGGAAATGACATCTTTGAAGGAGTAGAAGAAAAATACTGTCAACACGTAATTCTATGCCCAGCAAAAATCTTTCAAAAATGAAGGTAAAATAAAGAAAATCAAATGCTGAGATAATTCATTCTAACAGACCTGCAACACAAGAAAGGAGTTTTTTGGCAGAAGGACAGGAGACCTGCACACTCACACTACAGCCAACATAGTCAGGACACCAATTTAAAGTCTGACAGGCCTGGATTTTAATCCTGGCTCTCCCACTTATTTCCTGTGTGATCTTGGGTTAGTTACCATCCTCTGAGGCGCAGCTTCCTTATATTAACAACGAGAGGCCCGGTGCCTTGGCTGGCCTGGTGCCCAGTGCCTAGGGTAGGGTTCCTAGGCTTGGCTGGTTATCAGGGCTGATCTGCAGGGCGACCGGCAGAGTGATGGGGAGGGGGGTGGGGGCCCGCTGGCAGCCACCTTGGCTGGCCTTGCACTGCCTGCTTGCCAGCCCTGCCACCCTCCTCTGCAGGTGGTGGCCTGAGGGGTGGGGGCAGCTCCTGTGTTGAGCATCTGCCCCCTGGTGATCAGTGCGCATCATAGCGACCAGTCATTAGGCCATTCATTTCGCTGTTTGGTTGATTTGCATATTAGGGTTTTATTGTATAGGATGGGAGCAGAAATGACTACCTCACAGCAGTGTTATGAATCCTCTGAGAACAGTAAAAAGTTAACATTCTTGGTGAAAGGCATATGGGAAGTCTTGGTGCTGTTCTTGTAATTTTCTATAAGCCTAAAGTTATGTCAAAATAATGCTGATTTTAAAAATTATGCACACACATGTACACATCCATTTCTCTCAGATTACTGGCACATTCAGGAAATATTGTGCTGATTAGTTAGACATTCTGGTCAACATGACATTTTCCTAAGGAACTAGACTATAACTATACTTGGCATCAAATTAATCTTCACAGTGAGGCAGGATCTAGCTGGGTACTGGGGAACTGCTGTGAGCACTTCTAACCACAGACCAGGAGATGGAGCAAGTCCAGATAGATCAGCTCAGCGGGCAGAACCCATGTATACCCACCATGTGTGCATGTTCACTGATACGTGCAAACACACACACACACACACACACACACACACACACACACACACACAAGCTTAATGAAACAGGCACCAGAAGCCTTGGTATATGGAAACCCTCTAGTTCCCCTGGTGTCTTAGCTGTGAAACTGAGAACCTTACAAATACAACATCTTACAAGAAGCCTCAGGGATTCTTGAAAACCACCTGAGATCTGACTACACAGCTTATGTGGGCTGCAGAGCTCCTCCCACCCAGTCAATCCACCCACTGTCTGAACCCTCTCTGTCTCATGGAGTCATCTCAAACACTTGTCAGCTTCAAGAAGGGGCAAGGTCTATCTTCCAGGTTCCACACCAGCACCAGCACCAGCACCTGCGAGCTTTGAGGACTAGCCACACTCCAACATCATCTCAGAAAAGGAGTTTCTGCCCAGAGCATACACCATTACCCTCTGGCCTGGCTTTCCTGGATAGCCAGACTGGTGGGCAGAATGTAGTCCATTTCAATTGGTTTGGAGCTCAGCCCAGTTCCAGCCAGACCCTACACATGCCAATCACATCTGTGTCTCAGTGGCTGCCTGGATGCTGTGAAGAATTAATTCATAGTGAGTATATGTATGTTTGAGAGAAATGTAAGTATGCTTAATTCCCATCACCAGCTGATCTTCTGACAAGGTCAGTACGAATGCAATTTGGCAATTTACTTAACTGATAGGGACTCTTGGCCCATCCACAGCATGGTGTTTGGTAAAGTAATATATACTAGCATGCTCATGTTTATCCTTTTCTTGCCAAGGAAATTGCTGGTGGCAATTACTTACAGGGGCAGTGAGAATGGGGAGGAAAAGTGTTGAGAGGCATGGCTTGTGTTTCCTAGATTGTTAGGGGAGGTCCAGTCAGAGGGGCTTTGCGACAATGGACCCACAGCTCCCATCCCTGGGGGCACAGCTGTGGCCAAGTTCACTCAGGAAGGTGGAAGGTGGCCTCCAGATTGTAGGCTGCTGTAGGCAGAGCATCATCCCAGATGCCACCCCCTCTCAGAGGAACCCCTGGGCTGGACAGCCTTGGGTGCTGACTCTGAGGTCTCCATGAGCCTAGGGAGCTGTTCCTGGCACTTTTGCTGGCCCAGCTTCACTCCTGTCCTCACACAGCCTGCACAGTGCTGTTCACCTTGCTGCTTTGACAAGGAGAAACTGGGTGCCATCCCAGGCCCTGCGCCTCCACAGTCGGCTGGTGAGAAGAATGGACTTGTAGACTTCCCCATTCTCCATAGACAGAAGCCTCCTCCTGCCCTCAGGACAGACTCAAAGTCACCTGCTCAGGACTGACCCAAAGAGTAGGGACAGGCTTCCAGGTAATGATTAGCGTTGTGTTCTGGGATAGAAAAGGCACTCTAGATTCCAAGGACCACCCAGCAGGCAACTGTGTCTCCACCCCTGTTGGATCAGAAATGACTGCTGGTCAGGCTTTGGGGTGGCCAGAGGGCCAGGCCATGGGAATGGAGTTAGGGGAACTGGGTTAATACCCAAGTCTGCCCCTGGGTTTGGATGCCTGGGTAACCAAGACAGGGAGATAGCCAGGCTCACCTGTTTCCATCCCACAAGCTCCAGGCCCTAAGGAGCCCATCTCAAAAGCAGCACCACAGATGGCATAAGCCATCAGAGCTCTGGAGCTGATCTTGTCCAAGCTGCTCTCTGAACTGAGAAGTTGTGAAGGTGGAGAAGAGGGGCCACTTGCCCCAGATCACACAGCCCCCGGGTCATGGCCAGACAGTACCTCTCCCGGTGCACAGCCAAGAAGAGCTCCAACTCAGAGGTTTCTCTGAGTCCAAGTGTGCCCAGGACAAGAAGACCCTGTCTCCTGAAGTCCCAGTGGGAACACAACACGGGAGGGGCCTAGGAAGAGCAAAGAATAAACAGTACCAAGGAGCAGAAGGCTGGCTTCCAGAAAGATCTCAGATCAGAGTAGCCTCAGAATGCCAAGTCATGGCAAGAAGGTACCCAGAAAATGTGACAAGAAAAATCAAAGGTGCAGAAGCAGGAGAGATTGCTCAAGGCCACATGAAGGGAGAGCAGTAGCAGAGTGGGAACCAGAACCCAGCTCCCAGGGCCTTCCCTCGTGCCTGCTGTGGGTGGCCCCAGCCAGCTTTGTAACTGGGAGCAGGTCACAGCCCCTCCTGGATGCTCCAACTCCTCGTCTGCGAAATGAGGGCATCTCTAAGGCATTCCCTCCCTCAAACATCTTCACCCCATCTGTATTGGTTATCTGTGCTGTGTAACAAACACCACAACCTTAGTAGCTTAAAACAACATACATGACTATGTCACAGTTTCTGTGGGGCAGGAGTATGGGCACAGCTTATCTGGGTCCTCTGCTCAGGGTCTCACAAGGGTGCAATCATGGTATCAGCTGGGCTATGTTTCTTTCCGGAGCTCAGGATCCACTTCCAAACTCCTGAGGTTGCTGACAGAATTTAATTCCTTGTGGCTGGAGGACTGAGGTCCCCATTTTCTCGGGGGCTGTTCTTTTTTCGTAGGGGCCATCCACAGTTCCTTGCCACGTGGCCCCCTCACAGACCCTCTCACACTTGGCAGGTACATCCCATCACCTTTACGATACCATATTGGCTAAAAGCATGTCTCAGGATCTATGTGCATTCAAGGGGAGGGGACCATGCAAGGATGTGAGTCACTGGGGGTCACCTTAGGTCATGTCTACCACACCATCACACATTCACAGGTTCCTAAGAGATGCTGCCTCTACTCCTCACTCAGCCACCACCCCCTTTCCTATATTGGTGAAGAAGCTAATCACCTCACAGGTCTCTCTGTCTTAAGACTGAAGCTACCAGCTGGCCTGGATGGAGGCTGTGGGTGGGCAGGGGCTGACCCCTGTGGTGCCTGCTTCACTGAGTACTTCTGCACACTGCCCAGCCAGTTCTCCCACATCACACCCAGGCCTCCCCCAAGCGGAGGTGGACGGGTGAGCCAACACTGCTGTCCACTCCAGAACCTGGCCTTATTTGGCCCTTTTGCTGCATGGTGGAGGTAGGAGAGGAGCCAAGTTCTTTTGGACCAACATCTGGGGTTCTGCCCTCTTCTGATGTAGGTGGGGGAGGAGAAGGGTGGATAGGCTGGCCGGGCACCTTTTCAGGCCTGCATTTCATATTCTGGCCTGGACAGAAGCCTGCAGTGTTTTGGCTGGATATGGAGGAATGGAGGGGGAGACTTAATGAATTAGAATCAGGGGAGAATGTCTGGATCTTGGTGGTACAGGTAGGACCTGTTATTATCCTAAAAATAAGTGGCTAATTTGATAACAGTCTTTTTTTTTTTTCCCCCTCCCTGAAAAGAAATCCTTCCCAGAGGTTCTCACACAGAGAGCAGAACCAAACAAAAATCTCCTGCCCCCAACACTACACCCTACTCACAGCAGCCCAGCCTGGGAACTGCTGGAGCTGGGAACTGCTGGGGAGGGAGACAGCTCAGTCTGCTCACTGATGCCCCATGTTGGCAGCACTGGGGGAGTGAAGCTGATGGGGTCCTCCCTGATCCCCAGGGCAAGGTGAGGACTCTTCTCTCCACTCCTCCTGCTCTGCCTGGCTGCAGGTTATCTGCCATCATTATAGCAGCAGCCCCGCTGCTCACCTCGTCCTCCACACAAAACAGAATTGGTCCAATATGCAGTAATGCCTCCGTGGGAAACGTCCGCATTCTATTCCATTTGGTCAGAACCCAGGGATGGACAGCGCCACTAGAGCAGCAAACCACCCTGGCTTTCTCAAAGCCCCAGGTCATGGTCACAGACAGGCTGTAGCTCCTGGCGAAGCCTGTCTGTGTCTGGTGGCAGCACCTTCCTCCTCCATCTCCGTGATTTCACAGCTCCCTTCACCCCACACCCATTTTTCTCTCCTAGCCCTCTCCCTTCATCGGGAGAGGAAATCAACAAGAAACAATTGCTCTAAATGCTTCCCTTTACCCTCCCAGTCTGTGCAGCGTTTACTCCCCGCTCAGCAACAGGTCAGCCCTTCTCAGAATTAGCCACCCCCAGAGAGACCTGTCTCTGCTGCAGGGGCCACAGGCACAACTCTCCAGTCCCGAACCAGGAATGGGTTTTTTTGGGTTTTTGTTTTGTTTTTGTTTTTGTTTTGGTTCTGCCTCTGCCTCAGGAGTAGGAGCAATGGGGGACCAGCGGGTCTTCCCACAGGTCAAAGCTGAACTGAGCTGCTTGTGGCTAGCTTCCAGGCCAGCCCTTCTCCAGGCCAGCAATCCTGGCAGGGGGACACCCTTGCTGAGCACCCAGCCGAGGCGACAGCTCTCCTTACCTGCCCTGACCTCAGAGACAATTACGCTGGCACTGCGCGAAGGGCCATGGGTGGTGACGGAAACGTGCTGTGGTCACTGATGATGCATAATAGGATATTCTCCACCCACCAGGCCCCCTGGCAAAGGAGTGCAGGTGGCGCTCAGTAACCTCCACGGGCCCTGCCTGGACAGAAGGCAGGAGGAGCAAGGAGCAGGGGTCACCAGGACTTTGGAGGCTCGGGTTTCAGGCCTCGAGAACAGACCATGAGCTGGCCTGCAGGCAGGGAACTGCACCCACTGGCCTGAACAGGCTGCCTGCTCTGGGCTAGGGCTGGGTTCAGGCTGGCAGCCCCAGCCCCACTCGGGCTCCATGGGTCTTGGCCCTTTCGCTTTTTGTGCAGCCAGTTTAAGGTTGGGTTTCTGTCTCCAAGGCAGAGAGGGGCGCTCTCCCCTACACATCACTGCCTCCCTCGAGTCCTGAGGGACCCCTCAGCTTGCTGGGAAGCTGGAAGCTGGTAGAGAAGAGCAAGGGAACCCCTGGGAGAAAGCAAAGAAAGCGAGAGTCAAGTGACCCTGAAAGAGGAACCTAGCAAGGGAGGGGGAGCTCACACGCCTGCCTGCGCCTGCTGGATGGCAAGAGGGTGGAGGGAGTTCTCACACTCAGTCACCAGAGGGATCTGGGGAAGCTCCCGCACCCAATGACCATGGGGCAGAGGGAGCTCACAGACCCAATGACCAGAGGGTGGGGAGCACAGATGTCTAATAGCCAGCTCCTCACAGGGTAGTCCATTCTGCCCTGGGCAGGTGGCAGAAGCGGGGAGTCTGGGAGAGCTGCCAGCATCCTGGAGCACCCCCTTGGCAGGACGGAAGCAGTCAGGGAACCCAGGGCGTGTGGAGGCAGGAAGGACAGAGGAGCTCAAGGTGGCCAGTTTTGGTACATCTGAGGATGGTGTGACCTTGCAGGGAAAAACCAAGCTCCTCCTCAACAAGCCTTCATTGTTCCTGCGTCCTCACTCTCCAGAAAAGCATCAGGGAAACACACATCCCCAGTGGGGCTGAACTTCAAGCCAGAGGAGAAACCCTGGCTCACCCTCTCACGAGCCCTCCTCTCATTTTATCCTCAGAATGTCCCAGCCTTGTCTGGTTCAGGCCGCCTGGATCTCCTGTCCCCAATCGGACCCCACCCCACCTTCTTCTTCTAATCTACGATCATGCCCTCCTTAATCCAAATCCCAGTGGTTCCTCACTGCCTGGAGGGAAGACCCTGACTCCTGCATGTGGAAGCGAGGCTCTCTGGGGCCTGACTTCGCCTACCTGTCCAAGTTCACAGCTCCTGCTCCCACCATGCTATGCCCACCTAGGCCACAGCCCAGCCACCTTGCACCACACACTCCATTCCCCAGAATCCCCAAGCCCTTCACAACCTTCGGCCTCGACACAGCCTGGCCCTCTACTTACCATGCCCACCTTTGTCTGCCCAAGAAGTCCTGCTCACTGTGCACAACCTCCTCCAAGAAGCCTTCCCGGACAGCCCCAGCAGACCCCGCCCACAGCCTTGCTGGGTACTGAACATTGTCTGGCTGGGACTCATGACCTGCTTACCTCGCCAACTGCTGTTCTAATCACATGCCTCAAAGCCTTCGCCCCTGCAGTCCACCTGGGCTGTGCTCCCGGGGAAGTACCAGAGCTGTGAACACGAGGTGCTCTTCCGTGAGCAGCTGTGGGGGTCCCACCGAGCAGGGCAGGGTGAGTCTGTCCCACTTCCTGCTGGGATGGGCAGCAGGGAAAACACCCACCAGGGAGTCAGAGACCCAGGTGCCCTTCCTGGCTCAGCAGTAAGCACTCTGGGTCCTGCACGCCATCTGAAAGCCTTCACCTCTCAGAGCCTCATGGTCTTCATTTATAAAAGGGGACATGCAGCTCTTCCTGTCAGATCACACGGATGTGCGCCTTGCAGCTCACGACACAAAACTGACAGATCAATGATTCTCAAAACCTCGCAGCCCTACCTCTCTTCCCCTCATCCATCTACAAAGGGGGGCTGCTGTCACTATTTCATTAACAAAATTACCTATCACCTGAGCATTTACCACATGCCATGCAGTGAAATATTTAGTCTTCGTGAAACCCCAACAAGGCAATAATCACCCCAGTGTCTGGTGAGGAAAATGAGCAGAGTGGTCCTGTTCCATCTCAACACCATCCAGACATGGGGGGCGGGGGGGCTATGGAGGAAGCCAGGCCTGAGGAGGATGGAGTGAGAGATGGGATTGGAGTAGGAGCTGGGGCGGGGTCAGTAAGTTGGCTCATCTGGTGGACACACTGCAAACCTCTCTAGGTGCTGGCCCTTTCCCTGCCTTCCCTGCTTACACCCAGCTGCCTGGCTGCAGAAGGAAGTGTCCTAGAGATGAAGTACCTGGGAGCTGTCACATGCTCTGTCCTCATCAGAGGTCCCCTCTGTACAGAATAAATGTCTGCCAGCAGGAAGGGCAGGACAGCTCCATCCGCGTTGCCTGGCAACCGAACCAAATACAACCTCAGATGGATGAGCCAGAGTACCCTGGGGGCACACGAGGGAGAGCTGGGCCCAGGGAGGTGGGCCAAGACTGCCTCCCAGGAGAAGAGGGTGCAGGCTGGAAAGGACCCTGCACTAGGGCCTGCTGGCAGAAGATGCAGGGGTAAAATAGCTGACGGACACCCTGATCCCACACCCTCATCCCTGCAGCCCCTCTAACCCCTCTGACCAGCAGTGCCATCTCTCCACGGTGGGAGTGCTACTGGCTTGGCATCATGTTCTAAGATGGCACTGAACTATGAGCAAGAGTTAGAGATCCATTGGCTGGAGTGGTCACTCAGTCCAGCAACCTCTGGGGACACACTAAGAAAGCCAGAGATGGGATAGGGCTTGTCCAACCACACAACTGGCTGGCGGCTGACCGGGGCCAGAATCAGGGTCTCCAGGGCCCTGGCTGCTCCAGGCCTGGGGGGAGGATGAAGCCAGCCACTTACTTTGGTTAGTTCTTCCCTTTTTAGTACTTAGTTCTCAGCTGAAACCTGGGTAGTGTCTTTCCTCTATGCAGTGGGCCGAGGGCTGATTTGGGAGGGTTTAGCTACCTCCAGATAAGCAGTTCATTCGGTGTAAGGATGGAGTGCCTGCTATGCAATCTACAACTCCAGCTCCATCCGACTTCTACATGGAGACTCAGCCTCCTTCCTAGATCCGCCCCAGCCCCCCATTTCCTCCCCGCTCTGGGCTCCAGTGCCCCTCACCAGCCTAGGGGAATCAAAGGACTTCCCGCCCACCCCCATGCTGTGATCTGCTGGCTCCTCCTCGGCTAAGAGCTTGATGAACTCCTTAAGAGGCATTTATAAGTGACCTCAAGTCCATAAGGCTGCCGTGGCCCTCTGTCCCATCCTCCCCATCCCTGGCCTGGGCCTTCTTTAGAGGCACCAGGCCCAATAGATCACTGTGTTTCTCATAGCGACTGGGTTTGAATCCTAATCCTGCCACGCTAGCAGTGAGTCCCTGGGCATGACCAGCTCTCACTGATCCTCCGCCCCCTGACCTGCAAAATGGGTGAATCCACGTCTATTGCAGGGTGCCCCGTGCAGGGCCGCGGGCAGTGTTCCTAAGTGCCATCTGAGGTTAACGGGAGGAGGGATACGGGAACCCAGGAGGGTCGGCTCCATTTTGTCAGGAAGGACAGACAGACTCACTCAGAACCCCTCCCATCCATCCTCCTTCCAAGGCCCTAAAATGACCATCCTTCCCGCACGTAGAGGGGACTGAGCCACTCCCCAGCTGAGGATCCTCCAGTTCCCCATTTCCTTCAGAACAAAGTGCCAGCTCATGGCCGACCCAGCCTCTGTGACTCACCCTCACCTCTTCTCCAGCCACAGGGGAAGCTGGGTGAGCTGGTTACCTCAATACTGGAAGCTCCGTCCTCATGGGAAACCCCACTAAGTAACATGCCCATCATCCACAAGTGCTGGAAGAAACCTGTGGTCTCCAGCACAGAAGGCACACAGCTGAGGTCTCCCTCTCCAGCACAGAAGGCACACAGCTGAGGTCTCCCTCTCCCTCCCTGTCCCAGACCCTACTGCCCCCAGTTCCCCACCCTCTGTCCAGGCACCTGTCCAGGCTGCCAGTCTTTCAATGCATTTCCGGGAAGAAGCCTTTGCTTAAAGGTGCTTTTCTACTCATGGGTGAGGTATAATCTGCTTCCTCCTGGACCCAGCCATTTCTTTGGGTATGTCACCACCTGGGAACAGGTGTTACCTGTCCCAGAACACGTGGTTGAGTCACCACTGGTCTTGTTACCAAGAAACCAGAATAAATATGCTTTTCTACTAAAAAGAAATAATTTTACTATATTGATAAAGTATTCATAGCATTGAACATCTATTTTTTTTAAAGATCTCACTTAGTTTAAGGGAAAAATTATAAAAATAATAAAGGAAATTGGAAATTTGAAGCCCCAAGAAACAGTAAAGAACCTCTCTTAGGAGTTATAAATCTAGCCCTGCCCAGGGCCCGCCTTTTTCCTGCAGCCTGTCTTTTAGCTCTAACCAAATCTGCCCATATCAGGGCATG
The DNA here is from genome assembly GCF_963259705.1 of Myotis daubentonii. Taxonomy (NCBI): domain Eukaryota; kingdom Metazoa; phylum Chordata; class Mammalia; order Chiroptera; family Vespertilionidae; genus Myotis; species Myotis daubentonii. The sequence goes on along the minus strand of NC_081853.1, from coordinate 32,737,446 downwards.
GCCGGTACTTCCTCCCGGCAACCTCTCCCACCTTCTCTTCTCTGGTGAGAATTAGAATAGGGTGACAGACTGAAGGACAGTGGAGAAAATGCCCAGCAGTTTGACAGTAGTCCACCCTGATGATTTATGGATTTTCTATTCTACCGAACCTCTTCTCATCTTCCTCAATGGTTCTGTCCAACAATTTTTCTACATTATTTACAGTAAGACCAACAGTCCTGCACATGCAATGGTTCATTCATTCAGCAACAGTGGAAGAGATGGGGTGGGGACGGGACACAGGTGATAGCCCTCCAAAGGCCTGCCCCAGGTGAGTTTGCAATGCCAGGGAGACACCTATAAGGATAAATGTTCATGGGCTGATTTTAGGAATGTACTAAGTCACAAAAGGACAATGAGGTTATTTTGTTATATTTTAATGGGATTCATTGTAATTTGGGGGCTGCAAATGATTCATGCAAAAGATGGTAATTACTATTACATCTGCACAATCAGAACATATTCTACCCATTTCTATTTCTCTTCTGGTGAGTTCTGTTGTCTCTCATTAGCACTGAGGCGCAACTTTTCTCTTCCACCAAGTACAGGTGAATTCTCGTCTTGGTGTCTGACTCTCTCACGTCACACACACCTCTCTCAGCAAAGGAAGCAGAGGTTCTGGGTCTGTACTCAACATCCAAGCTTCCCTCTCTCACTCCAGACACGGAGGACGAGAGAGAGGCTGGGAGGAGAGAAGGCAAGGCTGAGAAGCATAAGGTGCAGGACAGTTTGCTGATCGACCCCAGACCTCAGTGAGCTCTGCTGGCATCAGGCTTGGGTGCATCCCTGCCTTCCCACCTCTGGTGGCCTTACTGCCTCCTCATAGGTCTTCAGAGATGGTCGTGGGGATGGGGGCGTCCTGAGAATGAGATGAACCATGTGAGTTGGGCACGACCAAGGCTAAACGGTCTAATTGTCTGGGAAAGATTCTAAGCGTCACTGGTAAGTCTTCTGGCTTGTGTCAGGATGAAGAAGCCTGTTTCAAAGCAGCCTTGACTCCCTTCCCTTTTAAAAAAAAAAAAAATGTTTTGTGTGGGGTTTTTTTTTAATTGATTTCCAAGAGAGGAAGGGAAAGGGAGAGAAACATCAGTGAAGAGAGACAATCATTTGTCTGGCTGCCTCCAGCACGCCCCCTAATGGGGATCGAGTCCAAAACACCAGACATGTGCCCTGACCTGGAATCATGACCTCCTGGTTCATGGGTCCATGCCCAACCACTCTGCCACACCAGCCAGGTGACTCCCTTCACTATTAATCCGTTGATGGGCCAGCAGCAAATCTCACACAGCAGGATAACCTCATCATCTCCAAACTGAGATCATTAACCTCCTGAAGATGGGGAAGGGACTGACAACTAAACCCTCGTCCTCTTAACCTTCTGAGCTTTGCCCTTAAGGGGCTTCACATTCAGTTAGGGTTTTTGTACTTAGGGAAAAGCTAAGAAACATTTTTTAAAATCCCGAGTAACTGAGATAACAGAAGTCACAGAGCAGCATGTGATTGTTTTTTTTAAATTGCTCAGGAAAAAACAAACATGGTGAGTGCCCAGGGGAGCCAGCCAGTCTGGGAGTGAGTGGAGAGAAAAAACTTCTGGTATGGATTTCAGGCACAACCACCAGGCCAGCAAAGGGTAGTTGCGGGTGGTGTGGGTGGCAGGAGGGCAGGGTTCAGGCTAAGCTGGGGAGGTTGAGCACTCCAGACAGTCGCGGGGTGGGGGGGGGGGGGCAGAGGGGGCAATGAAGGCTTCTTACCCTGGAGGACTGGGACCGAAGTGGAGGAAAAGGCCCTTCCGGTACTAACAAGCCAGACACCTGAGAGTCGCCCTTGTCCTCCTGCTCCCCCACCCCACACACTTTCTCCCCAGCAGGGAGAAGGACAGACAAGGCTCCCGGGAGAGGACCTACTCCCTGCACTTGGCCTAAAGGAGCACCAGCCGGCTGCCTGTAGAAGCATCTCCTCTATGTGCTTCCAGAGCAGCTGTCGTGGCTCTCACAGGCCTTTACGGTAATTATCCCACAACTGTCTGCACTCCCCAGTGGACCATAAGGTCCATGAGGCGGGGAGACACTCAACGATCTGATTAAATAAATGAATGGATGATGGGAGGAGGGAGGGCGAGAGAGGGAGGTAGGGAAGGGAGAGAGGGGGCAGTGAACAAGTGCTGTAAGGACCACCTGGCAGCTGCACACAGGGTCACAGGGCGGCACAACTCTAGGGACACCACTCAGGTTGTGCTCAACGTGGATGGCACCTGTAGCAGCACCACTGGCAGGGGCAGGGCAGGGAGGCGGCTGGTCAGAGGGAGGAGCTGGCCTGCCGGCCTCCGCCTGGGAAAGTGGCTGGAACTTGTTGTGTCCATCAATCTTCCTGCTGCTGGAGGAGTCTCAGGGAAGGAAGCTCGGAAGAGGCCACAGCCCATCCGATACATTCCCATCCCTCCTCCTACTACACACACCGAAATGAACCTCAGCCCCCTTAGAATGCCATCAGAACTGAGGAGGGAGATGTGTCCCCAGACCCACTCTCCCTCCTGAGACACCTGCCCGTGCCTGTCTTCTCGGCTGCCACCACACACCCCCGTCGGGACTGGTGTGCGTCTCCCGGCTGTCCCCCACCACTACCATCAGCAGGGGCATGGCCAGCAGCCCAGAGAGCCATCGAAGTCCCAGCAGAATTGCACAGCCTTCCCAGGGCAAGGACGCCCCTTATCCTGGGTCCACAGCACCCTCCCCACAATGCTACCCACTGCCAGGCTGACCCTGCCAGCCTGCATTCCACGGTCCAGTGGACAGAGGTCATTCTGCTGCCAGGAGCAGGGGCTCTCTCACCGGCTGGAGGTGTTCTCTCGTGAGTGGGTCTTCAAGGGCTTCCCACTCAAACCAGGTTCCTGGCATTTCTGGATGCCTGATGCTTCTCCTCGTCACCAGGCTCCAGGCTGGACACCCCTCTTTGGAATCCAGCTGTCCTCACACACTTGCCGGGCACAGAAAATCAGAGAAGACCACATCTCTCCAGATCCCTCCCTTGGCCCCTTCTCAGGGGACTCAGCTCATTCAGGGAAGCCCAGCCAGGAAGTCTCGAAGTCTCGGGTGTGGAGAAGGTGAGGGAACCTCCCAGGTCACACAGGAAGGGAGGGAGAGCTGGGGATGGTGGGGGGGGGGGGGGGAGTGAGCGCCAGAGCTCAGGGTCTCCCTCCACTGCAGAGGCTGCACAGGATGCTGGCACAAAGGACCAACACAGGCAAAACTGTGTTCAGGTGAGATGGCAGCAGGGGCAACTCCCCAGTCCCACCACACTCAGAGATGCACATTCCCCTGCCCAGCTCAGGGACCCCAAAGCTCTGTAAAACCCAAGGTAACCCACTGATGACACACCCATGTTGGAGGAAGCTTTTCAGAGCCTAGGACTCCCTGCTGGGAGGGGCCAGAGTGGCCAATAGCCAATCCCACTGATAGCAGAGACTAACATCCATAATGACCGTGTTCCAAGGACCCACAAACCCTGCCCCCAGTCAACTAGCCCTGTATTCCCGCCCAACCCAGCCCCAAGCCTGACCAGGTAGTGGCAACCCTCACCCACTCTTAGGAAGACTCCCCAGTTCTGGGCTTCCTCAGTTCAAGGTCATCTCATTTCCCCAAGGACATGTGAGTGACTGAGAGCAGGAGAAGCGTTAATGACCCACAGTGGGATTCTGGGTAAGCCCTCCCCATCCCTGGGGTCCAGACATCCCACCTAACACTCCAGGAGGTGGGGGCTCCATCTCAGAGGCCAGAGCTCTAATTTCTGTGATTTCAGCAGCAAAAGGGGATCTGCAGGACTCAGCAGGGGCCTCAGCCCATCAGGGATGCTGAGGGGGCCCTGAGTTTCCACTCAAACTCACCGGAGACATTCTCCTCAGCAAAGCCCTGGCCTTTTACTAAAACATGCTCAGACGTGGAGTAAACAAATGTTCATGGAGACCCTCCGAGGTCCTGGCCCTTTGAGGGGCACTAGGGAAACATTCAGGGGTAAGAGGCTTGCCCTCGAGTAACCATTCCACAGAAAGAGAAACGGAGGCTCAGCGACGCCTCAAAATCTGCTCTAGGAGCTGAAGCTCGGAATTCCCTGCAGTTCTCTCCCTGAAATCCCTCCAGGCCTGGGGAAAAGTGAGCTCTGAAACCGGAATCTATTAAGATCAGAAACTCAGAGTCCAGGCCACAGGGCTGGCTGGCTGAGTTGTCCTTGTTCTGAAATGCCCACCCCACGCTAGGGCCTGACCACCTTCTGATACCCTTCCCCCTTACCATCCATCCCAGGTAAGGGGCCGCAGACAGGAGACTGCCATGTGACCCCCACAGCCCACATGTACACACACCACAGTAACAGTGTTCCCTGAGCCCACCAGGTCCTCCCAAGGTTGCCTGCATCTTGGCCTTTGGCACAGAAAGACACAAACCCGGTGAACTGGTCTGGTCCGTAGAGCCAGAGCGGGGAGTCCTGCCCCCAGGGGCCGCCTTCTCCCTGAGAAGAGCTGGGCAGGGCCTGCAGCTCCAGGGTGAGAGGCCTCCGGAGGGATGTTCTGAGAACCACTCCTTCCTACAGGTGTCACACGGGCCCATGCTCTTCAATCCCATCTTCCCACCTTGGGACCCACCTGCGTTTCAAAGATGCTTTCCCAAGGGAGGCCGCTAGCAGCGGGGAAGCCGCGTCTCTCCCCGTCTCCCCGCCCCTGGCCGGCTGCCACGGTGACCTCCCCTCCCCCAAGAAGGGCGGTGAGCTAGGAGGTGGGGGTGGGAAGAACCGCTGCCGGCGCTCTCGGGAGGGGTGCGGGGAAGCTGGGCAGGGCGTGTCGCCTGATCCTTTCTCTGTCCAGCGCCGGGCTTCACCGCCGCCTCTGGGCGAGAGGCACCCCTGCACCATCCCCCAAATCGGCTTCGCGTTGGGGAATCCTTGCTGCCATCGCCCAGACCCCGGAGCCCTAAAGAGGCTAACACATGCCGGTGAAGGGCAGCGGGTCTAGAACCTTCTGTGTCCAGGGGAGTAGCCAGGGGACATGAGCCAGGAGAAGGAGGCGCCCCATGGCCCAGGTTCGCTCCTTCGAGAGGAAGCAGGTGTCCGTTTTTACCCCCGTCCCCCGCCCTTTGCCTCTGGGCCTGGACGCATGGTTGCGGGCAGCGTCCGCGGGGAACCCCTCCGGTGCATTGCGCGGGGGTCGGCAGACGCCAAACCCACCTCCTTCCCCGAAGAGGGGCGTCTGTCCTCTTCCCGACCCCCGCCAGCGCCCCGCCACCTGCCCGGTCGCCTGCAGCCGCTGCCGCAATGCGAGCCAGCCAGCGAGCCAGCGAGCCCGGCGCCTGCACGCCTCGGTCTGCGCCGCCGAGCGAGCCTCCGCCCTCCCGCCCCGCTGCCCTGCACCTGCACCTGCACCTGCACCCGCACCCCTAGCCCCCACCCCAGATCCCACTGTCACCCCCATCTCTGGCCCCAGCGTTTTCTATCCTTGGTCCCTCCCCTGCCCCGCCCGAGCCGCCCCGACCTTCAAAGCCCATCCCTCCCTCCACCCGGGCGTGGAGGGGCCTCTCCCAGCCGGGGCCGGGGTCCCACTGGGGTGGGCGATTTGGCGGCGGGGGACGACTCGGCGCCACGCCGAGAGACTAAGCGGGGTACTTACCGCTCTGCTCCCCCAGGAACACCAACTTGAATTTTCTCAGTGGGTTCCCAAAATCTCCCCCTGCGGACATGGTGCTGGCAGCCGGGGCCGGGAGAGAAGGAGGAGGAGAAGCGAAGGAGCCGGGAGGGGAGAGGAGGAGGGCGCGGGGAGGCGGCCGGCGGTGCGGGAGCCGGAGGGGGAAGGGCTGGCTGCGCGCGTCCCTGCCTCCCCAGCTGCGTCCCGGCCCCGGCCTGCGGCTGCGTGTCCGGCGGCGGCGAAGGAGGAGGAGGAGGAGCAGGAGGAGGAGGAAGGCTGGGCTGGGCTGGGCTGGGCGGGCGGCGCTCGCTGCGGTGTGAGAGGCGCGCTCTGGCTGCCCGAGGCGCGGCGCGGACGGCGAGGCGCGAGCGGAGCGGGGCGCAGGGACGGCGCGGGGCGGAGGAGCGGGGCGCAGGGACGGCGCGGGGCGGAGGAGCGCTCTCCCAGCCGCGCGGCTCCGTCTCCTCCCGCCCCCTCCTCCGCCGGCGCCTGCGCTCTGCACGCTCCCCGGCCTCTGATGTCATGCGGGGCTCGCGGCTCTGCGGGGCTGGGGGCGTCGGTCCGCCCACCCGGAATCCGCACCCGGGCGGGAGAGAACCGCCTCGCCCTGCTTCCGGCAGACCCCGAATCGGGCCGTCTCTCGTTGCCCCTCTGCGTCTGTCTTCACCACTCTACCTCTCCTTTGAATCCAGAAGAATGACATGAAATTGTCAGGGGACATTTGCTTCTGGTCTTTAAACCAAGTGCCAGTCCCTTCCTCCCCCTTGCGCGACGCCGATGCACAGCGCAGCCACCCGAGAGGGCGCAAAGGAAAGGAGGTGGAGGGCGAGCCAGGGTGTGGTGGGCTGTGTGTGTGCGGAGGGCTCTGCTGTCACCCCGTATGGTCTCGCCCCCCCCCCCCCCCATCCCTTCTCTTGGCCCAGATCCCTCCTCTGGGCGCTTCGGTGGGCCATAGGTGTCCCAGCGGACCTGACCCGCCAGAGAACAGGCACCACCAGTACGGGGCGCATTTTATCCTAAATCAGCTGCCCTATGGCAGAGAAAGAGCAATGACGCCCTAGATATCTGCATGGTCACCTCGAGGACAGTGCCCTGGATTCCTTGACCCCGGGGCCGCCGGTTGACAACACCACTCCTTGCCCTAACAACTAGGTGTATGGGGAGTGAGCTGCCAGAGGTCAGGGCTGCAACCACCCATTCTCCTCTGTGTTTACCTGACCCATTAAGGCACAGAGAGCAAGGAGCTGATGCCGAGAGTAGAAGCTCTCCCAGGCATTCAGATTAATGGAGGCTTTACAAAACTGCCTTTTTACTGTCCTACCCCAGGTGGTCTAAGTTTTTTTAAAAGGGCTGTTCATTTTCACTGCTATATAGTGTTCCATTGTGTGACTATATCAGTCTATTTATCCATTTATTGTAGAGGGACATTTCAGTTGTTTCCAATGTGTGGTTATTACAGATATTGCTGTTATGAAAATTCTTGTACGTGTTTGTTTTTGTAAATATAACAAGCACCAGTGGAATGTGAGAGTTCGAATGTTTCACATCCTTGCCCGCATTTAATATTGCAAGTCTTTTAATTTTAGATATTCTGGTGGATTTGCAGTGACTTCTCACAGCAGTTTTATTTGCATATTTGAAACCCAGGACTTAGAGGACCTGTTCTCATTCTCTAAGAAGGCCTTGCATTTGTTTATGCCAGGCTCTCAGAAATTCTCAGACTTACGATACTACAGATATTTGGGTCCTCATCCCAACATGAGCTCTAGACTCTATAACTTTTTACCTCACGCCTTTGAAACAGACTAAAACACTGCTTAGCTCTCAGCTGACTTGTCTGAATTAATAAATGCCCCCGGGGCAGAAGTCGTCCAAATGTGCAGCGCACTTTTTTTGATTCCCATTTTCTCCAAGATCCAGGTCCACTCCTTGACTACTGTGTTCTCTCTCCAATACCTTCAAGTATATTTTTAAAAACTGTATCTAGTTTTTCTTGGTGTTCTGAACGAGTTACTTATTCTCCCATCGAAAGAGGCACTGGGTTCTTTTTTTATTTTTATTGCTTCTTGTTCCTTCTTCATTTTATTCAATATTCTCTCTTATATCTGTGAATATATTTGTTATATCGTTTATACTTATTTTTACACTCCTGATCTGTGCATTGTGTTCAGTCGATTGCATATATTTCATGGTGGTTTTACTCCTCAGGTCTCTACTGAATTTAGCTAGTAAGCTCGTTTCCCTTGTGGTTTATCAGTCGCCCAGTCTGCTAATGTGTCAGGGCTACAGTGAAAGTCTGTTTTTGTCCCTCCTGGTGATTGTGAAGGAAGGGGTGGGGATGAGTCCCAGGATGGAGAGCCTCAGGTCCTCCAGAATTGCTATTCAACATCCCTTTTGCTTTCATTTCACAGAGAAAATTCTCTAGTCTGGGATTCCTCTTTAAATCTTTGGGGGAGGGGGAGCAGGGTGGAAAGAAGCACTTAAAGGAGATAAGATCTTTAGAATGGTCAGCCACCATTCATGAGCAGATCATCATGAATGTCTCTGAAGTGCTCATCTGCCACCCATGAGGGACTGGAGGAAATGGCCTGGAAGAATAAGTGCCTGGGCAGCTGGGCAGCCTGCATTTGTTTTTTACCAGAATCTCAACCCAGCATGGCGCTGAGATGGCTCTGGCATTCCTGAGCAGACAAGCTTTTGCCATTGATTTCTTTCTGCCAGTGGCTGAGGCCACCAGTCACCTTCCCTGGGATATTGTGGGAGAGAAGCATGAACAGAACTTAAAATCTTTCCCTTTCCCTATCTTCCCACCTCTGTACCTGCCTCCCCCACCTCAGGTTCCTCCTAACTTGTCATGGGTTCACCCCAGCGTTAGCTTCCTCAGGGGTTAGTCATAGTTTCATATTAACTCCTCCATCTCGTTTCTGCAGTTTCTCTATCATTGGGTTGTGTTTTTTTCTTTTTTTTTTAGGCAGCCAGAGACAGGCTGTGGTAAGATTTGGAAACATTTAACAGTGAAATAATATTAATACAAACATTTGACAAACTAAAATGTAAACACGGTGTGCCTTTAAATATTAATATCACAATATGTGAAGATGTGGGGGAGGGGAAAGGAAGGTTCTGGATGTAATGTCCTGATCTTTCACATCAGGGAGTTAAATGATAACACTTACATGATTACTATAAACTCAATGATTACTATAAACTCAATGTGTTTTGTTTCCTCCAAAGTATTTTTGTAATTATAGAAGGATCTTTAAAAATAAAATCTCTTGAGGCTAATAAACATTTATTTGAAATTTTACTATTCTTTCAGATTCCTTTGGATTTCTTTTTCAAGTTTTATATACAAATAAAATGAAATGCAATAACATTACAAATAGTATATATAAAACAATCACATATTTATCAAAATATTTCAATGCACGTGTTTTGCTTTTCTGGAACACAAGTATGAAAAGATTCTAGAATGATACCCCTTTAACTGCTAATTATTTATGAGCAGTGGCATTTGAATTTTTTAACCTCTAGGAGTGCTTGAATAATTTATAGTAAATATGCATTCCTTTTATAAAACTCATACTGGTTTTCCTTCATATAAGAGGGAAATTTTTTAAAAAATTAATTCTCTGCTTGCTGTAATCTTGTCATCATTACCTTGAGGACTTTATTGGCAGGCATGCTCTCTAAACTTTCACAGTTTAACTCTAGGCTTACTGTTAATTCTCTTTGGAATGTAATCCTTAGAAATAGCAATGCTTGTTTTATTTTGTATGTTTGTTAGAGGAAAAGTGTAGTTATCAAGATGCTTGTTATAAAAAAAGAAGTGTTCATTTAGAGTTGCAAACTCCATTTATGATAGGAAATTAAGTTTGCTCACAACCCCTGGACAAGTAGTCATTGCCTATGTCTCCTCTGACCATGTTATAATTAATCTGAGAGTGTATAAACTAAGTAGAGTCTTTGGAGAATAAGACATTTAATCATAAGCTTTCTTCCTTGAAAAAAAAAAAAATGTATGCAAGCCCTGGCTGGGTGGCTCAGTTGGTTGGAGTGGGTTCGATTCTAGATCAGGGCACATACCTAGGATGTGGGTTCAATCCCCAGTTGGTAGGGGAGGCAACCAGTTGATGTTTCTCTCTCACACCAATGTCTCTCTCTCTCTTTCCCCCTGCTCTCTCTCTCAAAATGAATAATAAAAAAAAAATACCCTCAGGTGAGGATTAAAAAACAAACACAGCCCTTTTCTTCTTTTCCAGGTCCCCCAGTCCCACACTGGTCCTTTCCAACATTCACCTGGGTTTCTCGTGGTTTAGCTTGACTCTTAAAGAGTGTGTGTATGTATGAAAATTCAAATACCTACAGAGGCTAAGCAGTGACCTGGGGACCTTAGCAGCGCTAGGAGTATAGGGACCATCTGAAGGGGAGGTCTCTATCAGCTCCAGTCCCTTGTTATCAGCCTGGAGTGCTGGCCCAGGGTTTTCAGGAGAAAATCCACGATGCAAACTCTCCCAATGTTTGTACTGAATTTAAGACTATAAATGTCATGTGGGCCACTTAGAACCCTTGCTCTGGGCCCAGGGACAGACGGTCTGCCTTGTGAACAGCACATTCTGGTGCAGGGACCAGCTTCAGTACACCAGTACATACTCCGGGCAGCACGCAGCCTGGCCACCAGGACGTTCGGGGACGTTCCCACTGCTTGCTGGTCTTGCCCTTGGCTCTGGACCCGCTAGCAGTGGTTCTCAACCTTCTGGCCCTTTAAACACAGTTCCTCATGTGGTGACCCAACCATGAAATTATCTTCGTTGCTACTTCATAACTGTAATGTTGCTACTGTTATGAATCGTCATGTAAATATCTGATATGCAGGATGGTCTTAGGCGACCCCTGTGAAAGGGTCGTTCAACCGCCAAAGGGGTCGCGACTCACAGGTTGAGAACCGCTGCACTAGAGCATCCCAGCTCTGATCTCCAGTGCCAGTTCTCCCTGCTCAGTGGCCATGATGGCAAGAAGGAAGCCTCCTTCCCTACCTTTGCCAGCCAGACTCCCTCTCTCAAGTATACATGGCCCATTGGCCTTTTAAACCCAGAAATCTGGCTGCACCTTGCCTTTGTTAAAAGTCTGGCAGTGGCTCCCATCATGCACAGGCACTACCCCAGTTACTAAAGGAGGTGTGCATGGTACACCCTCCCTCCCAGCACACTTCACCTCCATCCACTTGCAACTGTGTGCACTACCTACCTCTCGTTTTTCATGCAAACATACATCAAGCTTTCTCATCTCTGAGTCGTCACTCCAGCAGTCCCCTCTGCCCAGAACACCTTTGCTCTAAGGCCCCTGATTAACAAACTTGCCCCTGCTGCCCCTGATCCCCAATCTCTTAGGGAACCAGCCTTTATCACCTTGGTGATGCCATCACATGCCCCCACTTACCCCTGCATTGCCATGCAGGTATCCATCGGTCTGTCTGCACTTCTTCCTGGCGCGATTGCACCCGGGATGGGTAACCACACAACTGGTGTGCCTTGTTGGCTGTCTGTCTTCCTTCTCAAATTGTAAATTCCAAGGGGGAAGGGATTCTATTTGTCTTGTTCACCCCACAAGCCTGGTGCCCAGCACTTGCCCAGTGCCTGAGTCTGTGACAGGATGGGCACTTGGACACTCCCCACGGTGGGCAGTGCCGGGGATACAGACATCGGTCCCTCGCTGAAGACCGCTCCTAACCCAGGGCCAGGCTCCAGGAGATGCTCTGGGAACTGGAGGAAGAAGGATCAGAGGCTACCTGAGCCCCCTGTAAGGACGGAATGATGACCACACACAGTGATCTGGGTGACTACCCTGCCCACAACCGGTCGAAAGGCCTGGGGGAAGCGGTGTGTGCTGGCTGGCGCTCTAATGTGTTAATTACATGTTTGTCCTGTAAATACAGACAGACTAGCTGGTGCTTTGTCGCGGGGGAGGGAGAGTGGAAAATCCTTCAAGATCATGTCCGGTGAGCAGGAGCGGGCGAGCTCAGACTCCGAACACGCTGGGGTGGCTAGAAGAGGGGGACGTGGGCGTGGAGTCGGCGCGGGGAAGCTCCGCAGGACCTAGCGCGCCGGGCGGGGAAGCTGGGTTGTCGGAGGTTTGGGGCCGGGTAGCCTGGGTGGGAGGTGGGGTGGGGGGTCGGGGGGGGGGGGGGGGACAACACTGTAGGATCTGACGCAGAGCCGGCTTCCCCCGCGTCCCTTCGCCCGCAGGCGTGGCAACTCCTCCTCCGTCTCATTGCGGGGTTCCTGCCAATGAGGCGGCGCCCCCTGGTGGCCGACTGCCACTCTGCCTCCTTCTCCTTGGAAATGAGAGCAAAGGAGCCAAAGGTTCCTGGCCTGTGAAATGGTGTGATCACTGCATCTCATAGGCTTTGGTGACAATCAAAGGCACAAACGTATGGAAGCACTTAGGACAGTGTCTGAGCGCTCAACACGCCTGAGCTATTGAGGGGGTTCAGGAGCCCTTCCGGAAACTCCGTGCGTCTGGGGGAAGGGGCTTGGGTCCAATAGTCAGACAGGGACAGTGTGAAACCTGCCTGGGTCCTTCCCCGTTGTGGACCAAGGCAGAGCTTCTGCCTCATCCTCATTTCCCAGGTTGTGAGGGGGTACGAAGGACCAAGTTTTAAACACATGTTGCCTCCTCTTCCCCCCCCCCGCCCCGCCCCCCCCCCAAGGCCACGTTTATGGATTTGGTGTCCATAAAAAGGGATGCCTGGTATACAGCACGTCGATGGGCCACAGAGCCAAGAGAAGGGGGTGAGCAACACACCTGGGGGCCTGAATAGATGCCCCTTTAAGTTAGTTGCTCCACTCTTCCTGACACTTGAGTCTCCTGACTTCCAGCTGCAAGCCTGGGGTTCCAGTGCCAGATGTGGGGAGAGAGGAGGTGGGAGGGAAGGGAAGGGATAGAGCAGCTTTCACTCTACCCTGGCCTTGGAGCATGGGACAGCCTGGGCCAAGAGGGAGGTTCCTGCAAGCATGTGAGGTGGAGGTGGAGGCTCCCCGTGAGTGTGCAGGGAGGACAGAGGACAGCTCCTTCAGGGTACAGCACGGCACACTCAGGGTTCCTGCCAGTGAAGGCTCCAGGAGGGCACCCTGAGCCAGGAGTGCCTCCTGGGACTCACTGGTTGGGCTCTGAGCTGTTCTCCAAGTCCTGAGTGGGAAGAGGTAGCCATGCATTGACCCAGGAGCAGGACCAGGCTGGCCCTCCTTTTGCTGGCCTCGTGTAAGCCAGCCCTCAAGACCCTGTAGGAGCCTCTGAGCCTGGATCTAACTGCCTCTCCAGGCCTCACCTTCGCGGGCAGTGAATTCTCAGAACTTGGGCAGGTTTTCCTGCTGCCTTACCTTTGCCTGGAATGTTTCTCTCTCTCTCTCCCTCTCCCTTCCTCTCTGAATTCAATTACATATCTATCTGCATCGATATGAAATGGAGGGACCTCAGGATCCAAGCGGTCTGGATTACTGAGCCGCCATGTGGAGGCCACTGCCCTGGAGAGTCACCTGGACCCGCAGTGGACTTCAGTTGAGCAAGATAGGGACTCCTGTTGTGTCACGTGACAGATGAGTGAGGTTTGTTTCCATAGGAGGCCAAGCCTATCGGACTGAGTTACCCTTAAAGGGGTTTGCTAAACGGATGGCATTGTGAACTGTAAAGATCTATGCACATTTCAGCTATTGTCAAGGAGCAGCAGGTGCCTGGAGGGCAAGGACTTCAGCAAGACAGGGTGAGCCCTGCGCCGGAGTGGGGATGGGCCGGTACAGAGTGGATGAATGGGCAGGGTGTGTCCTGAGAGAAAAACTTGCTCTCACTTAGGATTTGCCAAGGGCCTGCCCAGGACCTGCTCACATATTTAATCTCTGAGGAAAGTTATAATGATTCTGGTGTTCTTGGTAGGACAGACATTTCTCCCAGGTATTTAGTTCCTGTGATTATAAAAGACAGGAGTTCTCTCTCTCTCTCTCTCTCACACACACTCTGCCAATCTCTTTGGGAATCTGTAATATAATATTTTAATATCAATTTGGTACCGACTGGATTCAGTCCCAGCTTAAATGCATCTCTCCATCTCTGAGACTGGTTGGGAAAAAGATATCACAATGTGGCTTTGTTTCCTGAGCAAGAAGCTGCGAACCCATCACCAGGTGGGAGTGTTCCCCTGAAGGTCCATGTGCAGATCCTCAGGGCCTTTTCTCCCTGCAGCCTTTCCTCTTTGTCCCCCTTTCTCTGCAACTCTCCTTTAACTCACGGTGCTGGAGGGCTAGGTGACCCTGGTTAGTGAACAGTCGTAATGATCTGGCTACTTGAAGAAGAAGGTGGGTAAATGAGCTATTACCTGGCTCTCCCCACCTCCATGACCCATCTTACGTGGCCCTCAGTAGATTCCCCCACCTCCATCCCAAGGGCCCGTGAACTTCAGTGGGAATAGAGGGGCCTCCTTGAAAGTTCAGGATGACTCAGTAGGGGAGACAGAGCTGGTGCTGGAGCTGGACCAGAGAGGGCTGGACAGCCGGTCTCAGTTCAGGTCTGACTAGTTACTATTTGCACGAAGTTGGCCACAATGGTTACTGCCTTGATTTCAGAGTCCTCCTCTTCAAATGGGGCCTTAAGATCGGTCTGGTCTCCATTGTGAGGCTATGGTGAGGAGCACCGTAGAGGGTTTTGAGACAAAGAGTAATTTAGGGAGACATGGCATTCAATTCTCACTGCGTTTTCCTCTCTTTGCCAAGAGTGTTCAAGGAAGGATGGGATAAAAAGGTTCCTGCAGACTCTTCCTTTCCTGGCTTCTTTGTTCATCCCTGAGGGACTGGGAGAGGAGTGGAGCGGAGGGGTGGGCTGCCTAGGACTGCCCAGGGAGGACAGCATTGGTGGTATGTGCACAGGGAGGTGGTTCTAGGCTGGAATCTGGTCTCTGCAGTGTCTCCAGGCTCAGGGGAGAAGCAGGGGAGGGGGCCTCAGACTGGGAAAGAACCAAAGACCGACAGTGGCAGGACCCAACAGCCCACAGATGGCGCTGGGAGCCAGCCCCAAGGACGGCTGGCATGGACTTGCCAGCCAGCCAGCAGGATGAGTGAGGGTTTGAAGTCAAACATAACCGATTTAAAGAAATAACTGTGACACATTTTGTACTCTCAAGCTTGGAGAGTGAGAATCCCACTCTCAGTACTGGTAAGAGCCCAATACAATAAATGTGAGCTCTTGGACTGTGTTACATGCCCACTAGCTCCTGACTGCAGCCCTTCAGGAAATCAGATTTGTTGGTACCCCTTCACCTTGTCATCCCTCACTCCCATTTGAGCTCACCAAAGACCTGCCCAATTTCTCAGTGGCCTAAGCACACGTGGGCATCCCCAAAGCGGGGCTGCACTGTGGACCCGCCACACAGGGTTTCACAACCACCCACATCAGCCTGACACAAGGATCCAGTTAAAGTGCCACTCCTGGGTCCCCCTCAGACGCCCATAGACTCTGAGGATGGGTGGAGGAGGTTAGAAATCTGCATTTCAACAGCATCCTCTGTGAGAGTCTGGCACTCAAGGAAGTGTTAAGCTTTGCTGTAGAAGTGGAATGAAGGTGACACCATTATATTCCCCGCTGGCAGTTGGGAGGAAAGATTTGGGAGTGGTAGTATTGGCTGCGACCAAGTGATCAATGATGATTATGATATTAATTCTGTTTTATATTATGGACTTAGCTGTTCACGACAAACCCACTTCTGGAAATTAACTCAAGAGCCGGGATTAGGCCTTCTGAGAGCCCAGCACTATGGGCCTTTGACAGTTACCTGCAGGATGTCACTGAAGGAGCAAGAAGCACCTGCTGTCTGCTTTGTACCAGGCTGATGGGTTGAGAGTTGCATTATTTCTGATCCCCATGACCATGGACCCCTGAGGGTCCTCTGGCCAGAAGGTGCAGGTTCTGCCTGCTCTCTGACAGATAGACATGACAGTACAAATTCATGACCAACTTACATCAATAGCAAAATTATAATATATTAATAGCAACATCACCATAGAATAAAGGCTTGGGAGGGTGACTGATCTTCCAGAATCTGAAGGTTGGCATTCGCTGTTCATGAACTCAGCGGACGGCAGTGCCTTCAGAGCTTAAATTGTGGCAAGAAAGACCAGGGTTAGTTGCAGGGGGTCATTTTCCAAGCAGGACCACTTTAAATGCTGAACCTGGCCCCCGAGGTTGCGTGGAGCCTCCCTTCCTGAGTGAGGTCTTTGGAAATAAGGCTGGTGGCTTTGGAAATAAGGCTGCTGTGATCGTGGCTTTCACCGAGTTCAGTCTCCTGGCAGTTTGGCCATTGACACAATTTTCTGGCCTTTGCAGAGGTCGCTTCTGATATGTTCCTGGAAGAGTCTTCCATGAGGAGTGGCCTCAAGAGATGCACACGTGGCAGTGACCAGTGCCCAGCTGTCCGGTGGACACGGTGCAGCCAGGCCTCTGTCTGGCAAATGGCCAGGCGCAGGGTCAGTCTGGGCACCATGGACGGCCAAGATCCTGTTGACAATCTCCGGATTTTTGCTGTGCCTTCCCCGTTCCCCCCCGCTGCACACTCTGGGAGGAGGCCCTCGTGTGGATGGAGAGAGGGCAGGTGGGATCCCAGTGAAGCTCGGTGCAGAACCCTGTACTAGCACTGCCCCGCACCAAGTCCAACACATATATTTGTGGATGGAAGGCCTCCTGTGTTGGCTCTAACGCTGAACCTCTACCGCACGGCTGCAGTATCGACTCAGGCCATAGAGGGCGCCACCTCTGGAGGCAGTGAGATGAGGCGAGAAAACATTGATGAAAACAAGTGCGTGTGAAACCACAGAAGTCCACCTCGCCAGCCTCTGTTTTGTGGGCTGCAGCTCACCACCCAGCTTGGCAGCTTTGGACCTTCCCTCAGCTGTGTCACCGGCTTTGCTGACATCTGGGCTGCCTCTCTTTAGTCTGTGGCATCTGAAGTTCGGACAGGGAAGCCCGTAGGAAGCTGCCTCATCTGCTCCCAGGGAAACGTCTGAGATGAGGGGTCTTGTCCCCACACTGTGGGGGTGGGGGGCTGGGCAGCAGGACCATTGCACAGCCTTCCTTGGGTCTTCACGGTGGTGTGGCTTTCGTAGTTT